>NC_143392.1:27510345-27816474 GCF_980474605.1 Leiobunum rupestre | reverse complement strand
GTGGTAACAAACTGGATTCGAAAAACCACTTTGGTTAAAGTTTCAGAATAGGGCTCTGCTGTCAGTTCGAGCTGAAGAGAGACCAAATTGAAAAAAATCATTACTTTTTTTCATTTATGCTATTAAATGTTAAATATTTTCTTGGAATATGAAATTGATAGGTTTGGGTTAAAGCTAAAAAAAAGGGACGTCGGAGCGGAAGTGTAGGGGTCCCTTTCTTTTATTTCATTGAAAATTTTCAGTTTCGGGAGTCGGAAGTAGAAAATGAATAAGAACGGCGCATTTTTAGTGAAAGTCGGAAAACATCCGACTTTTCCCAAGCCTTCGACCACTCTGCCTCTCAAAACATGATGCAGCCATTCTTCCAGGGCATTATACAAAAAAACCATCCGTCTAACTCCGTTCAAGTCCGCTGACACGTCGTCTATACATTTCCGTCACCACGAAATCAAACGAACCGCACACATCCAAGCCACGCTACTTCGACACAAATTTTCTCTTATAAATCATGACGCAGACTTCACCCGTTTCCTACCAAACAACCGAATAGTCAGTTTACTTTTGATCTACGGGTTCTTAAAGGGAGTATAAAGTATCGATGGTGGATCAACGAATTTCATGTTTTGTACACTAGGAGCGTGGTTTATAGATTTTTAGGGTGAAAAGTCTGTAGTAGCCTCTATTCCTACCGTTGTATACAAAATTCGAACGCTTATGCCTTTCCCGCTGGCGAATTGGTCTATTTTTTCCAAAAAGATTCTACCAACTAATTCTGTGCGTAAACTCAGGGAAAACCTCCTATCGGATTATTTTCTGGTGTGCAGATTTTGCTTACTGCGAAAAGATTTTAAATGAAATTACTGATCCTACAATTTTCCAAACGCTAAAACAAGACATTACAGAGTTAAAATATGGCATGACCTACATAGAGGTGTGTTATCATAGGCAAAAATAATACAATTTAGCTATTTGTGACCGAAAACTATCGCTACGCCTCCTTTGGTCCGCCATTGAAACCTCGATAGGTAGCGGCTAAAGCATACGCTAATACTTTTTCTCATCGTTATTCGTAAACTTTACTTCATAAATATTGTTACTTGCATATTTATATAATTTTTGCATCGTTTGCTTATATTTTTATAAGGTTATTTGAGAAAAAACGTTCTTATGACTTTATATTTTGTCTGTAGCAGACGCTAGATCATCGGAGAAGCGAGCGCCGTTACGCCACCTAGACTCGTTTCGGTTAAACAGCGGGCAATTTTCTAGAAATTATTCCAGAAAATGGCGCTTTTCCAAATGCACAAGTCTTCTACAGTAGAAATACGTAAACAAACCCCTAAGTCTTCATTGATACATCACTCCATTGTTCACCGATTTAAGATAAAAAGAGGAGCAAGCGACTTTGAGCGATGACCGGGCAGTTTGTTTAATAACCCGGGACATACAAATACCCGATTCCTCCAATAAAGACGAGTACTAATACTTGCCAGTCCCCGTTCTCCACGCAATATATAGTGTGTATAAATAAAGAGAGGGGCTTTTTGAGTGGTTTTCACTCTAAACCGTTACTCCTAACCTTAAAAAAAACTGCGGACTCGATTACATTTTCTTCCGGAATTTACGAGCTTTCGTTTGTTATTATATAAAGAATCTACGAGGGCGGCCACAAATATTTTCAAAGGCTACACCACGACTCAATTTAGGGAGGCACTAGGATTGAAGCCTAGGCTTAGCGGACACGCAACTATCTATTTAATATTACCAAACACAGTCGGCGATTCAAACCACTGTTCAAACTAACTTCGCAACAGCTCCTACCCTACGAGAAACCTATACTAGAGCTACGACAACGGGCGAGAATTTCGAAGGGGGTTTCCGAAAATGGAGACGGGTTTTAATTTGTTTCCAAGATTTATAGAATCTCCGGAGAACGATGAGCCAATTGCAATAAAGGCAAATAGAAGAGGAGGCTATCTTTCGGAACCCATACCCCGGTCGCTTCCGGATATATTTGTACGTCAAGTCTCGGTTTTCTATAGATACCTTAAAGGCTAGTTCCCACTTGGCGAATTTTCGAGACGAATAAAATTTTCGCGCAACGAAAAAAGACGCGTTCTTTCGGTCGCTGGGGAAGCGGTTCTCACTTCAGCGCGAAAATTTAAAAACGCTGAAAACAACTCGCGCGGGTTTTTAGTAATGTTTTAGGCCTAACATAAAACATCAGTTCAAAATGAACCAAATGGATGTTCCTGTTGATAATTTCAATAAATAAACGATTCTATTCGTGAGATAATTACCTTTACTTCAGTATCTTGGTCAAGTTGGCTGAGCCGCTTTTCTAAAGACCTAGGCTTAATAAGTGACGGACGGGAGCGGAATAGATCGACGGAACGCGTTTTCTGATTGGCTGAAGCTTGTTATCGTCAGGGTGTGGACGTCAAAAAATAGAACATTCTCTAGATACCGCGGAGACGCGACTTTAGCGGTGAATTTGAAAAAAATCGCAAATTTTATTCGCGAGCGTCAATTTTCAACGCGAAAATTGTTTTTTTCGCTAAGTGGGAACTAGGCTTAACTCCTTTCAATCTCATAAAACAACGAAGTTATTCTTGAAGTTGGAATTTCTGCATAAAATGAAATACATTTCTAAATAAAGAATGATGCAATTCATTGAAGGTGTAATTTAAAAGAAACCATTTAAAGTGAGATATGAGGGGAAGAAACTTGGACAAAAAATATTTTACACTCAAGTTCTGACGTTTTGTCTTCATAAATCAATTTTAAAGGCCGACTACATAGTTATTCGGTTTACTCTGTCTTTCACTGGTAGTTGGTTGCTTGCATAGCACATGTGTCTTGCAGCGAGCCAGCTTCTAGTGACAGACAGAGTAAACCGAATAATTATGTAGTCGGCCTTTAAACGAGATACTTTTGTTATTTTAAGAAATAAAAATTAACAATAGAAACTTTATTTGTTCTCAGGGCGTTTAGAAATCACTAAATAATAATAATAATAATTATTATTATTAATAAAATATAATAATTAACCGCGAGGTAATTAACGCTAAACGAACTCTAAAAGGCATATTAACGATTAAGGCGACCATTTGGGGACTATTTAGAAGTTGATTGCGTTCCTGAACGCAATCAGATGGCCATGGCTTACCATGTCCATCAATAAAAAAGAGGGTGGGTTGAGAATACGGCCGTTTTTTATACAGATATTGACCGGTCCAGCCTTTTTTTTCCTCATCGGGACAGTCGGGGGTATACGGGCGCTGCACCCCTGTGTCCTCGGAACCAGAGAGGTTGAGTCAAGTCCCGGAACAATTACGTTAATCGAAGTCAGTTTTGGCCCTCCCTCTGGTGGCTCCAGATTAGCTTGATTAAAAGGACAACCTTCCCACCCCCTCGATCCTCATAAAAAGGGCCAAGGGAGAAAAGGGGCTCGGAGTCTTCCGCAAGGACGATATATTTATGGACGAGGCACGCGTGCTAAAAAAGAGCGATAATAAAAACACGGCCGGCGACCGATGAGTCCATAAAGCGTCCGCGCTTAAGTACCTTAAACGTCCACGCCGAGCGCAGTGTAAACGTGTAATGAGGATGGAGTCGTAAATATGTTTGGGGATGCTCTTTTAGATTGTTCCATACCAGAATTGAAGGTATTATGCGTTTAATAACTTCAGAAATTATAACACCTCAAAGCATTTGTGGTTACGCGATTAACCGCAACGACTAGATCTAAGAAATTATAATTTTTACATAGTTTTTCGTGGTAGGCGAAAAATAGGTGAAAAGCCTGTAGAAGTGTTCTGCAAGCATTACATTGGTGCTCAAGTAGAAGCAACCCACCAGGAGCCTTGGTTTATTGTAAACATAACAAAATTACTTTAGAAGTATCCATCTATACAGTAAAAATGTATGTACTTTCGTCAGATCACAGACCACCTACCCCAAGAGGGACATGTATCGCTGGTAGTAATTAAAAAAATTATGTCTCGAATGTGACGCGGTTTTTTTAAGAGTGCGCCATCTCACGGAAAGTAGAGGCAGTTTTAAAGGTACCAAGCCGCCTCACTTTTGAGACACTTTTTTTCGAGGTTGCTGCGAGTCCTTCTTGGGGTAGGTGGTCTGTGATAAGATCAATAGACGAGATTTTCCTTAAAAAATTAAGAATATGCCATATCGTTTCTAATCTACAAAGTTGATGACGCTTTTTTTAGGAAGTGACGTCACTATATTTAGTTTCCAATCTATAAAGTCCATGAAGCGTTTTCCGTCAAAGAGTTGGAAGTGACGTAATTTACGTGTTACTCCGTGAATAAAGTTTCATTAAAGAAAATACCTTTATAGCATACATATGAGTCAAAAGTAACATAATAACCAAAAGTGTGTCAATCGGACCTATTTCTTAATGAATGTTACGAGCGAAATACAAGTTGGGAGGGGAGAAGGGAAAGTATGCCTTGGGGAGGGAAGGAAGTTAAAACCAACAAATAACGCCTCCTAGTGAGTAACGGAGGAACTAAGTAGCACTGGTCAAAGTTAGTGTATTTTTTGATTTTTCGTCGTTCTTTGGAGATGCTATCGCCATCTACCTACGATGTAATACCATAGACTAAAGAAATACCCAGAAAGACGACAATAAATAGTCTTTTATGTGGTCGATCTCGAGTCGAGCATTCATTAAACCTTTAGCATACGAAAGTACAGGGATTGTCACACTTTTGGTAATTATGTCACTTTTGTATGAGTGGTTATGTCATTGAATTGGGAATAGTACCGCTAGAATGACATAGGCGCGTTCGGGAGTCGTGGTTTCACAAAATGAATTCTGAAATTTCGAGTCGGCGCACTCAGCCGTCAACTTTATCATTATACGGGTGGCGCCATCTATCACTTTCAAAGTACATTAGTACTATTAATTGATTAATTCAATTGTATAGGATATAGTTCCCCCCGCTAACAGTGGATGGCGCCACCAACAAATGGTCCCTGTTGCTAGGTTCACCGGGCTATAAATTCTGATACACCAACAAATGATGGAGTTCTCAATTTTGAAAAATTTGTTTCGCGGAAGGCAGATTGAAATGGTCATTCTAGCGGTACTATTACCAATAGCTCTTTATATAAAATACGAGAGGTCACGTGATTACGTTAGATTCATCGTGCAATTAAAGTTAGAGAGCGCGCGCATATTTTTGTTTTTGTTGAGCTCGCGAGAAAACGCACGAGACCCTCTACACGGAAATATTAGGAAGCGCGCGCTCCAAAAATTAACACTTTTTATACATGTATGCGTATATATTATTTTATAGAAAGAGCTATTCAATGGGATATGTTACATATTCGGAAAGTAAACGTTCCAAATACACAAGCACTATAGGAAGATGGGTACTTCACTCAAGTTATGAGTTATATTCTTCTGATGTCACATATTTGTGATGGTAGGCGAAAAATAGAGATGCTCCCAGAAATACACCATCCCCGAGTTAATAGTGTATATAAACGTATTAATTATGACAAGGTTAAAAGGGGATATGCTTCGAGGCAGCCGCAAGATCGTCAGGAATTTTTGATTACATCCAATGGTCAAAAAGTTCCACAACTTATAACCGGAGGAATTTGCTTTTAGCGTTTTTTGGAGGGCCTTTTCCATCACCATCATGACGTATATGGCGAATGTCGGAGAGTCAAGCCTGACGTGCGGGAAAGCGTTCTCTCCAGGGGGTGGGCTATTATACAAAGGAGCCATTCGTCTTGGGCCCCGATAACGAAGCTTCTCCTTCTGACATCCATAACCCGCTTACGAAACTTAGCCTTCATATATTAATGAGCTCCGAATAATATTCCAAGTTATACGCGCCTATATCGCGGAAATTCAAACGAGCGCCATCTATTAGAAAAATTATAAACTCGCCGAGACTCGATTTCGGAGCGGATAACGTCGACTTTTAAAAGCTATTAAACGCCCATTGTACAGCAATGTTGCTGGCATAGGATTAGTTTGCGAAAGGTTGGCGTTAGAGACGTACAAACCGTACCATTTCCGCGCCTTCGATCGAGCCGTAAACCGAACCCAGTCAGGCGACGAGGTCAATGTATCACGGACTCTTTTGGTGAGAAAAGCGCTTAATAAAGGTTTGTGCCGTTCTTCTTTTAAACTATTAATTAAAGTCATCCACGCGATAACGCGCACTCCGCCATTAGCATAATGAAATTGGTTAGCGCTCATCCAAAAACGGACTGCGAAGAAAAGGACTGCATAAGTATGTTCTTTTTTGTCTTGTAAGGTTAATAGATCTAGAAATTTTAATTCCGCGGAATATCCCATTGTTGAAAACCATTAAAGTAAGGGGGGATGCCTTCTTTGATCGTTAATTGCGCGTAGATTAATTAGTTTATTAATTTAATACTAACGTTTTACAAGTGGCATTAGCTAATTAACTTTAACTTTAGACCGCGATAAATTATTTTGTTTAAATTAAACGGTAAAAAAATATAAATATATCGGCTCGAAAATGGTGTCAATCCCCCATTTTCATGAGGTGTTGTGTATCAGGTTCAAGGCTTAGCTTTCGTAGCCATAAATGACGCAGTTTACTTCTTATCTTGGTTTTTATTACACGTGGTAACCTTAAGCAAAGTTAATATAGAACTCCCTGCCCTCGATTTGAATTTTGAGAGCTTTCTGATTGACTCCTTTGTAACGAAGCGTTTACCTACTTCCGGCCCCTCACCTCGGAGAACAGCACGTCATCAAAGTTGGCCGTAGTCTCATCTATAGTTGGTTACCATGGTAAATATGGAGATATTTTTTTCGGAGTTGCGGCTGTAAGTGGGTAAGCGCTATGACTACGCGCGAGGCAGCTTTTTCTAATCTATAGGGCATGAGGTATGTGTTATCTTTGCCTTAAGAAAAATATTACTTAGCTTTACAACAAACAAGTATGTACGTTTTACCCAAAGTGACGTAATTCTGCGTTTGTAAACAGTTTTTCAAAAGGTGGGTTACGTTAAATTGACGGCTTTTAAAATTCATTTTGCGCGTGAAAATACCTCTACATGTTATGGTCAAAAAAGCACGCAAAGAAGGCTGTGTGCCCAAGACATGTACCTGTAGTGTCGCGCACTAAAACGTCATTGCAAAATCCGTCAATTAAGGGTTACGTTGAGAAGACGTGTTTTGGAAAGGATAGCTGTCATCATAAGCCTATCATAAGTCCCCATAAGTAAAGGTCTAGCATAGAGCCCTATGTTTACGGCATTGTCCTGGAGTGAAGAAAATTAACGTACGAAGATAGGCTAGTAGCGACATCTTCTTTTTCAAAATCTCTACATCTAAAATATTATCTTACTTGGGAGGGCAGCCACGCTCGGGCTGATCAATGCCACACAAAACGCGTCTAAATCTCACATTTGAAAAATAAATACCTTCAGAAACGCAACTCTTATTTCTATTCTGATGAATCATTTTGCAAAAGATAAGTGTTAAATTTAAGTTTTAAAGCGATAAAATTGTGAATAAGCCTTGGCTACGGTGCTAAGGGCTCGCGGCGGAGATTTCTCCCGCGAGGTTCTAAGTTTAAAAACGTTCGCGCACGGCTTGTGCGCATTCATCATGCATTTCGCGAAATTTATTTCAGAAAGGCATAGTTGAGGACGTAGCCACTAGGAGGTGCAGATTTTGAATACCTACCTCTTAATAAGGGGTATGTGATCGTCCAAATTTTGGCCTAGACCTTTGCTTATCGGAACCGTATGATAGGTTTATTCTGTCATGGATAATCTTTTATTTGTCTATGGCAGAACGAATGCTAAGTTGATGCCGATAAATACGAGTTAAAAATCTTTTGTTTTGTTTCCAATTTAAAAGTTAAAACCTCCAGAAACGAAACGAGTGCTTATAATAGTCAATTTTAACTTCCGATTTAATAATTTGTTGTTAATTCCATATTTTTAAATAGTATTAGTCGATAATTCAAAATAACGGTCAAAAACGCCGGCGAGCAGTTTAGTAAAATATTTTCGGCGGCCAAATCGTCGGCCATTTTCGGTATGGAGATACAGGCCGGAAGGCAGGCAAGGCTGCCAGATTTCGATAGACCGAAAACGGCCAACTCTTTCAAATGTTTTCTAGGCTTGATATGGGTTTTAATAACGCTGGTGGAATAACCCACTTCGACGACTCGTTCCATTTTGATCTCTGAACCGAACCGTGTGGGTCATTTTCCCCAACCTTTTCTTTTTTAAACTACTCATTATTTAACTTCATCCGCACAAACCGAGCGAGTTTATAAATTTCATTGGGCTGACTAAAATTTCGACGTAAAAAATTCCTTCTCAATTTAGAGGTTTTCCATTGGCTTAAACAAATATGTTAGTAGCCTTTAGTGCGACTCCCAAAATTACTAGGATGAATAAAATGGTTAAAATCTAACGTAGTCCACTTTTTTACTGGTTCGTGGTGAAACCAACCGTTAGTGAAGATTTTTGAATGGTATAAAGGTACAGTGGCATACTTATGAGTAATTATGTTACATATGCTACTATGAAAGAGTTTCAGTTATAACTAGGCCTTGGCATCAAGATTCAGGCCCTCGGAACCGTTATAAATATGGAATTTTATACTATTTTTAAGAAAGCCAAGACTGTAAAAGTTATTTTAAAGATATACACAGGCGTTTGAAAAATCTGGGTGAAAATCGTGCAACCAAATTTTCAGACCTATTTCTGGAGCTCGAGTGGGAAACTAGTCCCGGCCTTTATTACAAAACCAGGTATCTTAAAAAATTGAAAGTTGTAGTTACCTGGTTTTGGAATTAAGGTAGCGGTAAAATTCAAACCTCAGTATGGCCCTTTAGCTTTCAAAGTAAATTTCTGAGAATTAAAAGATCCATTAATTAACATCATTACCCATAGAAGCGACGAATTTCCAAATCCCATTACGGCCAAAACAAAACAATATAATGCGAGGCGCGCGCTAATGTAAAACCAATTCAGTTATCAGGCAAAATAGTTCCAGAATAACTTCGCGGTACGAAGTATAAGCCTTAGGGCTGAGAGGAGATCCTTACGAGGTTGGACGGGGAGATAGATTCGGAATTAGTTAATTACGAGTCATTACTTTGGGAAAAACCGCGTCATACGTTTTAGTCGGCATTCGCCCCCTTGGAAATTACCCCCCCCCCCAACCTGACCGAGCTAGATTTACAACATAAAACGGTTTAATGTCTTTGTTTCTCCGGCTCTTTACATTATTCCCCCGACTATAAGCGATTCACGTACCAGCTTCCACGCTCCACGGCAGCCAACGCGAAGAGGAGTTTTCGCGTCTACAACGAGTTTCACGTACCGAGGCTTAAGTAGCGTCGTAGGAAGACGCAAACCTTACCGCGTTGCTCGCTTTCGACAACGCCATCCCTTAGGCCTCGGCGTATAGCTATACGGTAGAGGTCAGGAGGATCACGTTCCGGGATGAAGAGGAAAGGGGAAAGCGAAGAGGAAGAGAGGAGCCAGTTTTCGAGCAGTTATAATTCTCTTTGCTTATTTTCTTCACGTGCTGATTTTACAAGGCCCCCGTGACCTATTAGAAGCGCGGCGAGCCGAGCCCCTTTCCTTCGTCATTTATATCGCGCCTGTAATTCGCATTGCCAGGCATTAGAGGCCCAACGCGTAGCGATTCTTCTTTTAGGCCCGTACTGCCTCAACCCCCCGAAAGAAAGTGTGAGAGAAAGAAAGACGTCTTATCTGATTAAGGCGGTAAATATCTCGAAGGCTTTCGCGCCATCCACCCCAGACCCCGCGGCTTCAATCCAACGGGGGTATCACTCCCTTCTCCCGCTCAGATGCACGGCCTACACAAGCGCCATAAGTCAAAAAGGACATCACCGGGTCCGGAACAAAGTTGTCGATGATGGGTACCTCCATCCCTTTGATCCGAATCTCTATTCGCGCCCGAAAACTATCGCTACGCCCCCTTTGGTTCGCCATTGAAACCTAGATTGGTAGAGGCTAAAGCAGACGCTTTTGGTTTTTCCTCATCGTTTTTCGTAAATTTGACTTTATAATTAATGATACTGGCATTTTAATATAATTTTTGCATCGTTTGCTTACATTTGGATAAGTTTATTTAACTTCTTAGTTTGTCTGTAGCACCATAAGCCTATCAACCGTCAACCCTAAGTTTGAATCGAACGGCAGTGTTGGTTCAAGCAAACGACTGGCGAAAGTACAGCGCTAAATCCACCCGGTGGTGGAAAAGAGAAACGTAACGCGTCCCGCAATGCATGATGCCAGCTGCTTTGGTAAGAGAGAGGTGCGTAGAGAGAGAAGAAGCTTCAATTTATCTCTACCAGGTGCCGATACTATCGCCTGATTTCTTCTTTTTCGCCCGTCCAGTGGTGGTACAAAGGGCGCTATGCGCGTTTCAAACTTAGAGATGATAGGCTTACGGTAGCACTAGTAGCAGGGAGGCTAGATCATAGGGGCTATCTCGGAGAAGCTAGCACCGTTACGCCACCTAGACTCGTTTCCTCGCTCGTTTCGGTCGCGAATAACCGTTCGACAGAGAACTAAATTTTGTTTGTATTCATTTTGATTGGGTTATTTAGAAATGTACTATGTAGCAGACGACATTTAAGGGAGCCTATTCTAAGTCTTAAATTCGTCTGCTAACACTTTTTCACCGTTATTATCGCCAGTTAGCCCACAGACCATCTACCCCGAGAGGGACATGTATCACTTGAAGTAATTTCAACTTTTTCTGTTTCGAAGAATCGAACGTGATGCGGATTTTTTAAGAGCGCGCCACTTCACGGCAAGTAAAGGCAGTTTTAAAGGTAGAAATACGAGCAATATAAAACGTACTGTAGATGCTGGGTTGCGCACGCCTTTTTATTTTTGTTTCGTAAAATAAAGAATTAGCATGTGCTACTTTCTATTTGCTGTAAAAAAAAGCCGCATCACTTTTTTTTGGAGGTGGATGCGAGTCCTTCTCGGGGTAGATGGTCCGTGGCTAGCCCAAGTTTCTGTTAGGCCTTGGTGGCAGAAAAAACAAAGAATTTATTGATACGTTAAGGAGAATGACTATATTGAGTCGATCAGCGGGAATCACGTCAGTTTTAGGGGACGAATGAGATACCGCACTGATTTAATTTTTTGAAGGTGGAGGAGTTAATGTTAAACCTTGAAGCTAAAAATTGTAATTTCCCCGTTAAAGGTGATAACGTTTTACAAAGAAGCGTTTTAATTCGGTAGCAAAGAGTTAAAAGACCGATTTTAAAACAGGTCACGTATAGTTTGGAAAGTGGACGTAGACCTTCTATTTTTAGCAAAACCGGCGTCTGTCTTAGGGGCGATTAGTGGTCAACTGGGTTGGCTATTTCGCGCGGCGCTTATCCGAGATCAGATGAGCGCCATCCAGCGGCCATAAAGTGTTAGAAGCAGGGAGGAGGGTCGAGGTGTAATGGCGAATCGCCCTCTATTATATCGCTGACACGGATAAATAAGGTGATCTCTTTCATTTGGTCGCTTCATCGCTCGAAATACTCTCTGGCCAGGCACTCGCCAAAAGAAGAAAGGCATTAGCTTTATGACTATAGACCCGTTAAACACACTGGAATATCACGCGTCGAACCTTGCAATACATACTGGAAACGGTTCAGTAATGCAAGTATAAACGCTAAAACTAGTGTTGTTAATTTTCCGCAAAAATAAAATGCGGAAAAATTCCTGAAAATTTTCCGAAAATCGGAAAAATAAAAAATTGAAACATAAATTTTTTTAAACTTTTTATCGATATAAAATGTCTAATATCAGTAAACATACTAAAAAACATTACTTAGCCTATGTTACATTGTTAATCAGTTTAAACTAGTCTAGAGGTTTAGTTTTACTTTCAGATTCGAAAAATTAGGCGAAAAAGCCGCTTTATTTAAATTTGCCAACAATATATTAGGCTAATCATGGAATGAAAACTTTTTTTTATTTTTTTCGGAAAAATACGGAAAATTTTCCGGAAAAACGGTCTCGGTCATTTTCCACGGACAATTTTCCGCCTTACAACACTAGCTAAAACCGATTAAGACAACTTTACCATAATTATTGTCATAAGTTTATCTTTTTTTTTAAATTCAAGATAATGGTTGAAGATCTAATATTCTAAATATATCATTGCTATTTCAACGCGATGATTATTTAGAGAAATAGGATTGTGTTATTTTAAATGTAAATTTTGGTATTTTGGAACGTGTAAATCAACTAGAAATAGTGTAGGATCAGTGAGAAAACCGTTATCTGTTTGAATGAATGAATATTAATTTATCTTTGTTTACACAAATCTCTTTTATATTATTGGGTCTGCGTAAACAATTAAAGTTACTAATAAAAGAAACAAAAATACTATATACAAAACGAAAAATATTTACAAAATGCTACACATAATTCTATATACAAAACGAAAAATATTTAAAAAATGCTACTCATAATTCTATATATAAAACGAAAAATATTTACCAAATGCTACACATAATTCTATAAACAAAACGAAAAATATTTACCAAATGTTATACATAATCTATATACAAAACGAAAAATATTTACCCAATGCTACACATAATTCTATATATAAAACGAAAAGTATTTACAAAATGCTACACAATTCTATATACAAAACGAAAAATATTTACAAAATGCTACACATAATTCTATACACAAAATGAAAAAATATTTACAAAATGCTACCCATAATTCTATATACAAAACGAAAAATATTTAGAAAATGCTACATATAATACTAAAATATTTACAAAATGCAACATTATTTAAAATCTTAAACTACCCTAATAAAATCCGGCCAATCGGCACAACCAGGCCCTAAGCCCAGCAAGAACGCTAGACAATCGTTCGAATTGTCCAATGAGGTTCTTGAAATGATTTTAGATAAAAGGGGGCGCTGCACAACATTATCTTAAATCGTATTTAGAACCTCATTACTCGGCGTAGACGTATAGTCCTTTCTCAATGAATGAATGAATGAATGAATGAATGCATTTCACCCCTTTGTATACAAGGTCCTTTTTGGATCAGGTAGGAGGCGTAGCTTCTCGGTAACAAAATAGTTTAAAAAATTTAATTTAAGATTAAGTGACGTCAGAAGTTCATAATAAACCCATCCTTCATATACTTCCTCCGAAGGGGTTTATTATGCACTTCTGGTGACTTTAAATACGTTATTTTCAATATTTCAGGGCTCCCAGCGATTTTTTGTTAAATATTATAGGAATTATAGGAAATTTCATAGAAAATATAGGAATTTATAGGAACATTTTTATGTAAAAATAGGAATTCATAGGAACATTTTAGCTAAAAATAGGAATTCATAGGAACAATTTTGAAAAAATTGGAAATTTATAGGAAATCTGGGAGCCCAACCGTTGATGTTTTAGGAAACACCGGACCTAAGCCATAGCTAAGCTCCATTTAGAAGGCAAATTTTTCCCAAACGTTAAAGCTGTTTTCTAATATAATAATATAATATAATATAATAATTATAATAATTTCGGGATAAAGCTATAGAAAAACTAGAAAATTTCGAAAAAATAGGAATTTATAGGAACAAATTTGAAAAAATAGGAATTTATAGGAACAAATTTGAAAAAATAGGAAATTATATAAGCATATAGGAATTATAGGAACTCTGGGAGCCCTGATATTTACACTTAGTTTAAATGTCTCAATTTATCCCAGTGAAGTGGAATAGTCCTCGGTACTGATATCATTGGTCAACTGAGGTCTTCTGAATGAATGAATGCATATTTCTTTACTCTTCGTTATAATCAAGTTTCTTTTAAATCAGGGAGGAAACTATTTAAATGGTTTCACGAGTGCGATACATTTGTCATCGTCAAAACATTTTTAAAATAGGTTTGGAAAAAAATTATATTTAACAAAAATAGATGACCACAGTCCCAATGAATATTTATTTACTCTTTGTTAAAGAACAAATCCCTTTATAACAGGGAGGAAACCATAAACATGGATTCACGAGTCACCTACTTTAAAATATATTTGCCATCGTCAAAAACATATTATACGCAATAATTTCGATAGAATAAATTTTGGAAAAAACTATAGAAATTCAGAAAAATAAAACAAATTTGTACAGCTCAAATATGAATGCATTTGCAAGAGGCAATAATTTTTAAATTTGGCACTAACTATTTATTTATTTATATATTTAAAAGAAAATATACAGATTGTTAAGCTAGTTATAGCTTGTGTACCCGACAGCAGAGAGTAAATATTCAGGAGATGTAACAGAAGGATATGTAAAATTTTGCTTAAAGAAGAAACTACGTGGAAGCACAAAATGCGTTTAAATTTGGAATACAGACTGAATACAAAACATTTAGAAAAAAAAAACAGAACAAAGAAAAAGTTTTAATTCTTAATTGTCCCCAACGCCCCAGAATTCGTTTCGTCACGACCAGATCTTGGCATTTCGCACTCCCCGATCTTAAGCCCAAAAGATACGCAACGGTCTCATCAATGAATGAATGAATATTTATTCGCTTCTTTTTCAAAAGTCCCTTTTATAACAGGGATGAATCTAATTTAAATTAGGATTCATAAGCAGAGATAGAGATAAAAAGAACATGTTATACACTAATATAGAAATTCTCGATAAAAATCGATAAACTAACGCAAACGAAGTAAAAACCGAAGAATTTACACAAATTTAAATTACTACAAATACTACAAATACTATTTACAATATATAAACCAGACTCACCTCCTCTGTTCAAGGATAAAGGCTGGTTTTCACTAAGGCAAAAACGCCACAACGGTGAGAGTCGACGCAAAAATATTGCATTAGGCCTAACAGGAATTTTTCGCGTCGACGTTCATCGTCGGGGCGTTTTTGCCCTAATGAAAACGAGCCTTAAGTGAGCGACCAGGTGCGAAAGAAGGGATTTGGGAAAAAGGCGATTTTGGCGATCTCCGAAATAGTTTAGAGTGAGACGTAGAATTAATATAATAGAATATCTGCAGCGTTAACACGGAGAAGAGACTATGGCCAAAGCGGGGTGGGCAGGCAGGCTGGTTGCTTAAGATGGGGAACATGACACGCTAAGTTGTAATGGAATTGTTCTAGTAACTGGCGCAGGCCCCTTCCCGGGAAGTTACTTCCGCTCGATCGATGAGAGAGAGTGGTCATTAAAAGCCAGGCCAATCGTCCGTCACGGCTCGGACACAGCCTGCCTCCGACCTTTCTTTACTTTTCCGCGAAGGGGCTGAAGAGACTGCCCCGCTGGTAAAAGCAAAGTGCCAACCTTCAACATCACCCCGCGACAGGAACAGAAACTCAGCACTGGACGCCCACTCGAGAAGTAACCGAGCCAGAAAAGCCCCCGTTGCTCGAAAATTGCTTCTCTTCCCAGATCTATTCTTAGTTTGCCAACACTTCTCGCGGTGCACGATTTTCGGATTAACTCCATTGACGTCCGCGTTATATCGTTTATTTACGCAATGGAAAATCTGACATTTTTAAACACATTCGGCTGAATACAGGGTGTTTCAAAAGGTTATGCAAAAATTTGAAGGTGTTGTAGGGGTGAGTTGAGAAGTATGCCTGTTTTTCCCCCATTTTCCTACGATGAGTTAAAAGAGCGCCAGAGAGCTTCAAAGTGTGGTCTACTAGCCCCTGTAAGTAGGCTGCGTCAAGCTCAAAATCAAGCAGCAGGGAAACGCGAAGATTAATGTTTGGGTTCGTGTGTTAGGTAAAAAATGACATTGTAAACAAATCGAGGTAACCAGCGTAAAAAAGTAAAATTAAACAGTATTTAAAGTCCCTGCTGCTTGGTTTTGCGCTTGTTGCATCTTACTTCCAGGGGCTAGTAGGCCGCACTTTGAAGCTCTCTGGCGCTCTTGTAACTCGTCGTAGGAAAATGGAAAAAAGCATGCATACTTCTCAACTCACCCCCTACAACTCCTTAAAATTTTTTGACCGTTATTTTGAATTATCGATTAAGACTATTTCCACACAGTAATCGTTTTAATATTCAATAGGCCTTTGTCTCAATAGTTGATTTTATCAAATAAAAAGTAGTCTTGTCCAACTTTTTAAAATGTTGCTCTTACAAAGCGCTATCTGAGAGCAAAAGTCAAGTAAGTCCAGATACGTGACTATTGACAGAAATTCAAAATATGAATCCTTGACTGTTTTTAAATTAAGGTGACTCAGTACAAAATTTTCAATAAATATTTTCACTCTATTTTTATCAATTTTCATTATTAGATTGTCATTTTTATTATGCTAGATTTCGAACTTAATACTGTTTTTCTCAAATAGGGGATTTCAGAATTGCTTGACTCTTGTTCTTCTAATATTTCTAGCGCGCTAGAAAAAGCTTTATTCCTCGTGAGTGTAGCGCGCGCTAGTAGGCTTGTGAAAGTAAGAGACTGTGACGTAAGAGCAACTTTTAAACAAAAAGGTCTGATCGTTACTTTATAAAAAGAACTATTAAAAATTGGTTGCAAAAGAAAATTCTCGACATCGTTAAGCCGAGTTCCCACTTGACGAATTTTCGAGACTTTCGCGACGAATTTAATTTTCGTCGTAGCTTTGAGCTTCACTAAATTTCACTCGCATGCGTCAATTTGCTTCGCGAAAACTGCATTTTTCGCTAAGTGGGAACTAGCCTTTACCTGGAAATTGACACAACGCCAAATTCGCTCGCGGAGTTTGTTTGAACTTCATGAAAATCAAGTGCAGCGCCAAATTTGTTTGCGGAATATGCGATAATCATGTTGATAATTTGATTTTAGGTTTAACAAGATTTTATAGGACTTTTAAATATTATAAATTGGCTACAATTTATAATAATTATTGTAAAATAATTTATTGATGTTTGAATTATTTTGTCGATTTTCACTTATTGGATTCTTCAGAGCGAACGGTAGGAGGCGTTTCAATCAGTACCGACAAACGAGCCCGCGCGTGTCGCCGTGATAGACAAATGGCCTATTCAACCTGGATTCGTACACCCGCTAAAAGAAAGAAGGGAAGAAAAAGAAACTAAGAAAAGGGGATTTTTGCCTGACGAATAAAAACTCCCAATCCGATATCCGATTCTTTTTCTCTTGATCTAGGCTATTCACGACCGAAAACTATCGCAACGCCCCCTTTGGTTCGCCATTGAAACCTAAATTGGTAGCGGCTAAAGTAGACGTTAATATTTTTTCTCATCGTTATTTGTAAATTTGACTTTATAAATAATGATACTTGCATTTTAATATAATTTTGGTACCTTCCCATTGCGCCGAATCCCATTCGACCGAACTCCCATTAGACCGAATTCCGCCAATGTTTTTGATGAATTGAGCCCAAAGGCGGGTTTTGTATTTTTCTAATCGACCGACGCAATATTCACAATAGAGCGACCGCAAAAAAAATAGTTTTTCTTTCTACTCCTTTTGATTTTTTATGGAAGCGTTTTAATATAGGAAAGGAAAGGAAATTGTGGTGGAAGTGGGCAAATGAGTTGACCACTTTAAAAATTTCCTGGTGAGGTTAGGTTAGGTAACACTGCATGCTGTTCTGACAGATGCTGAAACGGATAAAACCGAATCCTAAACCCTGAGAAGTGCGTGTTTTTCGGCCAACTCTATTGGCTTTTCTTATTCACTTGACAAAAAGCTTATGGATTAAGCGCCACCAATTTATAAATCCTGGCGACGCCACTGCTTTACATTGTGAGGTATAGCAGGCTTATTTACCTGCTTTTATAACCTAACATGGCGGCGTATTTTCACGCGCAAAATCAATTTTAAACTCTACCAATAAGTGGACCAAAAAATTGAAAATTTCTATATTCCTTGCGCTATTGAAAGGTTTACCTTGGAAACTAAATCTCATGATCGCCTGGCACAAGCCATGGACCAAGAATCTAAGGGGACTCACTGTTCAGGCTTAAAAAAGCAAGCATTAATACTGGGAATAGGAAAGTCACGGATAATTTTAGTTCAATGTGGACAAACTTGGCGTCGCTGAAGTCGATTTCCGGCGTAGTTTCGCAGAGAAGCTGGAGCGATCACGTTCAATTTTGACCAAATGGCGACGTTGTTGCCGGTTAAATGTTTAGGCTTAGTAAGTTTTAGACCTGTTATTTTTAAAATTGGTTCTTTAAAAGTTAAAATAATGGTAATTAAACATTGTGCTAAGTATAAATAACCAGTTGAGGTTTTTTAATCAAATTAACTGGAACCTATTTCATTTCTAAACTTAAAAAAATAATGAACTAAACCTAACCTAACTTTATCGTACGCACTGTCGCCTAAGCCAAGATTAAGCCTCTCGTAGAACCGAATTCTTGAGGAGCTTCAAAGCGGCTGCTATACCTCAGTAAGCCTTCCGATTTAGGCTACGCCTACCGTGTCAAAATATGGGGAACAGTGGATCCCCTTAGATTTTTGTTCCATGCACAAGCTACACTATAGATTGCAAAAGCCAGAAACCGTGGCGGCGCCAGGAATTTTCGACCCGGGACCCGGGCCCTTTTCTCAACGAAATGCTTCAATAAAATAAAATAGCGATGTACATGACGAACCAAAAAGTTCTAACAACAGTAAAACGAGTCCAAATATAACCGAACTGGTTTTATTTACTAGGAGATACCTCAAATATTTCTAAATACATTATCGACAATTGTTTCATAGTTATTTATAAATAATTTTATCTCTTGGGACAATTTTTAGACCCTTTCTAAATCAATTTGGGGCCCCTTATAGGGTGATTTTGGGGGCCCTCAAAATTTTAAGGTAGGCAGTGGCTTACCCCCTAGCGCCGCCACTGGCCAGAAACGAGCCAGGAATTCTGCCCGTTTTCAAAATTCGCTCCACTAACTTCCCGTTTTCCTTCTATAAATTTGATGACGCATTTTTTGTCACAGAATTGGAAGTGACTTAACCTGTTAAATATCTAACTGTATTCAATAATATTATCATCCTTGGGGTATAATATTGTTACATAAGTGTGACACTAGTTACCTATCCTATAATCCTTCCCATCCAAAAGTTTTACTGAGAGCTATTCACAAGACACACTGCATTACGAGCTTCGTCGCAGTTTTGCGTCCGCTTGCTAACGCGTAACACGTAGCCTTTGACAGCGCCTCGCTAGGGGGAGATTTTCTTCTTGTGATGACGTAACTAGCTCTCAGTAAAATATTCCCCAAAGTGACAAACTTTTGGAACAATTTTATAGACTTATGATATTACTTATAAAACCATTAATCTAAGAATTATTTAAAAAAATTATAATATTAATAATACGTGACACATTCTCTTTAAAAAGAAACTGTCATTTTTGAATAAATTTTTGATTTTTTAAGGCCAACCGCGTGACTCTACAAATTGAAAGGGTTTCCCGCGAAGGACAATAACGCGTTAAAAATATCCGTTCCTTTTTGTTCGCGCTTCAAAATAATTAAGTGGTCACGAGAGGGCGTCTCATAGTTGTCTACTTAGAATGGGGCTGATTTACGTCTTTAATTTCCGGTGGCAATTCCCATTTACAGCTTGATAGGCCTAGAAATGGATATAAAGTAGACGAGGAAACGCGCCGAAAGGGAAATTCTTCAGGAATCCGACCGGAAGAAGGGACTCAACGTGCGGACTATTCTCGGCCTATGACCAGGGGGGGGGGGGGGGGGGGGCAAACGAGAAACAATAGAAAGACGGATACAATGCCTACTAAGGAGAGGGGGTACACCGGACACGAAAGGTAGGAAATTCTCCATTCTGAACCTGCAGCAAGAATTCCGGCGAGTTTAAGATTCCAAACGACAAACAAGAAAACCAAAGTAGACCTATCGACACTCTACATGAAGTTCTTTCGAGATACAAAAGTCGCTTGATGACTTAGGCCTAAGCTGGTGCCTTGGGTATTAGCCTAGCTGATTATTATTATTTTATTATTATTACTCTTATTATTAGGTCGATGTAGGTTAGTTTTTTTTCATTGTAGGTACATTAAAAAACATGGTAACTAATACGCAATTACTAAATAATAAAATCGTAATTTTTAAGCAATGTTTGTGTCAGTGGTTCTCAACCTTTGTCACCCCGTGGAACCCCATTTCAGTTTCAAATTTAGAATTTAAAAGGGGTCCCTAGAATTTTAAACGGAGTCCCTGGGGTTCCTTGGAGCCCCATTTGAGAATCACTGGTTTATGTTATCTATCGTTGCAAATGATCTGTGGTACTACTTCTTGGTCTGGCTGTGGGAAGCAAATATTGGTCATTAGGTGCATCGTCTGGCTGTAGGACGCATATATTGGTCACTAGGTGCATCGTCTGGATATTGGAGGCGTTAATTGGTCATTGGCTGCATCGTCTGGATATTGGAGGTGTTAATTGGTCATTGGCTGCATCGTCTGGATATTGGAGGTGTTAATTGGTCATTGGCTGCATCGTCTGGATATTGGAGGTGTTAATTGGTCATTGGCTGCATCGTCTGGATATTGGAGGCGTTAATTGGTCATTAGGTGCATCGTCAGGCTGTTGGACGCATATATTGGTCATTAGGTGCATCGTCTGGCTGTTGGACGCAAATATTGGTTATTAGGTGCATCGTCAGGCTGTTGGACGCATATATTGGTCACTAGGTGCATCGTCTGGATATTGGAGGCGTTAATTGGTCATTGGCTGCATCGTCTGGATATTGGAGGTGTTAATTGGTCATTGGCTGCATCGTCTGGATATTGGAGGCGTTAATTGGTCATTGGCTGCATCGTCTGGATATTGGAGGCGTTAATTGGTCATTAGGTGCATCGTCTGGCTGTAGGACGCATATATTGGTTATTAGGTGCATCGTCTGGCTGTAGGACGCATATATTGGTCATTAGGTGCATCGTCTGGCTGTTGGACGCAAATATTGGTTATTAGGTGCATCGTCAGGCTGTTGGACGCAAATATTGGTTATTAGGTGCATCGTCTGGCTGCAGGACGCATATATTGGTCATTAGGTGTGTGGATTCCTTCCGCGATCGGATCGGGTTTTATCAATTTGGGAGAGCGACTACAGCTTAAACCGCGTCAGCCGACTGAAAAACTAACGGGTTTGTTTTATAGCGCGAATTATTGTGGAATTGCTATTACGAACTTTAAAAGTGAAACACAAAACTATTTATTAAACGAAATACAATTATGTTCTATACGGGGGGAAATAAAACGGACCTTTCGGCTCCAAGATAACTTCTCTGGCCTAACATTTAAATATTTTTTACGGTTAACATATCCCTTTTTATATTAATTTTCACGTGAGCGAGCGCGCCTTCTCCATCTACCTTTTTATTTTTCATGTCACGCGTTACGCTCCGCTCACGGTACATTTTCAAATATATAATCTAAATGTGCCTGAAACTCGGCTTAAAATATATATACAACAAAATATACATAATTATGATGATACAAACATTGAAATACCCCAATTCAAACGCGGAATAATTAACAAGGTGCATCGTCAGGCTGTTGGACGCATATATTGGTCATTGGGTGCATCGTCAGGCTGTTGGAGGCGTTTATTGGTCATTGGGTGCATCGTCTGGATATTGGAGGCGTTTATTGGCCATTTTGCGCATGATTGTTAGAAATACTCGTGGCATGCAGGGCTTGCCACCACCGTCCTACGCATTGTAACCCGGCCACCTGATTTAAGGGCTTCAAAAGTCGCATGATGACTTAGGCCTAAGGTGGTGCCTTGGGTATTAGCCTAGCTGATTATTATTATTTTATAATTTTTTTTTATTATTATTTTTTTATTATACTGATTTAATATGTTCCCCCCAATTTTAAATACCGATCTAGTACAAAAAATTCATAAATGGTTTAAACAGATTTGGTTTTATAAACCTTGCTATAAGCCTTGGCTAACCTTTAATACTGGAACGGAAAGTATAGGATTGCTTTAATCCCTATTCGTCGTGGTGTTGTCCTTAGAAGAAAAACGAGCGCTCGAAAAAATAGATCAAATTAAAAGCTACACGAGCTAGGTTATCGAGAGTGCGAGTAGGAAGCTTTGTAGGGGCAGAGCGAAAACCAATTCCAACACCTGACGTTCTTTTTAAACAAGAGTCTCATTCAATTTGTAGAGGATCGGATCCCTCAGTTGTTTTTTGCACCTTCTTTTTGTTCGTCCCTTCGCAGTCCCTTCCCCGTAAGGCCACTCGCGAGGGGGCTTCTCGGTAGAGGGGGCTGATGGCAGATATCTCGAAGTTGGCCCAATGTTTCTCGATTGTCCGTCGCGCGAAGGCCGTCGAAGATGGATGACGAGCCGCTCGAATTTCTGCTCGTCTCAAAACTAGGACGAAGAAGTGGACAAACCCTTTCACCGTTACGTCACTATTAACGGGACAAGCCTTCTCTCTTTCTCGCTCGCAACGACCCAAATAAAATCACCAAAACCCGATAGATGAAGTGTTCTAGTCGTACGGACGAAATTGAATGTTTGAGAACATGGTTAAGTCAAATTCGCTCCTCAATCAAATTTTTTCCTACCCTTATTTACGTTGTAAACGGTTTTATAAATATCGCGTCTACATAGACGAAACACTATACTTCAGCTAAGGAGGACGAGCTAGTAGTTTATCTCTTTTCATGGTGATAAATATCAGTAAAAACTGATTTTTGACCTCAAATTTCAAAATAATTTGGCTTGTTTTACGGGTTGTATACTATTGGACCGAATCCCGTTTGACCGAATCCCATTGAACCGAAAAGTATTTTCGTTTATAGCCCAACATGGCGGGATTCAGTTGAATGGGAAATTTAAATCTGGTTCGTTTTCACTTCGGGTAGGTTAGTTCAGGTTAGGTTAGGTTAGGTTAGGTTAGTTCAGGTTGGGTTAGGTTGGTAGTTCAGGTTGGGTTGGGTTGGGTTAGGTTAGGTTAGGTTAGGTTAGGTTGGGTTAGGTTAGATATGGTAGGCAACTATTTAACGTCGGGTCTTATCAAGGTTATTTTCCAAAATTAAACCCGGAAAATATCAAATTTCAAGGGAAAAAGGTCTAAAAATACACGTCGGTACGAAATAATAAATATTTAAGACATAGTTTAGTCCAAATTAGATATACTATCGTCACGTAACCTACGATATATAAATATGTATCACTAACGGTATATTGAATGAAAAACGCGGTTTTCGGTCGATTGGAATTCGGTTGAATGGTACATTCGGACGAATGGGATTTCGGTCCAATGGTCTACAATCGTTTTACGTAGTGCTTCAATAATTTGTCATTATGAAAGTGTTTTGATTTTCAATGGGCCTTGGTCTCAAGTAAAAAATAGCTGGTGAAGGAGATTCCTAGCCATTCTTAATTCGGTCCTTACACATAGCGCCAAGTTCGCTTGCGACGTTTGAGTTAACTTCATAATCAGGTCAATACTTTATGTAAGTAACAACAAGTTTGGCTGGTATAAACCACATATGTTTAAACTATTGCTTAAACTCAGTGTTTATTTAAAAAAAAACCTTTAACTTTGCTACAATTATTTCTATATTTTCTAACCAAACACTACGACACTCAAAGAAAAACATACTCTTGCCCAAAATATTTGTACTAAAACTAAAACTTCGTTTCTAGCATGACCTTTGTAATATTGAAACCAAAAATAAATCTACAACTACACATTTTAAAGCGATACTGCTGTTCTATAGTTGATTACTGACTATTAATAATCGATTAGGAACAGATATAGATCGGCGTTTGAATAAGAAATTATCAAATTATTTATTTGTATTCATAACCGACTATTATCCAAAAAAAAATAAAAAAACCGATTATTTTTGCATGTTAAATCGTTGTTTATTCGTATAAAATGTTCGTAAATAAACAGTTAACCAATGTTTTTACGATTAATTGAATTTTCGCCGCCATCTTAGGGGCTGCCGCCAGCTCCCCTAACCCCGTATGAGCGATTTGCGAACTATCCCAACTTTTAAAATCACGCAATTTAGGCTTAGGTATCTTATAACTGGAACGCGCCGAGCGTGCAAAACATATTTTTTGCGTCTTCAGCAGCGCGCACTTTTACGTTGTTTTTCTGTCTCACCGACTTCTCACCAGGTGTCGCGGCGGACGCGTGCTTTTCGATTTCCCCAAAATTTCTTTATTTTATTAAAAATTAACCACTCAATATTTTTCGATGCGGTTTTCGCCATAAATTTTAGTTTTTAATGGGCTATGGGGCTATCTAACTGGTTAAAGCTTGACCGTTCCCCTTTAAGGTATCTGAAAATCACGACCCGAATAACCTGATCAATCGTAGGAAGCATTACTATAATATTTACCAACTGTTATATCTTATAAGTGCGATTAACATTTTACTTATGTTAGTAAGTAACAGTTCGCATTCGTTCATGTAAAGATAAATAATTTATCTGTCTTTTGGATTTTATTGAATTCATTTGATTAATCGCCAAACCTAAATTCCCGACTAAATGATAAATCTTTTGACGATATTTACTTATATAAGATTCACCTTCAGCCTGTCACACCATTTCTTATCTTTAAAAAGAAATAAGAAACCAAAAAACGTAAAAAATATGGAAATTGGGATTTCGAGTTTGGAAAAGAATATAAAAATAAAACGATTGTTCCACATTTTTGGAAAATGGGGGTAGCCCTCTCAGAGATGTCAAGAATGTAATGGCTTTTACGTGATCATTGCGTGAAAACTACACCCGAGAAATATTGGTAAGCGTAAAGTATGGTCTTCCATCTCTGAAAACCAAATACAAAGTGACGGTTGGATATTGGAAATAGTTTTCCTAACCGAAACCCACGCTAGATTCTGACGTTCGAATGGAACAAAACGTAAACATTTTGAAACTCACTAAACGTTGCTGAGATTTCGCGCTTGAGCCGGCCAAGACAATTACTCGTAATTCCTAAGTAAATAACTCTTCTATACTTGCAATTGTAGGTTAAGAAAGGCTAAATATCTAGTACATTTGGCAGAAAGATACTAGCACAAATTTCCGATAAAATGGCGGCGGGAATTTCGAATTTTGATATTTTCTGTTGAATTCGTAAAGGTTCCTACGTGCAGGGCTGGATTAATAATATTGGGGGCCCTGTGCAAAATAGAATTTGGGGCCCCTAAAAAATTTCAAACCTTACTTTTTGACTCTATTAACACCAATGTGGTTATAAACTTAAAATGCCAATAGAGACATTTATTTCGAAGATGGGGGCCCCTAACCTTGGGGGCCCCTGTGCCATGGCACACTTGGCACATGCCTTAATACGGCCCTGCCTACGTGTATTAATCCATTTTAGAAATGTCTATTGCGTAAATTTCAAAGTGATCAATAAATATTTAATGTTGATTATTATTTTTAAGCTTAGCGTATTGTATTGTGATGTACGTCAACGTGGTAATCTCGACGTTACCCCTTCTATATTTACCCTGAACTCGGCAAAATAAATTTTTTTACGTATGCCTCACTTGTAACACTAAAAATAAATTATACAAGAACTGTTCTTAAATCTTATCTATGTTAATTAATCATTTTATTATTTATCACTTCGAAATATAACGCACTAGACGGTATTTTTCAAAATTATATAACGCGCGCAGGAATACTTAGAAATTCAACCGTAAACAGGTCAAATTCGAAATTCCCGTCCCCGATTTACCGGAAATTCGTGCTAGTATCTTTCCGCCAAATGTACTAGATATTTTATCTTTCTTGACCTGCAACTGACAATGTGAGTAGACTATAGTTTTGCTTAATCAAAACGAATTGAATGAAAATTATTAATTTAAATATTTATAACTAAGCCTCGGTCAGAAAAACAGATCGTTCATTAACAAAGGATGATAAAATTAGCGAATAAGTAGATTAGTCCATTATGAAAAGGGATCAAAAAGCTAAACTCTAAACAAATTTGAAGACATTTAAAAACTTACAAATAGCTCGTACTAATAGGTCTTCGAGTGAAAAACTAAATTAAATTAAATAAAATAGCCAGAAATTTCAACGGTAGACCGGTTTCGTCCTATTTGGGACTCGTCAGTACCGAGCGGGAACTCTGGCTCGCAACTATTACACCAAAATGAGAAACTAAGCCTAAACATTAAAAATTTCAAAACGCGTTGCGTAGCAACAGAAAGCCGGTGGAGAATTGATGGCTTTTAAAATTAATTTTGCGCGTGTAAATACCTCTACATGTTATGGTCAAAAGTAGATTAGTCCATTATGAAAAGGGATCAAAAAGCTAAACTCTAAACAAATTTGAAGACATTTAAAAACTTAGAAATAGCTCGTACCGATAGGTCTTTGAGCAACCAAAAATTAACAATCCGTTGTGTAAATATTTTCTCCATTCACACGGAGCAACTCGGTTAACCAACAATTTTTTGCCAAAATGTTGGCTTTATAAACACAAAACCAGCGCAGTTCGCGTCGAACTTTCTCAAAGTGAATTTATCGGGAAAGCGTGGGTATATACCTTAGCTCCCGAACTGACTCTAAGGAGCCATATATAATAGAAGTGTTAACAAAGCGAGCCAAGGCCAAACTCGGTTAACGGAAAAGAATAGAGAGCCAAAGAGAAGGGTCAGAAATAAAGATCTTCCGTAAAGGAAATTGAAGAACTTAAGCAAGCTAGCCAGAATAAACAAGAATCTCGAGTCCGAACTTTCATCGGCTCAAGGGAATCAATCGACTGACCGCCAAACACAAACACTACAGATTCTCGGTCGATATACTGTATAACTAGTGGGCTTCAAAAGCCAGCACTGAAACGAAGCTCTGCGGTATGGAACTGAGCGGGTTTGAGTTTCATTTTAATAGAAGCATGGATTAAACACTAAAGGATGTTTCACGAGCGTAAAAATCTGAAAATACCGTGTGCCCTCGCCACCTCGCGGCGTTCTACTGCAAAACCGGATATTAGTTTTTATTTTCTTACTACCCGGGGGCAAATAGACGCATGTGCTTGTTGGATTATTATTGATATCTCATCCATGGATTAAACACTATTTTAAAATATTAACTCGTCATTTTCATCTTTGACTTACAACACTTTGGGAATATCTCCACCAAATGTCCCTAATTGCAATCCAGTTGAGTTATCTTTTTCAGGTAATTATGTTTTATTAACTGAATTAAATATTCCACTAAGGCTTAACTGTATCCAATACATTGCTTGCATGCATTCTCCCTTCTTAAAGTTTATCTTTTAAATTTTAAAACTTAATTAGATGATGATGATGATGATGGTAGTGACTTGGACCATTTTTTTGAAATTCAACATCCTCCAGCTTTTCACAATGTTCGTAAACCGACATTAGTATTACGAACTAATTCAGATCTGTACGAGTCAATTTGAAATGATATGATAAGTAATGTACTCTAACCTATGCTTTTAAATCAAAAGGAATATTTCCAAGTCTGATGTAACCAAAAAAAGAAAATTGAAGAAACAACCACTGGATAAGATTAATGGTATATAGTTGCGGAAGGTACGATATCTGTTTAATGAACCATAGCTTCACTGTTCAATCCAAGAAATCACTGTATATTTTCTGTTGTCTGTTATTAGAGAACTATGAAACTATGTTTCAGACCTCATGGAATGAGGCAACCGCTCTAGTCAGAGAACTTTTGAATTTTCCTTGCGAAGAAAAAAAGATGACATGCTTGGAATGGACTTATAATTTAAAAGAGAGTAGTGAAATATACAAACAGTTGAAAGTCAAGTTAAAAGATGTTTTCACAACATCTAGTCGGGATAAAATTTATGTGTCATTCAAAGAAACCATAACTACATTTAACTCCGGAAGATTATTGAAAATCTCTGAAGTATATAGTTTAGAGTTTATATCAATAAAAAATGGGCATTAACTTTTACCAATTTACTACATTTCAGAGCGAAGATATGTCTGAAACTGATATTATTTTGGGATTAAATTATTTATTACCAGAACTTTTCAACTGTGGAAGAAATTACACTCGTGAAAGCATCTTGAACAACATTAACGTCATGAACGTGGAGCCAATCGCTGAAGATAATGATAGCCTCTATTATGTTGTTGGATATATTCTTTGCAAATTGCAAAATCATACAAACCCAGACTACAACAAACTAGGCCGGGCACTCTGTGAAACAAATTTGGAAAATGTTCCGAATGAGTACAAAAATTGGACTACATTACAAGACAGGGGTGCTTTAAAATACCCGACAATCGAAGCTATGGAACTGTTTCATTTAATTCAAAGGAACGTTGGGAAGTTTTATGGTCAAACGTATTTCAAAAACAAGAAAATTAGGGCCACTCAAGCAGTCATGGAAGATACTTTTCTGCAAGACCGATGGACACGCTTATGTTGCACTGTTGAAGTAAGCAAAGAGTGTGCAAATAGCATAATGCATATCTTCTTGAGAAAGTATTTAAATACAATGGGGAAAGGACATACTAACAAA
Organism: Leiobunum rupestre; assembly: GCF_980474605.1. Taxonomy (NCBI): domain Eukaryota; kingdom Metazoa; phylum Arthropoda; class Arachnida; order Opiliones; family Sclerosomatidae; genus Leiobunum; species Leiobunum rupestre. Next base: position 27,787,970 of record NC_143392.1, on the reverse strand, counting down.
CTGCGAAATAATTTCCGAATGAATGAAAGAGTGAAACAAATGTCTTCAAAAGTAAAGTCAGATGAGAAGAGAAAACAAAAACTGAAGGAAGAAGTTAAACAACACCTTTTAGGCGAATACAAAATAATGATTTAATTTTGATCAATTTTATTATTTAGTGAGACAAAGCCTTTCTGTGATGTTAGGGAGGTGCAATATGAATAAATATATGCCAAATATATGCAAAGCTACTTCGAGTTAGTGTTTCCACCAGTTATTTTTAGTTTAATATTTCCCTCGTCTAATCGCTTCAGCTTCATACTGTTTCTAGCGTATTGATTTAGGGTAGGTTTAGAACCTGCCATACAAGCTTGACGGTGTTTGGAGAACAAATGCTCAAGAGGATCTTGATTGAAATGGTTGGTCAATATGAACTTTGCTCCTTTTTCCAACAAAAATGGTATCAATTCCAGAATGCAATTTGCTAAAGTAAAGCAAAATAAATCATTTTTTCATTTCATTCTAATACGAAAATACTACTTACTAGTCTGGCGCAATCCAGATAAAGTTTCTGTACTGAGCATCATTTTCTTTTGCTCAGAGATCTTTATTGGTTGTGAAAGAGCATACATTTCCCATTCGTTTAGGTATGGCAAAAATTCTTCTTCGAGCCACTGAAAGTGAAAATATAAAAAAATCAGTACCTTCCCCTGCTCTGCTTCTAGTTACTTGAAAGTTACCTTCAATCGACAATCATTTTTGGATTGAAATGGACAGAGATTTGGATTACGCTTTTGGATTCCCTCAGAACAACTCCCAACATTTAAAATATCAAACCATTTATTAAATTTTTCAATGAATCTAACTAGTTCTGGGCATTTACCAACGCATTCTGATTTTAGAGCATTTGCAACACTTTGAGAAAGTACTTGTGTGGCATATTTGACTTTCATGCGGTTTCTTAATGATATATGTTCATCAGTCAATTTATATAATCTCTTTAAGTTTCCACACTTCTTTTGCTCTGTCTGGTAAAGTTGTTTAATTGTATCCCATAAAAGTTTCTCTCCATTGATTTCCATTAAGCGGCACGTGCTTTTTTCGGTACTATTTCCTAAGCAATTTCTAACTGTTTTTATCAGATGAGGGAGATCAAACAAAAAGAAAAGGAAGCGCTCTTTAGTACCAGAGAAGGGGTTTGGGCATTTATATGATGCCACACCAGTATTCATGTGAAAGCATTTTCTATTCGTGGCCGCACCATCTCCGACGACACACAGAATTTTAAAACCACACAGCTCAAGTTTGCGAATCGCTTTCCAAAGTAGGTTGTCCAATTTTTCAGCCGTTAGTGAATTTGTTGGAAAATAAGAAAAAGGCATTTTTAATCCGGATGTTATACCTCGCAATAAAAATTGCAGTACGTGTGTTGCTAAAGGTTTATCTTTATATAAGTCAGGGTTTAGCTGGGCAAATTTTTCTTCAACATTTGATGGTTCAATGTAGCCGATTACATCTCCAGTTTCTTGACGATAGACAAGATCTTCTTGAATTTTAATCTCGTCCAACACTAAACAGAAGTAGTCTTGGTGCTCATATTTTCTGAGCTTTTCAAAATCTGCCTTCATTTTTATGAATATATGCGGATCAAAGCCAGGATTTTCACCTATATTCGATGCATGCCTTCTTAAAGTTGATCTTGAGGGCAATTGCAATACCCCAGACTCTTCCAACACATTGTATAATGCGGGTGACTTTTCGTACAAAAATAAACACCATTGGATAACCAGCGGATGCCAACGCCTATTGGTTCCATTTTTCATTTTAAGCATTTTTAATTGAGTTCTTACTGGCTGAAATCTTGATTTGCTTTATTACGTGATTCTCCAATGTTAGGTGAACCTGCATTCGAAACTTTGCCATTATTGTCTAATTTCCCAACATTTTTTTCCAGTATATCCAAGAAGAAATTATGGTGGCTCTCGTCTTCTATAGGTTTCCCTTTTTTCTGATTATTTTTTCACATTTTCTTCCGAGTCTTCTAATTTTGGCTACTAATTTAAATTCATTGTTTTTAGATTTTCTAAGGCGATCCACTAGTTCCGGTTTTGTTAATTTCTTAAATGGGGTCAGATTTGTGTTGTTTTTTAGCTTCTTTCTTCGTGCAGTTACTCTAAGATTTCTTCTTAATTTTATGCAGTAAAAGCACCTTGTTTTATTTTTGTCCATTAAAAAAAGGGTACATCTTCCAGCGTGAACTGCTCCCAAGCAGCTTAAAAATCCTGGTGGTTCATGGTGATCTTTGAAAATATTTGCGTACTCTTCTTCCGTATTTCCCTCACATAAATTCATTTGAGTCAACAAGGCTACAGCGTTGTCGAGATCTCCATGAGATTGGATATAGTTAGGAAACTTTGACAGTACAATAGGATCAGTTAGAGTTTTGCCACACACCTTGTAGCTCGCCTTATAGTTATTTTCTACACTCACACCTAAGAGTACAACTCCAGTCTCTTCATGTAAAAGTCTAACTTGGAAAGAATTTTCATACATTGTCACTGACCAGCCCAGTGGACTTACAAACTTTTGAAAAATTTCTAATGGATTCAGTTGCAGTGGCAAAATTGGATGATACTCCGGTGTTATTTCCAAATGTGCTGGTTGTTCAGTACTATTATCCACAACAGATTCCTGCAGTGGCAAAATTTGATGATGTTCCGGTGTTATTTCCAAATGTGCTGGTTGTTCAGTACTATTATCCACAACAGATTCCTGCAGTGGCAAAATTTGATGATGTTCCGATGTTATTTCCAAATGTGCTGGTTGTTCAGTACTATTATCCACAACAGATTCCTGGAGTGGCAAAATTTGATAATGTTCCCGTGTTATTTCCAAATGTGCTGGTTGTTCAGTACTATTATCCACAACAGATTCCTGCAGTGGCAAAATTTGATGATGTTCCGGTGTTATTTCCAAATGTGCTGGTTGTTCAGTACTATTATCCACAACAGATTCCTGCAGTGGCAAAATTTGATGATGTTCCGATGTTATTTCCAAATGTGCTGGTTGTTCAGTACTATTATCCACAACAGATTCCTGCAGTGGCAAAATTTGATGATGTTCCGATGTTATTTCCAAATGTGCTGGTTGTTCAGTACTATTATCCACAACAGATTCCTGCAGTGGCAAAATTTGATGATGTTCCGGTGTTATTTCCAAATGTGCTGGTTGTTCAGTACTATTATCCACAACAGATTCCTGCAGTGGCAAAATTTGATGATGTTCCGGTGTTATTTCCAAATGTGCTGGTTGTTCAGTACTATTATCCAAAACAGATTCCTGCAGTGGCAAAATTTGTTGATGTTCCGGTGTTATTTCCAAATGTGCTGGTTGTTCAGTAGTATTATCCACAACAGATTCCTTCACCTTTAAGTTTAAACAGTTATATTATACGAATGGTTTTAAAACGTTTCAAATAGTTCGCAAAACATCACATATATTACCAGTTCCATTGAAGAGTCATGGCTTGGCTCGATTAAGACATTTTGTTTCTTAGCATCATTAGAATGGGAAGTGTTGAAGTTGAGGTTTCAATATCGACACCAATTCCTAGGTAAGTAACATTAGAATATTAATAAAGCAGAGACTGAATTTTTTTTATAAAGGGTTACTTGTTGACTATGTATAGGATCTGGAATCAAATCCGAAGGACCATTTCCACCCACAAAGTGCTTTGAGCATAGATAAGTAGATGGATTGACTCGGTCAATTGGAAAGTCCTCTCTTCCTAGCCACTGTATCCACCTTTGGCATTTCTCAAAATGACGTTTAGGTTTAGGGAATGGTAAAAAATGAACATTTTTCATAAAGTCTTTGTAGGCATATCGAGAATCGCTCCTGCAACCTTTATATATGCAATATTTCTTTCCAATTTTAAATCTTTGAAATTGTACGGAGAAAAGAAAGTTAATAATCAATTTTTTAATTGAAATGATTGTATTATTAAAAAATTAAGGAAATAAGTTCAACACTTGCCAAAAAAGTTCGTTGAAGAAGCAGCATGGTTTTTTTTAAATTGCAGACGAAATCATAACAGCGCGGGAAAATTATTAATGAAAAGTAACAGATGGCGCTACAAAACCATATCCGGTTGCCCCTGGCTAGAGAGGGGAAAGAAGACAATGGGGGAGGAAATAAAATTACACCGAGCAAACGCGAGCGTTGTACAGCAAACGCTGATCGTGAAACATCCTTTAGTGTTTAATCCATGATAGAAGTAAAGCCACAGTAGCTTCAATTACAATGTGCTTGCTCAGATTCTAATATACAGGGTGTTTTAAAAGGTTAGGCAAAAATGTTAAGGAGTTGTAGGGGGTGAGTTGAGAAGTATGCGTGTATTTCCCCATTTTCCTACGATGAGTTAAAAGAGCGCCAGAGAGCTTCAAAGTGCGGCCTACTAGCCCCTGTAAGTAGGCTGAGTCAAGCGCAAAATCAAGCAGCAGGGACTTTAAATACTGTTTAAGTTCACTTTTTACGCTGGTTACCTCGAGTTGTTTACAAAGTCCTTTTTTTAACTATCACACGAACCCAAACCTTAATGTTCCCGTTTCCCTGCTGCTTGGTTTCGCGCTTGTTGTAGCCTACTTCCAGGGGCTAGTAGGCCACACTTTGAAGCTCTCTGGCACTCTTTTAACTCATCGTAGGAAAATGGGGAAAAACAGGCATACTTCTCAACTCACCCCCTACAACTCCTTAAAATGTTTGCATAAATTATTGAAACACCCTGTAGTGTCTATTGTACGTAACACCAATTGCCCTAAATGAACTTGGAAATGGAGATTGCAAATTATTATTGTAGGTTGGGAATTAGTTGAATAGTAGAAAAATGACTGGGTCAAAATCGGGCTTCGTAGCGTTTGGAAATTGGTTAAATAGACAGCGTTCCATCATGAATATATCTAGCTATGAATATACAATAGCAATAGCCTCTCTAACCTCCCGCTAAAATTTGGGTTGGGCTTATCTAGTCACGTGATTGGCTGAAAACACGTCGCTGGTCTCGAAAGTTGCCACCCAAATCAAATCGACATGATAGAAGGGCTATATCGTAGGGTTGGATATTCATAGCTAGATATATTCATGGTTCCATTGATGGAAGAAAGGGAGATAAACCTTTGACTTTCTGAAGTACTAAGAGTACTCTACCTTACTGAGACGAGTTAAGTATTTCAAGTACAAAAACTTAACTTGAAAAATCGTGCGTATAATTGGGACACAATCGTAAAACTGGTCCTCCAGTGGTCGTAAATTTGAGAACCCAACGCACTCCAAACTTTCAAGACTAAAACTTAATGCTTTGGTTAATTTATTAATTTATACAGCGACTAACGAGATCTTCCAAATACCTAACAATTACGGCCAAAGGCGATATTATGGTAAAGTCAGCGACTAACGAACGAGAGACAATTCCAAATGCGTGAGCTCGGTGAAAGTCCATTGGGAATATCCGCGGAGCCTTATTAGCTTTGTATTCCCCTTATAGAAAATTTGCATAAATTAACATAAAGTTTAATTTACAAACTAAGAGCGCTAGCCCCTTCTAGATTGGCAAGCGTTAATTAAAACATTCATCCAAGTGGTTATCACCTTTCAAAATTAAGATTATTGAACAACTTAATACCTCGTTTAATTCGCGAGTTTTCTAGAAAGTATCTATTCGATTCTCAGCCATTTACCGGCCAAAACTACCGTAGAGTTATTTCAGCCGTAACGGACGCGTGCATTGCGAGAAAAACAGCGGGCTATAGCACTCGGAAATTATCATGCAAAACCATTCAAGAATTTATACGGAGTATATTTTGGCCTCAACTTTTGCGGGCAGCCGAAAAAACGTCGAAGGAATACAATCATAATACCGCGGTAAAGTTAAAACCTTTTGGGCGCTGTAATATCTAAAAAGTGTCGGCCCCCGTCTCCGAACCCCATTTTAGTAGTCGAGGGAGGGGTACCACGGCCCCAATTTCAACCGACAAACATTCTGGCTTTCGGAGATGGATGTAATTGGATTCTTGAGGGTGGAAAACAAAATGAAAAAGAAAAAAAAATGCCCCTTAGCGGGCGTTTTAAACGGAGGAGGCGATTCCCTTCGAAGAGAGGAGGGGACAAGGCCTAAAAACGAGAGCGTAAAGGCATCGTCCTTAAAAGCCGCCATCATTTATTCAAGAGCTGTAACCTAATTGAAGCTAGCGAACGCTCTTTTTTGCACCCGAGCCCGCACCGACCATAGATCCTATACCTTTCTCTTTTACCTATCGCCCCAAACATGACCCGAATGAAACGCACCGAATCAGCCCTCGTGATTGCGGCTCCTTCGCGATAACCTTTAGCATAAGTATACAATATTGTTTCATAAGTTTGTCACTTTGGGGAATATTTTACTGAGAGCTAGTAACGGAGTGACGTCATCACAAGAAGAAAATCTCCCCCTAGCGAGGCGCTGTCAAAGGTTACGTACGACGCGGGTGCAAGCGGACGCAAAACGGCGACGAAGCCCGTAGTCTGTCTTGTGAATAGCTCTCAGTAAAACTTTTGTATGTGAAGAATATGAAGTGTCAAACTTATGTAACAATATTATATACTTATGCCTTTAGACATGACGTGTTAGAACGTATTTTATCCATTGTTTTTGACATTTTTTTTTAGTTTGAACGCTCTAGAATAAATTATATACCAATTTAAAGATGGTACATTTGAATGCATTTCTTAACGTTGTGAATGATGCATTTGAACCAGAGATCCTAATTAACTACGCTAAGAGAGATATGCATGTCTAAACCCGTATCGTGGCGCCATCTAGTCGAATGGAATAGAACTAACCAGAAACACTTGATAATTTTTGGGAAATAAATGTTTTTACTGATTGGCACGCATTACCTAATATGGTCAAGGATGCATTGGAACGAATTACCTAATATGGTCCAGGATGTATTGGAACAAATTACCTAATATGGTCAAGGATGTATTGGAACGAATTACCTAATATGGTCAAGGATGTATTGAAACGAATTACCCAATATGGTCAAGAATGCATTTGGACTTATTAAAGAAAATTTGGATTAAAATGTTTAAAAAGTATGCCATCTTGAGCCCTAAAAATGTAAAAATATGGACCGTTCGGTCACACTGCGTGAAACAAGGACTTAAGAGCTCGACCTGCTTGTTCTCTCTGGCTACCGCCGATTCCCAACTCCTGATGAAAACCGTTTGTTTCAAAGGAAAACTTTCATCATTTGTTTCACTTAACAGCGTTCTTCTTTTCCCCCCGGTTAACTCTTTTGTTTCTTAAATTTCCCGAGTTTTGGCCTCCCCCTTCGTCTTGGTAACCCCCTTCGTGTGAATTTTTATTTCGTGGTCCCGCAACGTACACGGATCAACCATACACCACAACAAAAATCAAAGGAAAGCGGTGACTTCTATAAATAGAGTGCTATGGCCTAAACACTGACATGACCCGCGCTGCTACCCACATACTTAATAAATACGTGGATTGAAACTGAATACGTATTTTCGTGTTAGACTAAAAATGGTATTTTTTGTAAGTGTATCAGAAACTACGAGAACATGGGTGCGTTCAGTAAGAGTCTAAGAGATATCAGATAGAATTTGGTTTTTAAGTTACTGTTCGATTTGGTTTCTGGGACGAAAAAATGAACTTTCTAATGATGAATTTAATGAGGTAGATTTTTACTCCGACACACAACACTAGGGGGAATTCCACAACCGTGTTGTGTGGCGCCATCTTCGAAGTAAATATCTTCTTCAATAAAATATTTCTTTGAAGAAAAACTAAAAATGATATTAAAAAAGTTACAGCCGTTATCGATATTAGCTCTATAGTCTTAGTCGATAGCTACGCCGCAAAATTTTCGTTTTGAAAACGAAAACATTTGAGACAGTGGGCCGTTTTCGGTCTATCGAAATCTGGCAGCCTTGCCTGCCTTCCGGCCTGTATCTCCACACCGAAAATAGCCGACGATTACACCGCCGAAAATATTTTACTAAACTGCTCGCCGGCGTTTTTGACCGTTATTTTGAATTATCGACTAAGACTATTTAAAAATATGGAATTAACAACAAATTATTAAATAGGAAGGTAAAATTGACTATTATAAGCACTCGTTTCGTTTCTGGAGGTTTTTACTTTTAAATTGGAGACAAAACAAAAGATTTTTAACTCTTATTTATCGGCATCAACTTAGCATTCGTTCTGCCATAGACAAATAAAAGATTATCCATGACAGCATAAGCCTATCATACGGTTCCGATAAGCAAAGGTCTAGGCCAAAATTTGGACGATCACATACCCCTTATTAAGAATTTACCGTTATTTTGAATTATCGACTACGACTATATTCGAAAATTTTGCTAGGCCTAGGTCAGTCTGGTCAACGGTCACTCATCGGAAAAACAGAATCTTCAAACCAATGACTTGGATAAGCAACCAATTAGCAGCGTGACATCTAACCGGAAACGCGAGAAAGCGTTCGGTAATAAACTAGTGTTAGCGATTTCTTATCGGTGACATCGATGGGTTGGTTAACTTTCAACAATATTGAATTATTTTTAATTCAAACCTAATACCCATAAATGTGAGGCCTGGTATTCTAGAATTTAGTGTGATTTAATTAATAATCGGCTTGTTCCATAATTGTGTCCGTTGATCGAAATAATGTGTGGATTTTACCGCCGACAGTGCTGTCGGTAAGCGAGAAAACGGAGAAATATTTTTCGAAACATTTGAAGTAATTTGAGCTCGACAAATCAGCGAGCGATACGCTGACACGTGATATAAGGAGCGATTTTGAAAGTCTTTAAAAGTAGGCTTATGAATTTTTGTGTCTATCACGTGACGGTAGAACGCTCGCTGATTGGTCGAGCCCAATGCGCCTAAAAAAAAGGTCCTCCGTTTTCTCGTTTACCGGCAGCGCTCGCGGCGGTAAAATCCAGCAAATTATATCCGTGTGTATACTCGATTTTCCGTACTCCAGGACAACGGTAAGAGGTGATGAAACGAGATAATATAGAAAACCAGGAAAACACTGCCCGTGTGAACCAGCCTTAACAGGCAGGCAAAGAGCATGTATTCAGCCTAATGTGTTCTCATTCTAGAAATGGCTCTCTAATATTTGACACGTGGGATATAAGGAACTGACACATTTATGTGAAACGTAGTAAGGAAGATTTTTATACCGACTTAGCTGAAGATGGCGCTACACAACGTTTATTCCCATTCGACCAAAATCCCATTCGACCGAAAGAATTTTAAAATGTAGCCCAATTGGCGGGGTGATTTGATATTTTATTTATAAGGTATGTACTATCGAAGATCCATGTTTAGGTTAGGTTAGGTTAGGTTAGGCTAGAGTTGGTTGAGTTTACTATTTCAGTTTTGGTTCAGTTACTTTTCTTGACTAGGTGAAGATAAAAATATAATTCATGCTCATTCCATTTTATTTTCAAATAAATGCATAGTACAAAGATATTAAAATGGCATAGCTAAATTCCTTTATTAGCTATCCGCTCCATTGCAAACGACTTCAGTAACTAAATTGAAAACAAAGCAAAAGCCAATTTATATAGCAGCGTTCGGTCGAATGGGACACATAAAAACCGCACGTTTCGGCGGAATTCGGTCGAATGGGACACCTCAAAAACCGCCTTCGGTCGAATGGGATTTCGGTCGAATAGGACTAAAGCCTACACAACACTAGGAAGCTTTTCCGCTTCTTCTTAATAACGTCTCGCGACGCATGCTCCGTAGCAGGATCGAATTAACACGTGCATGCGTTGCGTGCCGTTATTAAATCGAAACGGAAAAGCTTAATAGTGTTGTGTAGCGCCATCTTCCACTTAGTTGTTCTAAAAATCTTCAATTATTGTAGAGTTATGTAAAAATTGCTTTTGTTTGAAAGGTTAGTCTTGGTGCTTTATATCTTAAACCATACTCTATTAAAAACTAAAAGTGGAATTCTTAAACTTACAATAACACGATTAATTTTACTATTTAAATTTTTTATATAATGAAACAACAGCCCATTAAAATAAGTTTCTTCGGAATATTTAATTATAAAAACAATTAAATTAAATGGGCCTAAGGTGGTGCCTTGGATATTAGCCTAGCTGATCATTATTTATTTAAATTAAAATTTAAAATTAAAATTCTTACGTTGTACAAAATGAAACCTAACGAAAATTAAACTGGTTACGGTTCAGTAAACAAATTTGAATCTGTCCGTAATCGGTGCAAACTTAATTTACTAGAATTCTAGTCGATACATCAAGACAAAACCAGCATCCCAGAAAAAAAAACTTAATATAAAAAGATGAGGCAGTTTTGAAGGCTCAAATATTTTTTCAAGCTTTGCATATATATAGAGTAGTTCAAAGGAATAAAAATTATAATTTCAAACCGCTTTATACGGCGTGAGCATCCGATTCATTTTTCACTCTCGGAATACCAGGGGGAGCTGATAGTCCACCTAACTCCCAGTTTTCCTCCGTAGTTTCTCTATCGGAAACCAATGCCAGAAGACTTTCTAACAGAACACTGAATTACACGGTTTGGCGCGTATCATCATTTGTAAAATTTATAATAGAATTTCGGGGGGAAGGTAAAGGGGGGCTAACTCGAGCTTCATACCTCGCCAGCGTCATCTATTAATTTATTTTCGATCTAGAAATCTCGGATTTTTTTCGCGGCCTATATAATAAACTATTAAGGAATAGAGGCGCTCTCTCGCGGAGAAGTTGGAAACTAAGGAGCGAATTTTTGAAATCCCCCCCCGCTAGGGCTTAAAAGCCGACGTTGTTTTAAAAGAGGTGAGAGAGAGGATTATAACGATGAAATGTTGGTGGCGCTAGCTCCGATCGCTTATTCGTCTGAGAAAACTCCTTAGATTAATGAAGATAAATTTAATTAGGCAATTTCGGACAGAAGGTAAAGGATGGTCGCGCCGAGGAGAGCCAGCGCGCGATGAACAATGGGACGGGCAATTTGATTTGCAGCCGAGACGATAGATGGCGCGAAGGGACGTTGCGTCTTAAAATGACGTCATAAACACGCCCCGGGGAAAAATTAATTTATAACGTTGCTCTTCGCGTTCGCAATGTCAGAAGACTCGACCGACACTCCCCGAGTGATTAAAAATATTCGCGGTTTCGGCACGGCGCGATAGATGGCGATGTACGCGTTAATGTTGGTTTAAGGGTGAAAAAGACGGGTCTTCACGGTGGCAAAAACTTTAACAGCTATAACGCCGTTGCTATTTAGGGTGTCTGGTGAAATGACAAACAAACCTTTTTAGAGATTGAAGTTGTTTCGAGGATGAGATAAAAATACTGTTTTTCGCGATTATGTCGCGACTATCTGTAGAAAGTACTCCCAAACACACATTCTCCGCGACGCCCATCGGGTAAGCATCCACCCACGTCATCCATAATTCTTAAGACACATTTCCCCACCCCTCCCTTACCCATTGCAAACCCCCCCCCCCGTTACAAGGATAGAGAGACTAGAAATACCTGAACGAAGGCGTATATACCGATCACAAAAAACGTGTTGCAAAAATATGAAGTTCTACTTTTAGCGTTTGGTCGGAAACAAAGTTGTCGCAATCGCTTCTCTATAGCGCTTTGGAGGTAAAACTAAAATGGCAGTTCAGTGGAAGGTAGGGTTAACGCCTAGCGTACATAGAGATGTGAGCCGGTAAATATACCGAGTGGTTTTACCGGTAAATTTACCAATTACTTTCATAAAGCAAAAAACACCCAAAAATATTTTGTTAAACTTCAAATAAAAGAAGAAACAGTAACATTTTACTTTGGACCAGAAACCCAAATCATTTTCCTGTTAAGGACTCCGAATTCCCGGCACTGTGATTTTACGTTCCATACATTTAAATGTATTTCTAAGGGGTTATCTAGGAGGTTGCTCTAAGTTTAATGTAGCCTAAGGCTATGGTAAAATTAAAATATTATTTTAATAATTATTGTGACATCAAACCATTATTTTGATTAAATAAAAAAGTTAATGGTAAAGTTACCGGTAATTTATTTTTACCGGTAAATTCACATCACTAAGCGTACATCGTAGACAATGTTCTTTTCACCATTTCTATCGAACTATCAATTTAGTACGCGAGTAACGTTGAAATGAAATCAAACTATCGCCAACTACGTACTCGACCATATTGTTCTCTGGAGAAAAACATATAATAAGCGCTCGTTCATTCCATGGAGAAATTTCATTGACAAAAAGCCCCATCTGTTGGATCAGGAGGAGAGAAAAAATGGTAACATTTGGCCGACGAGCCTGTAATTCGGCTTCCCGGCCGGGCTCGTTCTTTCAATATAGAAAAAATAGCCACCCTGGCCACCGCAATAACGCGTTCGCACGTTGAAGAGAGGGGTTGTACTTTTCCCGTGGTCTTATCCGTCCATGGTTTATATAGATTGGCATGGTCTCTGGAACCTCCCAAAGGACATTGGGATATGTAGGATAGAGAAAAAACTTCAACAGACCAAAATGTCTGTATAGAGACGTATTATTTCGATCCCACGAGTAATCCAAAGGGACTACAAAGTTTCCTTTTCGTGTTAAACCCGAGATTATATTGGTCCATCCTGATAGTAATAGCGGCAATATTGTTCGTCTATTTGGTCTCTTTTAAACTATCCGCAATCAAACCATTCTTCAGTTTCCACGAGTATAAACCCCACTAACAAGGAGACGACCCGAGGTGTAACACACCGATTTTGTTGAAACTCGGGGGTTTGGTAGACCTTCATGTAACTTGAAAAACACTAAAGGGAAATGTCTTCATAGGCCACCGTTTTGCCATGGCAACCCAAAATATTTTTGACAACACATAATCGAAATTTTCCCATTGGAAATAACATGGGAATCTAACCAATTTTAAGGGTACCACCCCCTGTAAAAATTTTAATCAATTTCGAACATTTTCATTATTTTTTTATTTATATTATCTATAATTGGTCAAATTCCCATGTTATATTCAATGGGAAAATTTCTATTTTGTGTTTTCAAAAACATTTTTGGTGGCCATGGAGACATTTCCCTTTAGGGTTTTTCAAGTTACACGAAGGTCTACTTATCCCCCGAATTTAAACAAAATCGGTGCGTTACACCTCGGGTCGTCTCCTTGTATGTTTTCCATAAAAAAACCAAAATTCGAGTCTGAAATTTGATGAAAAGAAAGACATTATCCAATTCCTTTCAAATTTGCTTCGTACATAAAGGCGCAACAGTCTTTAGGATAATTTAAACTTCTTTACTTTGAAAGAGGACTTTTCTTGGAAATAACGACGGAATTCGGGGACATTTCACACGCCAGATAGCGTGAGTGTTTCGCGACGGGTGGTCCTAGTCATCAACCGAAAAGATAACCGAGACTGAGAGAAAATTGAAAAATCTTTCAATCAAAAATGACATCTTCGGCTATTTGCGGCCCCAAATTTTGAGAAAAATTCCCCTTTATCCAGGCTTCCCGGAGACATTCTCATTAAAATAAAGAAGATTTTTGAAAAGCCTCAAAGTTTCTCTAAAAAGAAAATCGACTCTTTTGTTTTCTTTTCAACTTCAAATAAACTCTCAAAGATGGCGCTTTTTCGTAATCGTACGAGCGCCGCTTTACGTACGTTTTACGTTCCTTAGAAAAGTTAGAATGGTTCCAGAAACCCCGCCCAGCTCTGACGTAATTTAGCCAGATTGAGTGAGTCGGGAGAGGAACTGACCTAAATTGTTTTCAAAGGGAAGCTGTTTATAGTACGTGCTTCCATTACGGAAAGGATGACATAATGCAGAAACACTCCCTGGCGGTTAGCGGTTGTACTATTAAATATATAATTTAACATTGTTAGTTTTCTGATGTACATTATTGTGGTCTAATATTGTGGAATATTAGCCTGGCAGGTACGGCTGTGCGATTAGTGGTTTTAGGTAATCGAGTCGGTTATCGAGTATTCGAGTCGAGTTATATTGAAGTCGAGTCGAGTAATCAAGTACTTGATTAAGGGGAAACTTTCTCTTATTCGAGTCGAGTAATCGAGTACTTGATTAAGGGGAAACTTTCTCTTATTCGAGTCGAGTAATCGAGTACTTGATTAAGGGGAAACTTTCTCTTATTCGAGTCGAGTAATCGAGTACTTGATTAAGGGGAAACTTTCTCTTATTCGAGTCGAGTAATCGAGTACTTGATTAAGGGGAAACTTTCTCTTATTCGAGTCGAGTAATCGAGTACTTGATTAAGGGGAAACTTTCTCTTATTCGAGTCGAGTAATCGAGTACTTGATTAAGGGGAAACTTTCTCTTATTCGAGTCGAGTAATCGAGTACTTGATTAAGGGGAAACTTTCTCTTATTCGAGTCGAGTAATCGAGTACTTGATTAAGGGGAAACTTTCTCTTATTCGAGTCGAGTAATCGAGTACTTGATTAAGGGGAAACTTTCTCTTATTCGAGTCGAGTAATCGAGTACTTGATTAAGGGGAAACTTTCTCTTATTCGAGTCGAGTAATCGAGTACTTGATTAAGGGGAAACTTTCTCTTATTCGAGTTGAGTAACTAAAAAAAGCCCCGAGTAATATTTTTAACGAGTCGGGTTATCGAGTACTTGATTAGGAGCTGGTTTTATTCAAGTAATTATGCAACTAAACTTAAAAGGAGTATAAAGTAACTTTCAATGCTGAAAATATTCCTTTAATTTAAATGTACTACAGTTTCCACAACTTGGTAGGTACCGTTTGCTGCCCTCTAAAAAGTTGTAAAAACCCCTCTTTCAACTTTGAAGCAACGTGCATAGAAAAATCAAATACTCGACGACTTAAGAGAGTAACTTATTCGAGTAATCGGGTACCCGAATATACCATTTTTTGGTAATCGGTTATCGACGAGTATTCTCCAATTACTTATTTAAATGCCAAATAAATCATGATCCGTCAAAAATGACAATGCGCGTGTGCGGAATAGGCTGCTATCGAAATATCAAACTATCGAATGTATTGGTTTAAGGGGTTTTCCCCCGAGATCTTCGGTTTCCCCTTCCACAAAAACTTGTTGAGGTTAACGGTAATAGTTAGTGTAGGGAGCTGTTGGCTCGAACGCGTGGCATGCAGGGCTTGCCACCACCCTCCTACGCATTGTAACCCGGCCACCTGAATTAAGGGCTTTAAAAGTCGCATGATGACTTAGGCCTAAGGTGGTGCCTTGGGTATTAGCCTAGCTGATTATTATTATAATTCCAAATCGCGGCGGTCTGTAATGCAGACGTAAGTGATTTTAATGAAATGCTTCGACATACGGTCCATGTTGCCAATTTAAGTCTTTGGCACACAAAAATAAACAGGTATTCAAAGCATTTAGTTTATGATTTGACTAAAATATCCGATATAGCGTAACATACTTCCACTACTTAAAATTGAACTTACACAATCGATAGTTTGATATCCACACGCGCATTCCCATTTTTGACGGGTCGAGATATTTTTTCATTTTTGATTTTTACAGAATAGCCCTCCTGAAATCTTGAATAAAATTAAGGGTACTTTTGAAAATATTAGGGATTTGGGGAACACAAAAAATTGGTTACTGAAAGTAGTACTATTTTTCTAAGAAGACAATTTGGGAGAGAGAAAGGTATATTTTGCAGTGGTGGCGTCAGAAATAGGCATGGACCAAGAATCTAAGTGGACTCACTGCTCCCGATATTTTGATCGGAAGGCTTACTGAGGTACATCAGCCGCTTTGAAGCGCCTCAAGAATTCGGTTCAACTATCAATTCGAGAGGCTTAGTCGGGGCTTAGGCGACAGTACGTGCGAGAAAGTTAGGCTAGGCTTAGTTCATTAAAATATTTAAGTTTAGAAACGAAATGGATTCCAGTAAAGTTCATAAAAAAATTCTCAGTCATACGCGGCTTAAGAAGTTACTAGTTATTTTTACTTAGCACAATGGTTAATTACCATTACTAACTTTTAAAGAACCACTTTTTTGTCGGTAAAAAAACCTTATTTAATCAAACAGGGCCGGATTAACACTATTGGGGGCCCTGTACAAATTAGTAGAATTTGGGGCCCCTAAAAAATGCAGACGTTACTTTTTAATTTGAAATAATAATATTAAAAAACGGAAAAAAAAACATTTATTTCGAAGACGTGGGCTCCTAACCCCGGGGGCCCCTGTGCCAAATGAATTAATACGGCCCTGAAAGTTTTTTCACTTATTTCCTAAATATACATTTTTTAGTATTGGATTATTAATGTAAAATCGTCGAAAGAAAGGTAATAAAAATCGAAGGTTTCCGAAATTAGTTTTTTTTTAAACATTTTTTTTCTAAAAATAACGTCACTTTTTGTAAAGGCAGTAAAACGCGGAGATGTCATTGAAAGCGCTTTTCCAAAACGGAGTTGAACTTTAGCCACGAATGCGTGACACCGAATCTCGGGCTCTTTATAAGTAGCTTATACTTCGAAGCAGTCGTAGCGACTAGGAGAGAGTTGTTTGTCACGGGGTGTCAAGCGGATAGATATTGGAAAACGGAAACCACGGACAGATTCGTCCTCCGCTATCGGACACAGACCGAGAAGAAAGAAGTAGCGGCCCGCGGATAGATTTTTGGGAGGAATCACTCTTTTCTCTTATCAGAAGTCGCGCCGTTTCCGACCAGGGGTTTCCTTCGAATCATCTTTCCCCTCTCGCGCCGTTCCCTTTGACAATGACTTCCGGAAGAGGACCTGTTCGATTTCCTCTATCTAGTCTAGACTTACTCCGCCTCGGCAAATATAGAATCCCCTCGCAAAAAAGCCAACCTCGCGGTCGTCCACGTATACTGATTTCGGAAGCGCCCTTTTGGAAAAGCCAAGAGAGAATGAGCGAAGGAATTATGTAAAGTAAGATAAATACGGGGATTCCGACGGTATCCGTTCTTGATTCGAAATGCGACACTAGAATGCCCAAAAAAATGAACCTCTTCGGAACATTCGGAGGCTTGACAAATCGCGACGCTATTCGTATCTAAACCGTACACAATCGGGACACGAGCGAGGCGAGTTATAGTCTTTAAGCATTCGATATTGAATGCGACAATTGATTATCCTTGACGCGAGTATTTCCGTCTCTACCTAATCCGACTATTGTACGACACCGCCGAGGCTTAGCGACAATTTGCTCCAAGGATGGGGTGACCGAGACACCTTTATATCTATAGGGCTAAACGCTCAGCTCAATTCTACAAGATAAATGGACACGGATGCCGCGCCAATCGAGAGACAACTTTCGGAAGTGGCAATCGGAATTAATATTTCAGATAAACCGAAGATTTCAATTATACGTGTCATTAAAACCGAGGCTTAGGGCGAAATTTTCATTCTAACCTTCCCTTCCACTCCTTACCTTCAACTTAATCCGCCACCCCCCCCCCCTGTACACTTTTAACGGCAACAAAAACAAGGAGGAAGTGACTCCTGGGAAAAGCCGCGAGGCGCCTTCGAGCGCCGAACATTTTACCGCAGCCGTCGAGCGCTTAATTATCCAGAGCCGCTGCCAACGGCTAAAAGGCGGCGCTGGCGAGCGCCTATCTTTACTGTCAGAGACGCGAGATTGGCCGACGTGTTCTCGCTGTTTACTTAGTTGGCCCGTCTTGGCGACAAGGCCCGGAGCCAGATAAATGCTCATCCTAAAGGGCGCAAACTTTCGAGCCCGGAGCTTCCAGAAAAGGTCTACTGGGAAATTAGCCCGTTTTCTTTCCCGACGCCTCCGCCCAAACCTCCGCCCAAACCTCCGCCCAAACCTCCGCCATTTTCCCTCCTCAGCCCTAGCAAATCAAGTCAGGCTAAGATGGAAAGTAAGGTTTCGGAAGGGCTCGGAATAAACCGCCTAAAAGCTTAATCCCATCTTCAAGAAGCACCGCTACTTTACAAAACGTTTCACCTATTGTCTTATTACGGAAAAAGGTTTTCTCTCTAGGCTAAATTTCGGCCTCCGCCGCCAGCCAAAACGCAATCCCTTAAGTTAATATAATAAAGAATTACCCTTCCCCAGTTCGTATATTACAAACGAAAGTTTTCTAATGTCACTAATGTGGAAAAATAACTTGCAATCTCGAAGTTTCTTGACTTGGCTGGTTAAGTGCCGAAAGTACTTTCATTTATGTAAAATAACCAGATGCGCCAATGTCATTGGGAATCTGTGAAACTCATCACGCAAAAATAACTATACGCTAAACTTAAAATCTAAAATAGTTCCAAAGTTTAGAAGTATTTCCATTGGTCAAATATCATCGGTTACGTCATCTTATTTCTTTTCCGGGTCTACGAAAATCAAGAATTGATTAGCTACGACTAGTTTTTTCGTGGTTTTTTGATTAATTTAGGTTAGTTAGGTAAGGTTAAGTTAGGTTTTGATTTAAGTTTAGGTTTAGGTTTAGGTTAATTTTAGGTTTAGGTTTAGGTTAATTTTAGGTCTAGGTTAATGTTACGTTCAGGTTAAGTTGAAGTTAAGTCCAGGTTAAGGTTATGTTAAGGCTAGGTTAAGTTTAGGTTAGGTTAGGTTTATTTTAATGTTAAGTTAGGTTAAGGTTACGTTCAGGTTAAGTTGAAGTTAAGTCCAGGTTAAGGTTATGTTAAGGCTAGGTTAAGTTTAGGTTAGGTTAGGTTTATTTTAATGTTAAGTTAGGTTAAGGTTACGTTCATGTAAGCATTAAGATAAGGTTAAGGTTACGTTCAGGTTAAGTTGAAGTTAAGTCCAGGTTAAGGCTATGTTAAGGCTAGGTTAAGTTTAGGTTAGGTTAGGTTTATTTTAATGTTAAGTTAGGTTAAGGTTACGTTCATGTAAGTATTAAGGTAAGGTTAAGGTTACGTTCAGGTAAGGGTTAAGGTAATGTTAAGGTTACGTTCCGGTAAGCGTTAAGGTTAGGTTAGCTTAGGTTACGTTAGGTTTAATTAGATTAGGTTAAGGTTAGGGTAGATTTAGTTTGAAATTAGGTCTTTTTTGGTTGAAAAATAACTTGCTAGATATTTTTGGAGCAATGAAAATTAATAATCGTCACTACGTCATTTTTAGACGACTAAGCAACTGGACCCGAATCTAGATTGCGCGCTTGGTTCTTTTAAAGCAGCGCCGATTGTAGCGCCACGGACCCACGGTGTCCGATGTTGGTACGATTTCCAATGCAAAAATGAACATCGACGTTAAGCCTAATGTATTTAGCTCGTCATCAAGTGTTTTGACGTGCTTGACATTTGGGTGGAAAGTTTGACGATTCTTATGGTGGGCGAAACCATTTGAAGGTAGTCCAGGTAAAACTAAATCAATATAGAGAACAGCGAAATGTCTCAATGCCAACTAAGATAGCGACCAAGTGTACTTCCAATATGCTAAAAGGATCTTCCGATAACGATATAACGCGCCGAGTTAAATGTTTTCTAATACGATATAAAGGGGGCCACGCCTAAACTAAACGTAGAGTATAATAGGCCAGAGCGGAGAATGGGAGAGAGCGAGAGAGGTAGAGCGAAGCTAAAATATCTCCGCTAAACACTCGTAGATGCCGCCACCTCCGCGTCGTTTCGTCAATGCCGAGGGATCTTTCCGTCTCGTCACAAAGGGGTAATTTTGGGACAGAAATTCGAAGGATGCTAGTAGTGGCTGCGGGGAAAAAGGGTTCGGATGACACCCTTGATTGATGAAAGCGGCGCCTCTCGATTGCCTTTAACCGCGGTAAAGGTCACTTCCATTCCTGAATAATAAATTCGCTTTCATTAGGCTGCAGCTTCCGAATCTCGGGGACACAGTTTTCATCCCGATGATACGCGAAAATAGAGATGCTAATCCCGGCGCCTAGCCCATTAATTTTACTCCGGCTCGCCACTTCAACGATATTAGGCATGGAAATCCGCGACAAAAATTTCGCCGCCACGATTACTATCAATGGCAGAGAGATGGCGACATTCGGGAGAGGGATTGATAGGTTGGAATATTTTGAAACCACTTTGACGAGCGAGTGACTATCGAGCGCGGATTTATCCACGACTATCCTGGATATACATGTAGCATAAGTAACATAATAACCATGTATGACACTTCCTCTTGTTTTAATGCTAATTTTCTAACCAAACCTTTTTTCGACACTGACTTTCTCACCAAGCTCCTAATTGGACTCGAACTCGAACTGAGTAGCGTGTTATCGTCCTTGGTAATAGAATATTTATCCTCGGGCATATCGAGGCACTAGGGGGCTTTGTGCCGAGACCTAAAATTAGATTGCGCAGTGGCTCTGAAAATCAGTTCGGTGATATTTTTTCCTAAGTGACATACTTATTTTTATTATGTTACTTATGATCAGTGGCGGCTTAAGAAGGCTGGGTTCCCGGGGCGGCGGCAGTGTTTTGTGACACCCCCCAGGACCGTGCAGAAGTTGTCGCGGGTCCGTCTTCTTCAAGTTTAATCGATCTGATTTGCACCCCCCCCCCTCGAGCTTCTCCGATGGCACCCCCTGCTGCCCTGGTACCCGGGGCGGACCGCCCCCCCCCTTAGGCCGCCACTGCTTATGATGTAGCTAATAACTATTACTATTACTAGTCTTATGAGATAGGAAATTTCCCAAAAGGAGACGTTGCACTACCCATTCGATTTGCCATGGCAACCGAAAATGTCTTTAACTACTTAAAACAAAAATAAGATTTTTTCCTTATTTTTTCCTTATTATCCCAAACTTGATTAAATTTACCTACATGTGAGCCAAATAACCCATTTCGTGATTTTCCAATTTTTAAAACCTACAAAATCCCATGCTTTTTTAAATGGAGAATTTTTGTTTTAAGTGGTCAAAAACATTTTCGGTTGCCATGGCATATCGAATGGGTAGTGCAATGTCTCCGTTTGGGAAATTTCATATCTCATTTAGGTTTACATTTTTCCCGACTTTTAATAAAATCTATATAATTAGCGAATAAGTAGATAAGTCCATAATGAAAAGGGATAATAAAGCTAAACCCTACAAATTTGAAGAAATTTAAAAACTTATTAATAGCTCATACCGATAGGTCTTCGAGCGCACAAAAAGACGCGAAACTCGGACCAAATAGATCTTCGAGTGAAAAACTAAATGAAATGAAATTAAATAGCCAGAAATTCCAACGGTAGACCGGTTTCGTCCTATTTGGGACTCGTCAGTACCGTGCGGGAAATCTGGCTCAAGACTATAACACCGAATAGAGAAACTAAGCCTAAATATTAAAAATTTCAAAACCAGTTGCGTAGCAACGGAAAGCCGAATAGGGGGAGAGTGGTGGAGATTAGTAAATACGCAATGTTAAGTTAAAAGGAGCCACCTATGGACTACATTGTAAAGGATTATATAATTAGCGAATAAGTAGATAAGTCCATTATGAAAAGGGATAATAAAGCTAAAGGATGATAAAATACGCGAAAAAGTAGATAAGTCCATAATTAAAAGGGATAATATAGCTAAATCCTAAACAAATTTGAAGAAATTTAAAAACTTACTAATAGCTCGTACCGATAAAATAAAATCGGCAATAAAAACCTCGGGTACTCTCCTTGTAAGATAACCGCCATGTTTCGTTACGTACTTCTAGAGCCCGAGGCTTGGATAAGAAATATAATTTTTATTTATTTTTATCCACAAACGAAAATTATCCGAATAAAAACTTATTTTTTGTACAAAAATTAATTCGTTTTATAACCTCGGATAATATCCAGAAATAAACAGTTAACCGTAATTTTTATGAATAATCAAAATGTTGCTAGTTAATTTATCTGTTCCGTCGAGAAAGTATTTCCGAGTATAGCTTTTATTTAGCATTTAGTAATTCGGATAATGTTGATTACATTTTAAATTTATTTGTACGATTTAATTTTTCAACCCGATTCAGAATTTAATTATTTGTGATATTTTATTACTTATTTTTTAATTTTTTTTAATAGAATTACCTTATCGAAATTTTTACTTCCGAGTATATCTTTTATTTAGCATTTAGTAATTCGGATAATGTTGATTACATTTTAAATTGAATTTTTACGATTTAATTTTTCAACCCGATTCAGAATTTAATTATTTGTGATATTTTATTACTTATTTTTTAATTTTTTTTAATAGAATTACCTTATCGAAATTGTTACTTCCGAGTATAGCTTTTATTTAGCATTTAGTAATTCGGATAATGTTGATTACATTTTAAATTGAATCACAGTCTTCAATCCAAATAACTCTCACTCACTCTTGGAATTTTTACGGTTTAATTTTTCAACCCGATTCAGAATTTAATTATTTGTGATATTTTATTACTTATTTTTTATTTTTTTAATAGAATTACCTTATCACACCCCAAAACGAAAAGAAAAGCTATAAATAAACATTTACTTTAGTGTAAAAAAAAGCCCTGAAAATATTCCCACGACCCGACATATAATCATAGGAAAACTACAAATACAGAATACGAAGAGGTTATCTGTACGGATAGAACTATAAAACAAGGCAAAACCGCGAAAGCCAATTGGCTTTTTGGTATGCTTGGCTAGATAGGACGGAGAGAAAAGAACATCAAATATGTTTACGACGCATGGCCGCGCACCTGCGATATACACTCGCTTCCCTCCACCTTTGGCCCGGGCCCCCGAAGAACAACAACAGCCCGAGGGTAATTTTTTTCTCTATCTATCCGGCTTCCTTCGGCCCCACGATAGACCTACGGCCAATCGACAACCTCCCCAGAAATCTAACTATACAGCCGAGAAAACCCTCTTGACGCAACGAAACAAAAAGGTGCGGGGATACCGAAGCCCGGTCCCTGTTTATGGCCTAGCCTCTAAAAACCGCTTTTTCAACGGGGTTGAGGGGCAGGGATGGAATCCCAAAATAGAATAAGGGGAGGGAAGGGGGATTAAGAATGAAATTGAGATTCTCAAAATTCTTTCTTTATAGATCCATTCCGTCCCTGGTCTGACTCAAATTTGGCAGTTCAATTAAGGTACGACTGTAAATGTTGTAAATACATTTGAATTTAGTATAATTTAAAATATAAATGAATATATTTTATTATATTTTAATAGATTTTAATATATTTTAATATATTTTAATATATTTTAATATATTTTAATATATTTTATTATATTTTAATAGATTTTAATAGATTTTAATATATTTTAATATATTTTAATATATTTTAATATATTTTAATATATTTTAATAGATTTTATTATATTTTAATAGATTTTAATATATTTTAATATATTTTAATATATTTTAATATATTTTAATATATTTTAATATATTTTAATATATTTTAATATATTTTAATAGATTTTATTATATTTTAATAGATTTTAATATATTTTAATAGATTTTAATAGATTTTAATATATTTTAATATATTTTAATATATTTTAATATATTTTAATATATTTTAATAGATTTTATTATATTTTAATAGATTTTAATATATTTTAATATATTTTAATATATTTTAATATATTTTAATATATTTTAATAGATTTTATTATATTTTAATAGATTTTAATATATTTTAATATATTTTAATATATTTTAATAGATTTTATTATATTTTAATAGATTTTAATATATTTTAATATATTTTAATATATTTTAATAGATTTTAATATATTTTAATGTATTTTAATATATTTTAATATATTTTAATATAATTTAATATAATTTAATATATTTTAATATATTTTAATATAAAATATTTTAATATAATGTAATTTAATATAATTTATTGTAATTTAATATAATGTAATTTAATATAATTTATTGTAATTTAATATAATTTATTGTAATTTAATATAATTTATTGTAATTTAATATAATTTATTGCAATTTAATATAATTTATTGTAATTTAATATAATTTATTGTAATTTAATATAATTTATTGTAATTTAATATAATTTATTGTAATTTAATATAATTTATTGTAATTTAATATAATGTAATTTAATATAATTTATTGTAATTTACTATAATTTATTGTAATTTAATATAATTTATTGTAATTTACTATAATTTATTGTAATTTAATATAATTTTTGTAAAATAATATAATTTATTGCAATTTAATATAATTGATTGTAATTTAATATAATTGATTGTAATTTAATATAATTGATTGTAATTTAATATAATTGATTGTAATTTAATATAATTTATTGTAATTTAATATAAGTTATTGTAATTTAATATAATTTATTGTAATTTAATATAATGTTATATAATTTAATATAAAGTAATATAATTTAATATAATGTAATATAATTTAATATAAAGTAATATAATTTAATATAATGTAATATAATTTAATATAATAAATTGTAATTTATTAAAATTTATATAGTTTAATAAAATTTAATTTATCAAAATTTAACATAATTTAATAAAATGTAATTTATCAAAATTTTATATAATTTAATAAAATTTAATTTATCACAATTTTATATAATTTAATAAAATGTAATTTATAAAAATTTAAAATAATTTAATAAAATGTAATATATCAAAATTTTATATAATTTAATTACAATAAATTATTATTACTATCGAAATAAATTGATTTAAAAGTTGTACGAAACGCCTGAAGATGTGTTCCACACGCAATACATGAATGTGCAGGGAGAAGTAATTTTACAGGGTTCGACCTACTAACGCCATCTATACAGAGCGCCTAAAAAGTTGAGAGCTGCAGAAAAAATCCTTTCCTTTTAAAATTAACTCGAAATATTATCAAAACTAGATAAATAATAATTAGCCAATTTTAACAACGACCAACCGTAATATACTTCTAGAAATACATTTCACATCCTCGAATGGGAAAAGAAGAAATTAAGAAGTCAGATACGCAATGAAATTCCAGCTGCTGCAATATCTCTCCCTTCTTCATATTAACGGGAAATTCGTATGATCCGAAACATTTCTTCGAAATGAACTGGCGAACAACACGGTAAAAGGCAGCCCTTAGAAATCAAAGCAAGGTTGAGCAGAACGGGGGTCTATATCGAAAGGGTTCTTGACCTTCTCATTTAACAATAAACAGGGGCGCCTATCTTATTGGACGCAGACATTGGACGAGGGCCATTTCCTATAAAAGACGACCCACCGGAGATTTGACCCCCAACAGCGCGCCTGTTTCTATATAGCTATCTATCGGGAAGACGAAAGAAAAGAGACTGACAGAGCTGGGATCTCGAACTGACCAATGGCTAATAAACGCGCGCGCGCGTATCCAAAAACCAAGAAAAAGAGGAAAGGCAACCTCCCGGCGACCATTCATCACCCAGTTGTCAGGGTCACGCTCCGCGAAATGACCACCCGCCAGGTCATTGATTTACCGGACGATGAGAGATTTTACTCCGATATATTTTAAGCCGAGATTTAGCGAGCTTGTTTTCGTCGGAGGCGACGCGAAAGGGTAAAGTCCGCGTCCGTCCCGTCTCGAAGCCGAACTGTTGCCTAATCCCGGAGATCAGCGCGCCAGCTGAGATCCCATCACACGCCTGCAAGAAGAGATCACGCCATACAACAGCGGGTCTTACTTAAGCCTCGTTTGGGTTTCTCCGCTCGTAGATTGTATTAACGGGCGAAACGGAGCCCTTTATTGATATTCGGCCCGGCTTACCGGCTCTTCGCGGGAAGATAGATATATTATTGAACAAAAGGGCCAGAATTAGATGCCGAAACTTACTTCCGCGCGATCGAAGAGCGACCTGGGGAGTCGCGCGCTTATCCAAATACATTATTGATGAACGAGAAAGTTCACCCGGACGCCGTTGCTACACTAACTTTTATATATAGGATCCAAAACCAAAGGTTCACTTATATGAGTTTGGCTCGCGCCACGAAGGTATCTAAATAAATTATAACCATCCGTATGAAATGAAAGATCCATTATTTATTTATTGAACGGTATACGATTTTTAATATTGATATTCTTATCAAAATTTTAATAACCTAATTATTTAAATATTTTTCTGTCTTATACCTAAATCAAGAATGCATTTAGCGTTGCTCACAATCCATCTCATGCTCACAATCCACCTCATGCTCACAATCCACCTCATGCTCACAATCCACCTCATGCTCACAATCCACCTCATACTCCCAATCCACTTCATGCTCCCAATCCACCTCATGCTCACAATCCACCTCATGCTAACAATCCACCTCATGCTCACAATCCACCTCATGCTCACAATCCACCTCATGCTAACAATCCACCTCATGCTAACAATCCACCTCATGCTCACAATCCACCTCATGCTAACAATCCACCTCATGCTAACAATCCACCTCATGCTCACAATCCACCTCATGCTAACAATCCACCTCATGCTAACAATCCACCTCATGCTCACAATCCACCTCATGCTCACAATCCACCTCATGCTAACAATCCACCTCATGCTAACAATCCACCTCATGCTAACAATCCACCTCATGCTCACAATCCACCTCATGCTAACAATCCACCTCATGCTAACAATCCACCTCATGCTCACAATCCACCTCATGCTCACAATCCACCTCATGCTAACAATCCACCTCATGCTAACAATCCACCTCATGCTAACAATCCACCTCATGCTCACAATCCACCTCATGCTCACAATCCACCTCATGCTAACAATCCACCTCATGCTAACAATCCACCTCATGCTCACAATCCACCTCATGCTCACAATCCACCTCATGCTAACAATCCACCTCATGCTAACAATCCACCTCATGCTCACAATCCACCTCATGCTCACAATCCACCTCATGCTAACAATCCACCTCATGCTCACAATCCACCTCATGCTCACAATCCACCTCATGCTCACAATCCACCTCATGCTCACAATCCACCTCATGCTCACAATCCACCTCATGCTCACAATCCACCTCATGCTCACAATCCACCTCATGCTCACAATCCACCTCATGCTAACAATCCACCTCATGCTAACAATCCACCTCATGCTAACAATCCACCTCATGCTAACAATCCACCTCATGCTCACAATCCACCTCATGCTCACAATCCACCTCATGCTCCCAATCCACCTCATGCTAACAATCCACCTCATGCTAACAATCCACCTCATGCTAACAATCCACCTCATGCTAACAATCCACCTCATGCTAACAATCCACCTCATGCTAACAATCCACCTCATGCTCACAATCCACCTCATGCTCACAATCCACCTCATGCTAACAATCCACCTCATGCTAACAATCCACCTCATGCTAACAATCCACCTCATGCTCACAATCCACCTCATGCTCACAATCCACCTCATGCTCACAATCCACCTCATGCTAACAATCCACCTCATGCTCACAATCCACCTCATGCTCACAATCCACCTCATGCTCACAATCCACCTCATGCTAACAATCCACCTCATGCTAACAATCCACCTCATGCTAACAATCCACCTCATGCTCACAATCCACCTCATGCTCACAATCCACCTCATGCTCACAATCCACCTCATGCTCACAATCCACCTCATGCTCACAATCCACCTCATGCTCACAATCCACCTCATGCTCACAATCCACCTCATGCTCACAATCCACCTCATGCTAACAACCCACCTCATGCTAACAATCCACCTCATGCTAACAATCCACCTCATGCTCACAATCCACCTCATGCTCACAATCCACCTCATGCTCACAATCCACCTCATGCTCCCAATCCACCTCATGCTTGAAGAGTAAGCTTCTTCCCCTAAACATGATGTCTTTCAACGGCATTGAGGCCAACGCCTTTGACTTTTTCCACCATTTAATTAAATGTAAATATTCTAAAATCAAATTAAGAGTACAAATTTTTGGTTTAACTTAAAGGGAGGACAAAATTCAATAGTTGATCACCTGATTTAGTATTTTCTTCCACCAGGTAACTTAAAAACGTGTCGTAAAGCGTGTTAGCGGACAAATTTTCCATTCAAAATATTCTCCCTTTAAGATAATCGCTTTTCCAAATCCGCGAACTATCTCGCAAAAACTAGAGTATTCACGAGTCACTCGATTACGGTACTTAAAGTGGAACGAGTGTCACCCTTCGGCGATTTTTTTTTACCAGCGTTACGAGTAATTAAATTTGTTCGATCTCGAGAGGGACTGCTGCAGTATCCCCAGAGAAATTATATCTCACGCACGGAGATGCGAGAGACACTTCCAGGAGGAACGCCCGTTAAAAATGCCAACCGAGACTTTCAGTCATTTAGTGTTAAAAGCTACCAGCAGATGGTGACACTTGATTGATATGGCGCGAAGAGAACGAACCGGCAGCTTGCCTCTCCCGATCGAATCGTGGCTATATCCATATTATACGTAGAGGAAGAGAGATCCGTAGTCTCGAATATCTCGGAAACAGGAGCCAAAAACAATTACAGGTTCCGTTTCTTAACCCTGATTTCACTTCTACTCTTCTCCCGTGTCTACCGACGTAATCTAGGGCGTAAATAAATCTTCTAACTATCATGGAAGCGCGCTTTTCAACGAATCTAGTTTTAAATAACAATTAATTACTTTCAAAAACACATTAATATTAACGACATCCTATAAGAACACGTAGTAGTATGAATCACATAAATTTCGACATATGTTTTGGGTTTTTTCAAACAATAACAAAACGAAAATATTGTACAATACAAAGTTATTATTGTCAACTACAACTCAATAAAGAAATAATTGTTTATAGGGCACCCTGGATATCGGAAGATTTCGGAATAAAGCCAGAGTTCCTACATAGTACTGATGCACCCCAAAAGGGCTAAGCCGATCTACTGTTGGAATCTCTGGCTGAGATTTTGACTTTTGATAAAGATTTGTTGACTGCATCGGTTTCTAAATTCCACTTATACAGGATGTTTCAAAAAGTTATGCCAAAATTTTAAGGAGTTGTAGGGGGTTAGTGGAGAAGTATGCCTGTTTTTTCCCATTTTCCTGCGATGAGTTAAAAGAGCGCCAGAGAGCTTCAAAGTGTGGCCTACTAGCCCCGGGAAGTAGGCTGCAACAAGCGCAAAACCAAGTAGCATTGAAATGCGAACATTAAGGTCCTTAACGGAAGTACTATGGAGTCGTCTTTGAACATAGCGTCAATTATGATAGCAAGATATCACCGATGCTTTCTTGGTCTTGACCATCTCTGAGAAGACATGACAACCTGATCATCTTCTCGGCCATAACTGCGAAAAAGGTCATCCTTCTTTGAAAGCTCCCGCAATCGAATCCAACCCGTGACTGTCGCGATTAGAGCAATCCAACACTGAATTCGAGAAAGACCGTTCACTTTACTTAAATTGCGAAGGATAGTTATATATTATTTTTTTTTAAATAGAGCTAATACACAAGGCACCACCTTCGACCACATAAGCTTTGTTGTTTGTGCGTGATCAAGTAACAGGTGGCCGGGTTACAATGCGTAGGAGGGTGGTGGCAAGCCCTTCATGCCACGCGAGCCAACCGTCAGCTCCCTACACTTACTATTACCGTTAACCTCGGCAAGTTTTTATGGGAAGGGGAAACCGAAGATCTCGAGGGAAAACGCCTTTAACCAGTGGGGAGATACCAACTCTACGCGGAAGGAATAGTTCCGGAGTTTCACCCAGTGCCACTAGCTGGGATCTAACCCGGCTCCTCTTGCTGCGAGGCGAAAGTGCTAACATCTTTGATTTACCAAGGCCCACTTAAAATTAAATGTAATAATAATAATAATAATAATAATCAGCTAGGCTAATACCCAAGGCACCACCCTAGGCCTAAGTCATCATGCGACTTTTGAAGCCCTTAATTCAGGTGGCCGGGTTACAATGCGTAGGAGGGTGGTGGCAAGCCCTGCATGCCACGAGATCGACCCAACAGCTCCCTACACTAACTATTACCGTTAACTTAGACAAGTTTTTATGGAAGGGGAAACCGAAGAACTCGGGGGAAAACCCCTTAAACGAGGATGAGGTATTTAATTCAATATGACTGAGTATAAGCCTTGGGTATTAGCCTAGCTGATAATTATTATTATTATTGATTATAAAATATGAAAATTTTATTATATGTCAAATTTTTTAATACCATTCACATATATAATTATACAAAAACCAATTCTGCGAACTGTTTATTCTTGTTAATCGCTAAGAAGGGTTAGATATTAAAATAGACCTAGAATTCGTGTCTTTACGAAACACCATGAAACATACTCGTTGGCAAAATACACCAAGAAAAAGCTCTAAACGTGAAGCGATTGTGTGAAAACTGAAAAGGGAAATGTGATTTTCGACCCGGGAACTCATCTTGCCTAAGTTGGACAAAAAATATGCTATTTCATATATATATGATCATAACCACCAACATCTTGACCCAGTGACCGTGCTGAGGTATATTGTTACACGCTGTCATTTCATAAAACAGGATAATTTTTAATATCTGGCAATTTTTTACAAATACCATTGAAACAGAGTAAACCATAACCACGAAATCAATTCTTTCTTAAAAGTCTTTTCTTCCGCTTCGCGGTCCATTCATCCATTTGGACTCCAGATGGTCCTTCCGAAGATTTTTCCCAGATGGAATGAAAAGAAGTCTTTAGCCCTTCTATGTCCTGGAGTATTTTGGGAAGCGAGGGTGCGTCTGGATGGTTAGCCGGAGTACAAGGTATCAATTGTTTCAAGGACGATTCAAGGTGGTACAGGACATCAACCGGAAGACGATGGCCTTCCCTGGCTCGTCCAATCATTCGCGAATCGGACTGGAAGGGATTCAGCGATTTATGGGAGCCGGTTGTACCACGGTTGTCGCGCGAAGAGTGTTGGGAAAACTTCCCACCAGCTTCCGCTTTGATATTCGTCGCTTCTTTCTTGACTTTTTCCTTCTTATTGTCAACTCCCTCCTTCGCCTCATCCTTAAACGAAACAGCTTTCTTCTTGACTGTATCTTTCCTATCGTCGGAGTTGGGTTCCAGAGCGTCGCGCAAGCCATCAATATTATCCATCAACGCACTTTTTACGCTAGAGTAAGAATAGTCGCTGGAACTTTCGGTAGGTGAGGATTGGGCGCTAGGTGGCTCTCTACCAATTCTTCGATAGTATCTGTCTCTGATTCCGCGAGAGGGTCCCGCGGTGGAGACGTCTCTTTTAACGGCACCAGAGTCTTTCAAAGACTGGATTTGACGGTCAAATTCATCGTAGTCTTCGGCTAGTTTTTTGTATATGGATTTCATACGTCGGTTCTTGACGAATTTCGCAATTACCTCCGCAACTTGGACATCAGCTTGCGGTATCACCGTAACGTAAACTTCTCTCAAATCAGACTGAAGATTGGTTAATAACGGTAAAAACTCAGCGAACGGTTCGAAGGCCTTATTCACCGTTTCTTCTTTTAGAGTGGTGGAACCTCCTTTCTGGATTAGCCGGATCAGTTCATCCCGGTAGTCCGGCCAGGCCTTCTCGGCTTCTTTAAGGTCCCTGTTGACGCCTCGTAACAGGTCAACGAGTACTTTTGTTCTTTTCCGTTGGTTTGACTCATCCTCCCGCGACGTCTCTTCTATGACCGAATCGGTGACCTTTACCCTTTTCTTCTTTATACTGTCCTTAATTTTGCCGATTAAACTCCTTTTCTGACCTCTCTCTGACATTTTTTAAAGAAACGTTGATTTAAAATATAATTTCGCAATTTTTACAAAATTAGGCCTAACTGATTTCTAAATAATATTTTTGAAGCGAGCGGTTTCGCGCGAGTTTTAGCGCGTTCCACTGGCTGGTCTTGGGCGCTCCGAGATTGCTCGATTTTTGATATATAGTTCCACTGGGAAATCGAGAGCGGGTCTCTCCGAGATTCGTGTGTTCCACTGGCGATCGCGATCTAGCAGCGAGCGCTCGAAGTTGATCCGAAAATTTTGCCAGGGCCGCGTCAAAATTCTAAAATGCGCCAAATATAAAAAGATTCTTCTAAAGATGGCGGCTTACGAAAATGCCACGAAAGTTGTAAACTAAGCCTTTGACAATAAATATTATTTTTACACGATTACACGACAATATATGAAGGAAGAAAACTAACAATTCTATATTCTCTGAAATTTATTTTCATCCACAAAAATATAGTATTGTTTATTTTCTTCCGCATCAAGTAAACTGATTACTAGCTGCCATTTTTATTTATAATATCCCCCCTTTTTAACCAAGTCAGAATGCGCGGAGGCATTTTTACCCTTCTCAAGAGAACGCGTGAGAAGAGATTACGTCACTTCCTGTGAGATGGAATGTCAAAATTTTGAGAAGCGATAATTCTCACTATCAAGGGAAGAATTCTTAAAATTTTGACGCGCCCCAGATCAACAAATTGCGAGCATTTTGTGCGAAATGTCGGCTGCTAGAGACAGAAATTTTCGATTTCGGCTAGCTTTCAATGTTATTGGGGTCATATTCTGACGCTCTGATGAAGAATTGGAAGATATAGCATTAGAATATTATGCACCGAACATAACTAGACCCAAAATTATTAATTATGTAAATGATGTGGTTATGAATTATGATGATAGTGAGCCAAGTAGTTAAACCCTGTCTTTGTACTACCGCCATTTTAACTTCACAGGATGATTGATTAAATTAATTGTAAATTATAATAACAAAATCGGAGGCAGATCTATGACGTCAGGTATCAATTTTAGAGCGCTCTGAGGTCTTACCAGTGGAACGCGCTATTAGTGGAAGTAGGCTGCAACAAGCGCAAAATTAAGCAGCAGGTAAATGCGAACATTAAGGTTTGGGTTCGTGTGATAGGTAAAAAAGGACTTTGTAAACAAATCGAGGTAACCAGCGTAAAAACGTAAACTTAAACAGTATTTAAAGTCGTGATGGACCGCCATTTCTCATCACTTTCAAACTGCAACAATGGAGTTTACTGCGGGTATGGAGTTAGCGGATGACAATGCTTTGGCTGTCTCTACCAGGAAAGGTACCCGAACCGGTGCATCCCCGTCTCACGGACCTTTTCCAGGGGCTAGTAGGCCACACTTTGAAGCTCTCTGGCGCTCTTTTAACTCATTGTAAGAAAATGGGAAAAAACAGACATACTTCTCAACTCACCCCCTACAACACATTAAAATTTTTGCATAACCATTTGAAACACCCTGTATAGATATCGAACCTACATTTTCTTAAAGATTTTGAAAATTCGATTTTCTTAGATCTAGATTTTTAAAGTTAAGTCTTTGTTAAACTCCGATAACGACATGTTTTAAGAAAACGTAATTACTAGTTTCAGATTTATTTTAAAATTACCCATTTTAGGCTATAATAAGATTTGTAACAATTTTCCGTGAATTATTTTAAAAGAAAACTTTCAACGTTCGAAAGAGTGAAGCGTAGATCGAATACGGCCTTCAACCTAACCGATATTTTGAACAGAAGAGAAGAAAAGCGATACGCTCCACTAATTATTAAAAAAGAGGGCCCTAGTGGCGTAACGTAATCGCCTATATTAAGAATCCTGTCGAGTGGAAAAAAATGAAAAACAGCGAGAGGTCATTGTGGGCCCTAAATAGATGGGACAGAGGTCGGACAAGAAGAACCCCCAAGGAGGCCTCTCTAAAGGGGTGGAATGGACGTCAGCGACACGATTTTTTCATTAAGTAGTCTGGTATCAATGAGAAAAGCTGTCAATGGGAAAGCAATATAGATGTGATGGATTTCCCTT
The DNA here is from genome assembly GCF_980474605.1 of Leiobunum rupestre. Lineage (NCBI taxonomy): Eukaryota > Metazoa > Arthropoda > Arachnida > Opiliones > Sclerosomatidae > Leiobunum > Leiobunum rupestre. The sequence goes on along the minus strand of NC_143392.1, from coordinate 27,754,202 downwards.
GTAAGCGTTCGAGGGGAAACTCGCCTACTATTAGAGAAGGCGACTGAAATAAATTGCAAATGCTCACCCTAAGCCTACGCGTGTCTACTTCACCAGACCGACGAAGAAAACCCGGAAAAACCTATATTCAAGATCAACCTTTGATGGATTAAGCGCTATAGATGATATTAGAATTTCTATTTTTTGTCATATTATCAAATATTTCTTTATATTAGAGACTTGATCACGTATCTCGAACGAAAACACTGTCGAAACATCGACTATATATATATTTATTAACGTTAGTAAATCCAAAATAGACACTCAAAGAATGAATTAATTAATAATTATTTTCTCTTTGTACACACAAATCTCTTTTATAAAAGAGAGAAACTCAATTATTAGTATTAAACAAAGTAAAAAACGTCGGCCGGAATGAAAATACTATATGCATGATCAAAAATATTTACAAAAAGCTACATTATTATTTATATTTATTTTTCAATCTAAAAACACCCTAATGGCTTAGAATCCTCTTTGATGTAATTGAATAATAGGTGGTTTTTTTTCGCTTGTCCGGGGACCAAAAGTGTAAACTTTTTACCCTAAAACGTTTTATTCGCCTGTTCTCGGGTTAAGATTTACCCTGTCCCGAATTTTGTTCGCTTGTTCCGGAGTATTAGGGTTACACTTTTTACTCCTCCTCGAAAGGAGGTGTAGAGGGAGTAATCTAGTTTTGTCGTCTGCTTAAATTTCGTTGCACGAAAATATGACGGGAAACATTTTGTAAATAACCTTTAACCTTTAACTACTCCCTTCCTACTCCAACTCGTTTTTTTCGTCAAGACAGAATTGAAGTAAAATGACGTCATATGGCTACACTTTTTAACCTTCTCAAAAAACCCAGAACAGGCGAAAAAAAACCACCTAATAACAATTAGAATAATTTTATTTGATTAGTTCTTTAGAAAATATACAAGTGGTCAGACATTTATATACCGGTGCTCCAAGCGCAATCATGGCAGCCTGCTACACCGGTGGTCTCATCAGAATGCCCTACGCCAACGTCCACAAGCCCGGACGGGTGACAAATCCAGCATGGGTAGTAGTACCCTACTACTGATGGTCTCACCTTCGACGCGAGCCACTCAACCCGACAAAAGGAGCAGCTGCCACTTCGCGCACAGCTGTGGGATAGAGAGCGGATGCTATAGCGACTCCAGCCGACACCCTACCTACGTAGGTAGAGAGCCATACCCGTCAGAAAGAGCTCCTAAAGGGGATCGACGGACACACAGTGGTCCACATAACCGAGGGGCAGGTCACTTCCTTGATTAATTACGCACCCCTCAATAGATTAAATCCGATTTAATCGTGATTATTTTGATTAAATTCAATTTAATCACGATTAAGTTGATTAAATCACGTTTAATCATGATTAGAATGTTTAAATTTGATTTAATCATGATTAGAATGTTTAAATTTGATTTAATCATGATTAGAATGTTTAAATTTGATTTAATCATGATTAAATGATTAAATATGATTAAAATGATTTAATCTGTTTAAAATGATTAAATCGTACTTTAGTTTTGATTTTAATGATAAATTCTCGATTCGACCGATTATATTGATTAAATCGTGATTAAAATGATTAACTCTAATTAAAATGATTAAATCTAATTAAAAAGATTAGATCATGATTAGAATGATTAAATCTCGTTTAAATGATTAAATCCTGATTAAAAAGATTAGATCATGATTAGAATGATTAAATCTCGTTTAAATCGTGATTAGATTTTCTAATCTTGATTAGATTTTTTAATCTTGATTACCTGGATTTAATAACGATTACCCTGATTTAATCATTTTACTATGATTAAGACGCACCCAAAATGGAAGTGACCTGCCCCTCGCACATAACCCGGCACAGCTGGCACCGGAGATCCCGGGGTGCTCCAAAAGGCCGGGAAACAGGACCACTGCGCCCTCATACGGAGGCCCGCCGCCCCACAGCAGGCTACTTCGTATTTTTGGCCATGGTCACCATTTTGAGGGCAAATTTATTATTGTATTTTAAAATAACCTTTTCAACGATTAGTGAATTATCAACAGCGATTCATAGTTTCAAAGTACTCTTCTACGACGTCTGATTCTTCAACTTTGGCGAACTATTCAAAATCTCTACAAGTTTCCTTTTGCGGAAGTGTTGTGTCGACGATTCGAGTGCACCATCGAACTGTGATACTACTTTTATAAATCATGGCTTGGTAAAGGTTTTATATGCATTAGAAATCTGGTAGAGAAAATCGTTCGGGTATTTTATTTCACGAATGAATGAATGAATGCATATTTTGTTAAAGAACAAATCCCTTTTATAACTGGGAGGAAACCATAAATATGGATTCACGAGCGACATACTTTAAATATATTTTCCACCGTCAAAAAAAAATATTATATACAATAATTTTGATATGAGTTTGGCAAAAAATTAAAGAAATTTAGAAAAATAAAATAAAACAAAAGGATTGATAGGACTAATAATAAAGTTATTTACAATATGTACAGCTCAAACATAAATGAATTTGCAAGAAGTTTTAAATTTGGCACTAACATTTGGAAAACATTTTAATTCTTTATTGTCCCTAACGCCCCAGAATTCGTTTCGTCACGAACAGATCTTGCCATTTCGTATGAATGAATGAATGAATATTTATTTTCCCTTTAAAATACAAATCCCTTTTATAACAGGGAGGAAACCATTTACTGGATTCGCGGGAAAAAAAAAACATAAAACGAAATACGCTAGCACTTTAAATACAAATATAAAATGCGCCAAAAATAAAAACAATGAAATGAAATTAAAAAATTTAAAAATTTAAAAAATAAAATTTTTTAAAGGATGATATATACAACCAATATACTGACTATGTACAACCAACACAACCAAAATGTCAAGAGATCAATTTGTTCTTTTTAACCGTAAGCCCCCCCAACGACCAAGTATCCTTTCCGTAACAAGAATATCCTGCCATCCGGCACACCCAGTCCCCAAGCCCAGCAGAAAAGACACACAGTCGTCTGACTTATCCAACTCATCAGAGTGCATATATTCCACTCTCACTACGGCGAATTTCGGACATTCAATCAAGATGTGGGGAATATCCTCCACAGAAGCACCACATAGAGGGCAGTCGGGGTTTTCGCCGAAAATCACGGCCGCAGTTGGTAGCGCTCCAGTACGAGCGAGGAATAGTAGTTGACTAGGCTTGTCGTTATTGTAAAAAGACTCCACACCCAGGTTGTCCTTTTTACCGTAAAGCACTAGGCTTTGATGTTTCGCAATTTCTTCTCGCCATTTCGCCGTATAGAATTGTCTTTGACCGCCTTGTCGATGACCTTCGTCCATTCCACCGTAGATTTTAAGTCCTTTCGATGATGCCCGTATCCGTAAGCTCGATCCAACGCTTCGACACGCTTTGCCCAACGTGTTGGGTGACCCATGGCACGCAAATAGCGATAAACTTTCGCCGCGGTTCGCTCCGTCGACATGAAAATAAGGCGCCCCAAGTAGACTAATTTACTACGGGCTTCGCGCTCTACGAAGGTGGACCACGCTAGCTCACCCTTGATGGCCACTTTAGCTGTTAAAAAGTTTCCACCAACCGCCGCTTTCCCCACAGAAAATTGAGATTGCTCGAACTGGCGTATGGTTGGCTCCGTGTAACAGAGGACTTCGTTCGCGTACGTTAAACTTGGAACAGCGACAGATTTCCAGAGCGTGCGAGTGACGGTATAGGGATTGTAAGAGTGCGCGCCTTTGTGTTTGATAGCACCCTGCAAGCGTCCTGGCTTTGTTCGTAATTTTCCTTCGTGATTCTCCAAGTAATCTACATTTGAACTGAGCGAGACACCGAGTTAATCGATTTGGGAAGCAAATTGAATCGGTGAACCTTGCAGAGTTAAGCCTCGGTTAATCGATTCCGCGACTCCGTTAAATTGCAAAACCTTGCATTTTTCACTACTAAACTGGAGCCCGTGATCGGAAGCGAAATCGCCGCAGATGCTCAAAAGGCGTTGAAGATCACGGAGGACCTCCGCAGCAACATAAACACAGCTGTCCAGGGAGAAGAGCCCCACCAGGCGTCAGTGTGACCAAATAATTTACTTCAATTTTAGGTTTAAGTCGATTTTATATTTAAATTAATTTAAACGCAACGTTACTGTAGGGGTTTGGCGTAGCTTTAGACACACGGAGCATTATCTGTGTAGCATACTTCTCTTAGTAAGGATAATTAATCCCTCGATTAATAGGCGATAGCATAAATTGCAACTTACAAATTTTACCCAGTATACCTTGCAAATATTATTTGCAAGGTATACTGGGTAAAATTTATTTCGGGAAACATTCGAGCGTCATCAAATGGTAGAAGCCTTTGAAAAAGTCACGTGGTTATAAAATTGCTTTAAAGTTTACCGTTGAACAACGATTTCCAGCCTATATTTAACCTTTAAAGAAAGTCATACTTAAAATTTTGTGGTAAGTTATGTTTTTAAATATTTATACTTTTTAATAGAAAAAATATTAATTTGTTAAACTTAATTTAATGACGACTCGGACATTAGTGTGATAGTGATGTTAATTAAGTCTCTGACTAGAAAATTATAAAGAATTGAAAGACTTAAGAGTGTCGAAGCAGCCCCTATGTTTTGACCACGGCCAACCCCGATCGTGGAAGTGCGTAATAGAAGTTGGCAGTGCTATGACGAATTTCTTGGAACATTTTTACAAGTTGGCTAAGCAATAAAATTGGTTGTGGCTACTTGTGCATAAAATTACAAGTTAAAAATTTTATAAAACAATACTGATTTTAAAATTGTGCAAAATAAAAAACCGTTGTTTTATCAATTTTTTTACTTGTAAGTTATCTAAGACCAAAACAATTTTTGCTACCGTCTATTATCATGGATAAAAAATTACCGGTTTTGGTAACATTATTTTGTATTTATGAGTGGAACTGCGATTTAAATATATTAATTTTATATTATTCAGTTTAGATTTGAAACGTGATACAATGTGTTCAGGATAAACTTAGAAGGTTTTATCCTGAATGTATTTGTTGAGACGAGATGTAACGTTGATTAATAATAATAAATAATAATAATAATAATCAGCTAGGCTAATACCCAAGGCACCACCTTAGGCCTAAGTCATCGAGCGACTTTTAAAGCCTTTTTCCAATCCCCTGCTCCTCATTATCTAGTTTGTTTTCTAAAAATTGTTATACGCAGCGTTATTGAATAGTTTTAGTGTCGTTTTAAACACAAGAGGCCTTCCCTTTTGCATTTTCTTTGTAACAAAGCTCATTTAGCCAATAATGCATTTAATTATACTTTGGGAAAATGATCATGGTGATAAAATATTTAGCCTTCCTTCCAATCCACCTCACGCGCGAATATTAACCATTTAAGCTTCTTCCCTCTAAAAAGAAATCCAATCAGCTATGTCAGGAATCCATATTTCTACTTGGAACTCTTATTATCGCGGCAGATTTTCGTCTCGTTGTCGTTGACTGTTTTTTTGACGTCACTATGTTAACTTAACGAACAACAACGTGAGAGGGGAGCTCGCGCAAAGAGGATTTTTTATCTCGTAGGCGGGGCCAAAGCCGTCAGAGTGATCTTACCATACGCGATACGCCAGGATAAGCATTCCAAGTTGAGATATGGATTCCTAGTAAAGGTATGGATTCCTAGTAGAGGTATGGATTCCTGGCTCTGTAACTCATTAGTTCCTTCCGACGCGATTGAAGCTCCCTCTAGTGCCGGGTGAAATTTCGACCACGCTGTCCACGAATTACCTGAACATGATCCGCGTTCACACTTACGTCGTTAGTGCTCGGCATTCGATTAATTTTTATCCATGAATAAAATAAGCTCGGCGATATTTAAATAATATTTATTTAAATAACCAATAGTTGAATAAAAATTGTAAAATGTTTAAATAATCGAAAGTGAATAAGCCTATTTTTTAAATAAAACAAGCACTACCACTTTTATTCAAATAAATGCTTGGTTGCGTAAAAAACATAATTACATAAGTTAAAATGATATTCTTTTTACCGACTTTTTTAAATAAATCGGAAAATTTGTGGATTAAACAATTCCGAGCATTATTCACACTAGACACTTTGGAACGGTTTTTAACTGGTTTCGAAAGATAAAATTGAACATTTTCGGTGTCAACTGTATTAATAGCCATACGATAAATAAATTCGACAGCAAAATTTTACAATTTGATCTTTCGAATCCGTTTTAAAACGGTTCCAAAGTGTCTAGTGTGAACGCGGATTAAGACATTATAAATTAAATAAATACATTCTTGATTGAGAAAAAATCAATCACACAGTGTTTTCCGAAAACGGCCAAATCGGAGTTATTACATTTTTGCAATGAGAGGCTTATGTGGGAAATAAACAGTTTCGCGGCACACAGCCGAACATTGATCTAAAGAGGGCATTGAAAAAGACATTCTAACAAAGGGGAAGGGGGGCGTGGTGGTGGTGGTGTAGAGGAACCGAAAAAAATTCCGCCACATTAGCATTTTTTCCCCTAGAAGAAAAGTGGTGGGCCGAAAAAATAGGATCATACTGGCGGGAAGCGCGGTTATTGAATCATCGATCTATTTGGGCTCTCGGCTCGTTTTTATTTTTTAACTCTTCTACTCTTCATATTTCTATACGTATATTCTCAGAAAGAAATGAACTATTCAAAAATCTTTTTCATCCCGGAGTGCCCCCCCCCCTCCCCCCTGAGTTTCTCCTAAGCCGAGTATTCTTGCCGTTCTAAATATCGTCGGCTTTTACGTTGCTATTCTTAGAATGACCTATTTTTTTGGGGGACCGTTGGAGTGATTTCCCTTCTCTAGCCGGGTTCGTCCCGGCTTCGTCAAAAGGGTCAATGCGTACCCCCCCCCTCTGTTCCCCCTTACCCCGTTCGGTATAGCCTCATCGGCCGAAAGAACTGTTAACTTGAAAAAAAATGGTCGATATTGGGGGATTGCAGCGGGCAACGTCAAGGTATAAAGTCATAAAAAAGTGAAACTTTTTAGAAACCGTTGTCACCACCGTCCCACGCAAACGGACAATCGAAGAATTATTACGAGTTTGGTGGAAAAAAACCCTATTTATTGGAATTGGGATTGTGTACTTTTTTAAAATACGTAGTTTGGATTTTAAACGTGCGTTTTTCCCTAATAGGCGCTTCAAAAAAAGTTATCACCAGGGGCTGATCACTTCCAGTAATTGGTGTACACTATGAATGAAATTATTACGAATTCTACTAGCCGTAATTCGTGTACACTTTGGCTGGAGTGATTATGGTAATTGATTTTTTAATCATTCTGTTATAACTCTCGTAATCATTCTGTTGTAACTCTCGTAATCATTCTGTTGTAACTCTCGTAATCATTATGTTGTAACTCTCGTAATCATTCTGTTATAACTCTCGTAATCATTCTGTTGTAACTCTCGTAATCATTCTGTTGTAACTCTCGTAATCATTCTGTTGTAACTCTCGTAATCATTCTGTTGTAACTCTCGTAATCATTCTGTTGTAACTCTCGTAATCATTCTGTTGTAACTCTCGTAATCATTCTGTTATAACTCTCGTAATCATTCTGTTGTAACTCTCGTAATCATTCTGTTGTAACTCTCGTAATCATTCTGTTGTAACTCTCGTAATCATTCTGTTGTAACTCTCGTAATCATTCTGTTATAACTCTCGTAATCATTCTATTGTAACTCTCGTAATCATTCTGTTGTAACTCTCGTAATCATTCTGTTGTAACTCTCGTAATCATTCTGTTGTAACTCTGTGATCATTTTGTACGAGGGGTTGGTCACTCCGCGAACTCGGTGTACACTGTCGTACCTCTGACTGTGCTAATAAGAGTTCGTGAACTCTTGAAAATATGTACCTTAAACAGTACTAAGTACGCGAACTCGGTGTACAGGTCATCCGAGAGTGATTTACCCCTCGATTTTGTATTAGCCGTATTAATCGGTCTGTGATAGCCATGTAATATTTTTGTTACAGCTATAATTGTTTTACACTTTAGCTGAATTTATATCTGTAATCGCTCTGTAATCCATAATCATTTTGTAATAAACGTAATCGGTGTACACTTTGGCTGAAGTGATTACTTTAATCGCTCCGTAACGACTTCGTAACTATTTCTAAATATCCGTAATAGGTGTACAATTTGGTTGAAATGATTATCGTAAGCACTGTGTGATGTCTATATAATCCTTTTGTAATAGCGCCGTAATCACTGTAATTGTTAATTCATTACGTAACCGGTGTGGTATCTTCCCATTGCGCCGAATCCCATATTCCCATTCGACCGAATTCCCATTAGACCGAATTCCGCCAATGTTTTTGATGAAATTAGCCCGAAGGCGGGTTTTGTATTTTAAAAATTTTTTGGAAATAGTTAGGCTTAGGAAAGGAAATTGAAATGAGTTGACCACTTTAAAAATTGCCTGGTTAGGTTAGGTTCGGTAACACTGCATGCTGTTCTGACAGATGCTGAAACGGATAAAACCGAATCCTAAACCCGGAGAAGTGCGGGTTTTTCGGTCGAATGGGACAATCCCATTAAACCGAATCCCAAATTCGCCAAAGTGCGGCTTTTTCGGTCGAATGCAATTGGGTTCGGTCGAATGGGATTCACCGGTGTGACTCGACTGTACAGTAGTAAAATTTTTAAGTACTATTATAGAAATAGCTATTTTCGTCATTCGGCATATGAAATTATAAATCCGTTGAAATCATTCCAACTAAAAGTAACGACATCGTAAAATATGGGATATACCGTGAAATATATAATTTAATATAACTTCGAATCGATTAAAAAGTAAACTCATAAAAGTATGAAAACGTAGCGAAATAAAAAGCGCCTTTTGAAAGTTTCATCAATGAGCGGCCAATGCACTGACGGAAAAAGCAAAACTCTAAACTCTAGATAAGATCATAAGCGCCATCTCGACGCGAACTTACACATAAACTGTATAAAAATATTTCTATCAAAAGCTATCGAGATTCTCCGGGTAATAAAATAAAAATTTATAAGATTGGTTTACCCGAACGCGACGCGTTACGACCTTATGGAACGTCGAAAATTCTTCGGCAGAGAAGGGTCGTGAAAACGGGGGAATCAAAACAGACCTGACTGCAAGGTCTAAAAGTCCCTAAAAGTTGAAACCTCGTAAGATGATGGTTCGGGAAGTAGATGGCTGGATGCGGGGAGGGCCAAGCTATGTCCGGCATCCAAGGCGAAGGTTTTCTTCCTAATGACCTTCAGTAGCACTCCGTGAAGTGGCTCGATGATGGATGACCAGAGCCGGACATACGCGCCTGGAGATAGATCCATCCCAGATAAACCTACTACACGCGCGCCATCATCAACTGCATCCCCCGCATATACTGTACACGTATACGGAAGACCGCCGAGGCCTAAAGTTCGAACTCGGTTAAACTGTCATCAGGTTAAGGTTGAAACCCACGAGTCAGACGTAGGCAGACTAAGTTTACGGAACCCCATGATACCATTCTAGGATTGAGCCCCATAGATAAACGACAGATTTATGTACAAGGCAAAGCTAAGTTTAGCCCTAAAATATAAAACGTTTTCCTGTTGTCGCATTGTGATTTCTGTAAAAGATACTAGCAGTGAAAATTTTAACTTTATTAAATTTTCATCTTTATATATTAGATGTTTTAAGTAGCATGATCTGATCAGCTAGTTTCTTATTTGGACTTGTCTTCTTTGATTTGATGATTTACGTGTATTTATTATCATAGTTGTACTTCGTCCCGGCACGAGATGTAATGTTTAGAGACCAATGACATACCGAGCTGATTTGATTTTTTTAGCATGAGGGGGATTCAGGGCCACGATAAAAATAATCTCAATATAATCATTCTACCCGAATAAATACAGCTTTGATTCACATTTCGTGAATAAAATTCAACATTCTAAGTACTGTGACTATTTGAAAATCGCAATGGCACCTCATTATTTCGCCACCCTCCTACGCATTGTAAACCGGCCCCCTGAATTAAAGGCTTTAAAAGTCGCTCGATGACTTAGGCCTAAGGTGGTGCCTTGGGTATTAGCCTATCTGATTATTATTATTATTATTAAATAGCCTTACGAAGAGAGCTTTGCTAAAAAGAAAATGCAAAGGGGAAGACCTCTTGTGTCAAAAACTACACTAAAACTATTCAGCAAATTGACCTTTCGAGCCCCAAGAAACAACACCACCATACAACACACTCTTAATAGCATAAATCAAAATTTAAAAATATTCACTAACTAAAAACTACATATTATCTCCAATACCACAAATTGATATTTTTCTTAAACTATTTAAGGTTAGAAAAAATCTAACTTCAAAACTAAGAATACAAGACGGACGATATTTACTATAATAATGAAGCTTTCTCGTAAATTAAGACAGCTAAAAAATCTATAGCTACAGAATAAGGGCCCATGTTGGACCAAAGAAAAAAAATATAGAGAATAGGCGGCCCCTAAAAAAAACGAGCATGAGGGAGATAGAAATCCTGGACAGTCAAATAGTTGTAATTTCGGGCACTTTACACATTTTATCACGTTTCAAATCTAAACTAAATAAAAGAAAAGTAATATATTTCAATCTTATAGTTAACTAAACCTAATTAAAAGTTCGGACACTTTTACATTGAATATATATAATTCCTTAATGTAAGAAAACTAGTAATTTTTTCAGAAGCAATTCTTCAATATCTTGTATAAGAACAATAATTAAATCTAGCAAACATGATAAATGAGATTACTTAAAGAACGTAAAGACGCAACTTACAAAAACACGTGTCTTATCAAAACCGGGCTGAAAAAACTTCTCAAAAACCTAAAAGGAATTCGCTGGTCGAGACAAGCTTCGAATCGAAGCGCTGAGAAAGAAATTTAAATAAAAATACGCGGAGAGTACAGCGCCTCCAAAATATCGAGCATTCTTATCAGAGCAATTTGCAACCTAAAGCAATTTTCCATATCAACTGCTCGCGAATCCTGGCGGGGAAAAAAGGCGAGGTAGAAAGAATCAGGTTAAAAACTAACAAAAAATCCTTAATTGTAGCTTTTAGCTCAAAATCATTAATCACTCTCGCTTTTCTAACGATCTAAGCGCTCTCAAATCCGTCGAAACAGGGGGCTAAACTCCAAAGATGAAAGGAGGCGTACAGAGCCCCCTTTCGGGATAAAAAGGAAGCCGCGTATATATTTTGAATAGGATTCTACTCGGAGACTTGACTCGAAATCGATACCGAGAAATAAAATGAAAATAATGAAAAATAAATTCGTCCATACATTGACAAATCTATAAAATCAACCGCGTAATTCGTAAAAATCGATTAGAATATATATTAAAAAAAATGGTCAGATGCTTTTCTTTAAGATCCGTCACTCTTTGTGTCGTCTTTTGTTCGATATCACTCTGGTCAACAAAGGTTTCGCGTCGTCCATTTTGGCCAACTGCCCAATGTTCAGTTATTGTAGCCGGGCTCAGTCAATACTGAGAAATATTTCATCGAGGCTGGCCTAATATCGGCCTGGGGTCCGTGTCTATGGGCCGCGACGTGTTTTATGGCGGGACCTTGCTAAAGCGACTGCTATAAATGCGTCTTCCGCCAATGACAGAATGTGAGCCCCTTTATACCTACAAATCAATGATGTTGTTTTTCGGCCGCATCCGCCTTCGCTCTCTTTTTTATTTATCGGAATAAACGCCGAAGGAAATAAAATGGTTACAGACAAGGCTTAAGGAAATCGAACCGAAATATACAAAATAGAAATGCTTGTAAGATACCGTTAGGAAGATCTAGTGTTTGCGAGGTCATTAGAGAACTCGTAGTTTACATCTAAGATAATATAGACTTCGTAGACCCTAGATTCGAATTGAGAGGGCTTTCCGATTGACTGTTTTGTAACCAAGCGGTTACCCACTTCCGGCGCGTGACCTTCGAATAATCGGTTGCTGTATGGGCACGGCCAACTTTAATCACGCGCTGTTCGCGGTACAGCGGCCAACCCATTCGTTGAAGTTTCTATGTTAGCCGAGGGGCAGGTCACTTCCATTTGGGTGCGTTTTAATCAGGGTAATCAAGATTAAAAAATTTAATCAAGATTAGAAAATCTAATCAAGATTAGAAAATCTAATCAAGATTAGAAAATCTAATCAAGATTAGAAAATCTAATCAAGATTAGAAAATCTAATCAAGATTAGAAAATCTAATCAAGATTAGAAAATCTAATAACGATTTAAACGATATTTAATCATTCTAATCATGATCTAATATTTTTGATCAGGATTTAATCATTTAAACAGATTTAATCATTTTAATTAGATTTAATAATTTAAATCACGATTTAATCAATATAATCGGTCGAATCGAGAATTTATCATTAAAATCAAAACTAAAGTACGATTTAATCATACTAATCACGATATAATTTTTTAATCAGGATTTAATCATTTTAATCAGATTTGATCATTTAATCATGATTAAATCAGATTTGATCATTTAATCATGATTAAATCAGATTTAAACACTCTAATCATGATTAAACGTGATTTAATCAACTTAATCGTGATTAAATTGAATTTAACCAAAATAGTCATGATAAAATCGGATTTAATCGTTTGAGGGGTGCGTCGTTAATCAAGGAAGTGATCTGCCCCACGATGTTAACCTATGAGCAAAAGATATCTGTATGGTTTGAGCGCCCCTAGCGGAATATTATTTTTCGAATAGTTTTTGCATTGAAACCAATATAAAAACGAGTGTGGCGCTGACCTCCTACAGGTTATCGTACAGTTTATAGGGGCAAAATCCTTGCTCACGGAATTTCGACGAATGGGTTGGCCGCTGTAGCTCGAGAGATCAAAGTTGGCCGTGCTGAAGGGCTATAAATGGTTAAAGGCCTAGGTTTGCTTCTGCCTGTCCCCCTTAAATTAACTTGCCTGAAAAGCAAATACCCTGGTGGTAGGCCAACCGCTGAACAAGTTGGCCCACCACCAGGGTATTTGCTTTTCAGGCAAGTTATTTTAAAGGGGTACAGGCAGAATTAAACCTAGGCCTTTAACATAGTAACTATGGAAGTTAAATTTTCCTAACTCCGGCAGGAAGTGAGAAACTATTGTAAGAGGTTTATATTATCTTTGCTTCCACAGAAACAAAGGACTTCATTAGAGAACAAGCAGAAAAATAGTAGTAAAAACGTAGCCTGCTTTAATAGTTGGAAAACTACTAAAAACTTAAGGCATTACAGTTAGCAAAGAACACAACGGACCAAATCTGCTCTTCATTATCCTCGTACGAAGGTCTGTGGTCGACAGACTCGCATCGCGTTTAATAAAATCTGAATGAAACCATATTTTCTGTAGCGTTAAAACCGCGCCAAGGGTTAGTTGATACAGCAAAACGAATAAACTAAATTAACGCTCTTCGAGGCGTGGTCAAATTTTAGACGCGGAGCTAAACTTCGAAATGGCAAATGTTTCCCGTACATATATCCGTGTAAGTACAGCTAGCCGCCGCGCGGCGGATATTAATTGGATAAAAATTCCTAATTGGATAAAAAGAAAGAGTAAGAAAAGGGGGCCAGAACTTATCAACTTTTGTTCACACATTCCTCGTCCCTCCAATCTTCCAAACCAAGTCGCCTGTCACCGCTAAATACGTTAGAATAGTGTACAACGGACGTGACAAAACGCGTTAGTAACGGTGCAAAGGGAAACGGTTACGCGATAAGATTTTCTCCATTTCGCTAATATATGCATTAAAGTCGAAAAGAGACAAGCCAGAGATAAGAAGAAGCTTTTAATCTTCATTAATTATTCACAAGATGGCAAGCAAGGATAGACGCTCTCGCGGAGGGGCCAAAGAACCCTTCCCGCAGCGCCCCCTGTCTCACTTCTTATTAAATTAGTGAAACTGGTTTTCTTTATGAAGAAAAAAATTACGACGTACGCGAGTCTGTGTTGAAATAAAATAATTTGGGTAGTCACAACCGTCTCCGAGTATATCTGCGATGTTCGAGTTAAATTTTTAATAATTTTTTAATATCCTTTTTCTGTAAGTTAGTAAGTGCCATTTTAACAAACAGACTCAATCCATTCATTATCGCGGGATTTATAAATCATCCTGTTTCTTAAGAAAGGCGAATTCAGCTTGAGTCAAATCTTTTATTGGGATTTGTTTATCTTTCAGTAAACGGTTACAATACTCAAATGGTATTAGATATATTATATTATATAATATTATATTATATTATATTATATTATATTATATTATATTATATTATATTATATTATATTATATTATATTATATTATATTATATTATATTATATTATATTATATTATATTATATTATATTATATTATATTATATTATATTATATTATATTATATTATATTATATTATATTATATTATATTATATTATATTATATTATATTATATTATATATATAAAATTGAAGTAATCTTAAGTAATCTTTATAATTGCATGATTTGTTGCGATGGTGTTGTGAATAAAATCAGAAGTGGATAATATATGCTGTATAGATTATTTGCTAGGTTGATTTTTCAAAATGCTTATGTTATGAATTCATAGATAGCGAGTTTCTAAGACTATTTCAGGGAGAAAATTAATTAGTATTTATTCCTACGTAGTGTAATTTCAGATTTTTACATCGTGTGGAAAAGTAGTACATTTTAAGCCGTGATGCGGTGTTCACATCCGCGATTTTGTGTGTAATTCGCGCCCAATCGAATCCGTGTCGAACCTGCAAAGGTACTTGTTTCATTTTTATGGCCTATATGAACACGTGTCTCGTAATAGATCATAATATAAACTTCTGGTTAAATAACATCTTTTTTATTGAATTGCTGGGTTGTTTAAAATGCTTTTTTTTTTCAAAATTCAAAATGCAAAATAGTTTCTCCATAACTCAAAATGCAAAATACCAAATGCATTTTGAAAATAGTTTTTCGTAAAATGGTTTTTGAAGCTCAAAAATTAAAATATAAAATGCATTTTGGTTTTTCAAAATGCAAAATGTTTTGCCAGCGTGGGAAATAAAGCGGTGGCACTGTACGAATGTTCGTCTGCTTCTATAAAGTGGTTTCTTGTCACTTGTTCCGGGATTTAATCAGCTAGGCTAATACCCAAGGCACCACCTTAGGTCTAAGTCATCAAGCGACTATTAAAGCCATTAATTCAGGTGGCTGGGTTACAATGCGTAGGAGGGTGGTGGCCCTTCAAGCCACGCGAGCCAACAGCTCCCTACACTAACTATCACCGTTAACCTCGACAAGTTGTTATGGAAAGGGAAACCGAAGAACTCGGGGGAAAACCCCTTAAACCAGTGGGGAGATAATTTTCAAACTCAACGCAGAAGGAGTGGTTCCGAGTTTTCACCCAATGCCACAAGCTGGGATCGAACCCAGCTCCTCTTGCTGCGAGGCGAAAGTGCTAACCACCCCGCCACCCCGCCACCCCGCCACCCCGCCACCCCGCCACCCCGCCACCCCACCACCCCACCACCCCGATTCTGTGGTGGCGAACAATTCAAGTCTTGAGTAAAAACGTTTTTCCAAAATGGCTGCCTGTGCCTTTTTAGCGGATAAATTCTGGCAAGCAGACGACAAAATTCGATTTACTCCTTTATACCTCCTTTTCAGAAGGATAAAAAAGAGTAGCCCTAATACTCCGAAACAAGGGAATAGTTAATAAGGCGGAGTAATTCTCATCCCCGGAACAGGCAAATAACCCGTTTTAGGGTAAAAAGAGTACACTTTTATTCCGAGAACAGGCGTAAAGAAACCACCTTATGATTACTAGGGAGTAAATAGTATACGACAAACTTTCTCTACAAGAGCTGCGATGATGGTACCAAAATAAAAACATTTTGAAAAATAATTTTTAAAATGTTTTTCCACATATAAAACCCACAAAATGCAAAATATAAAATGCGAAATATTTTCCTAGAAACTCGAAATGCCAAATGTAAAATGCAAAATAATTTCCTAGTAATGCAAAATGTAAAATGCTAAATACTTTTTCTTAACTCAAAATGAATTTTGAACACTCCTGTTGAATTGATGTTTTGTATATTTCTAAGGCATTTTCCAGTATTCTAAAGTTTTGGTTAACACAGTTAAGGAAATAATACGTAATTTTTTTAAGAAGTATGGTAAAATTTAGTTAAACGTTTTCTTTTGCTAAAGAGAATAGACAGGCATAAACTCCATCCACATTTTCAGCCATTTATTTAATAAGTATTTTTAAAATGAGGGACCAAAAATTGCACCCCTCCTCGTTTCAATCCTATATCCGCTTTTTTAAAGAAATTTTACAGCTTTTTTCGGAGGCCGTTTCACGCGAGATCGTAAAAATTGAGGGTATAAAGTACCCCGATAAAAAAAATAAGAAAAAGCGAAGGAGTGAAAAACACACTTTGTCGCCGGCCCGTTTTTAAGACCTTCTTACTCTCAAATTTAAGACCTTGCCAAGTTTACGAGTCCGCTGCCTTAGCTCCTATTTTACAGGAAATATTGAAACCGGGGCTGTAAAATTTGGGAGAAAAGAACGCGAATCTAGTCTTAAATAGTTTAAATTTAAAAAATAACCAAATCCAGTCGCGATAATTGTTCCGTTGATTTTAAATATTTATCTTCAGAAGAAAAATTCAAGATAAAAACCGTAATTCATTTTTTTTAGTTAGGTCACCTTATAGTTGGTTTTCCCGCCCGTTAATAAGACTTTATTTAGCTAATAGTTAAATAGAGGAAAGATATGCAGTGACGGATTAACCAATAGGCTAAGTAGGCTTAAGCCTAGGGACCCGGAACTTTGCCTAAAGATAGGGAATCCGAGACGATTCTAGGGAAAGATCAGAAAGGGCCCTAATAAAGCTTAAGCCTAGGGACCCGGAACTTTGCCTCAAGATAGGGAACCCGAGACGATTCTAGGGAAAGATCAGAAAGGGCCCTAATAAAGCTTAAGCCTAGGGACCCGGAACTTTGCCTCAAGATAGGGAACCCGAGACGATTCTAGGGAAAGATCAGAAAGGGCCCTAATAAAGCTTAAGCCTAGGGACCCGGAACTTTGCCTCAAGATAGGGAACCCGAGACGATTCTAGGGAAAGATCAGAAAGGGCCCTAATAAAGCTTAAGCCTAGGGACCCGGAACTTTGCCTCAAGATAGGGAACCCGAGACGATTCTAGGGAAAGATCAGAAAGGGCCCTAATAAAGCTTAAACCTAGGGACCCTGAACTTTGCCTCAAGATAGGGAACCCGAGACGAGGCTAGGGAATAATCAGGAAGGGCCCTAATAAAGTTTAAACCTAGGGACCCGGAACTTTGCCTAAAGATAGGGAACCCGAGACGATTCTAGGGAAAGATCAGAAAGGGCCCTAATAAAGCTTAAGCCTAGGGACCCGGAACTTTGCCTCAAGATAGGGAACCCGAGACGATTCTAGGGAAAGATCAGAAAGGGCCCTAATAAAGCTTAAGCCTAGGGACCCGGAACTTTGCCTCAAGATAGGGAACCCGAGACGATTCTAGGGAAAGATCAGAAAGGGCCCTAATAAAGCTTAAGCCTAGGGACCCGGAACTTTGCCTCAAGATAGGGAACCCGAGACGATTCTAGGGAAAGATCAGAAAGGGCCCTAATAAAGCTTAAGCCTAGGGACCCGGAACTTTGCCTCAAGATAGGGAACCCGAGACGATTCTAGGGAAAGATCAGAAAGGGCCCTAATAAAGCTTAAACCTAGGGACCCTGAACTTTGCCTCAAGATAGGGAACCCGAGACGAGGCTAGGGAATAATCAGGAAGGGCCCTAATAAAGTTTAAACCTAGGGACCCGGAACTTTGCCTAAAGATAGGGAACCCGAGACGATTCTAGGGAAAGATCAGAAAGGGCCCTAATAAAGCTTAAGCCTAGGGACCCGGAACTTTGCCTCAAGATAGGGAACCCGAGACGATTCTAGGGAAAGATCAGAAAGGGCCCTAATAAAGCTTAAGCCTAGGGACCCGGAACTTTGCCTCAAGATAGGGAACCCGAGACGATTCTAGGGAAAGATCAGAAAGGGCCCTAATAAAGCTTAAGCCTAGGGACCCGGAACTTTGCCTCAAGATAGGGAACCCGAGACGATTCTAGGGAAAGATCAGAAAGGGCCCTAATAAAGCTTAAGCCTAGGGACCCGGAACTTTGCCTCAAGATAGGGAACCCGAGACGATTCTAGGGAAAGATCAGAAAGGGCCCTAATAAAGCTTAAGCCTAGGGACCCGGAACTTTGCCTCAAGATAGGGAACCCGAGACGATTCTAGGGAAAGATCAGAAAGGGCCCTAATAAAGCTTAAACCTAGGGACCCTGAACTTTGCCTCAAGATAGGGAACCCGAGACGAGGCTAGGGAATAATCAGGAAGGGCCCTAATAAAGTTTAAACCTAGGGACCCGGAACTTTGCCTAAAGATAGGGAACCCGAGACGATTCTAGGGAAAGATCAGAAAGGGCCCTAATAAAGCTTAAGCCTAGGGACCCGGAACTTTGCCTCAAGATAGGGAACCCGAGACGATTCTAGGGAAAGATCAGAAAGGGCCCTAATAAAGCTTAAGCCTAGGGACCCGGAACTTTGCCTCAAGATAGGGAACCCGAGACGATTCTAGGGAAAGATCAGAAAGGGCCCTAATAAAGCTTAAGCCTAGGGACCCTGAACTTTGCCTCAAGATAGGGAACCCGAGACGAGGCTAGGGAATAATCAGGAAGGGCCCTAATAAAGTTTAAACCTAGGGACCCGGAACTTTGCCTAAAGATAGGGAACCCGAGACGATTCTAGGGAAAGATCAGAAAGGGCCCTAATAAAGCTTAAGCCTAGGGGTCGGAACTTTGCCTAAAGATAGTGATAGGGGACCTGAGACAATGCTAGGGAAAGATCAGCAAAGGTATTACAAAATCTTTAGCCTAGGGGCTCGAACGGTAGTTAATAGCATGAGGTACAGGCTATAACGTAATATTGGATATCGTTGACGTATACGTGGGAACAAAAAGTCTATGTCTTTTGAAATAGGAAGAAAAAGAAAAGGCTAGGAGACAGCGAGTCGATCAGAAACAGCCCACCAAATTCTGCGGTTTTGGCGGCCATAGAAACTCAGTGAAGAACACGAAGGGAAACTGTATAAGTATATATTTTCGCTATAAGAAAAACCCACCAAAGTGTCCGTCATATTTCCCCATATTGTCAAAAGAGATTGAAAACTTTTGTTATGTTCCCGCGGTAGCTTTCTTCGGTGGCAGCTTCTTTTTCTTCGTCTCACGCTTTACCTAGCCTACATTCCAGAATTCTTGTCAATGGAACATCAACCGCTTTAAACGAGCTTCTTTACACGACAAGCGAGCCCAGACCGCGGCTCCTCCTGCCGGAAAGAAAAGAGAAAATCGAAAACTACAGCCACGGATTGAATTTTAGTATTTTATGGATGGACTGCTTCCAACTGGAACTCTGTATCGCGTTTTATCAGCTAGAAATTGATTCAACTGAGCCTTTTCCCTGCTCAATATTCTTCAGGTTTTTTTATTTCGCCATATTATATTTCATTATTTTAAATTTATTTGGTAATTTCTTGTTTGTTTTAATTATTTTAAATTTATTTGGTAATTTTTTGTTTGTTTTAATTATTTTAAATTTATTTGGTAATTTCTTGTTTGTTTTCAATATTTTAAATTTATTTGGTAATTTTTTGTTTGTTTTCAATATTTTAAAAGTTATTTGATAATTTCGTGTTAGTTTTAAATTTTTTAATTTATTTGGTAATTTTTTGTTTGTTTTAATTATTTTAAATTTATTTGGTAATTTTTTGTTTGTTTTAATTATTTTAAATTTATTTGGTAATTTTTTGTTTGTTTTAATTATTTTAAATTTATTTGGTAATTTCTTGTTTGTTTTAATGATTTTAAATTTATTTGGTAATTTCTTGTTTGTTTTAATTATTTTAAATATATTTGGTAATTTCTTGTTTGTTTTAATTATTTTAAATATATTTGGTAATTTCTTGTTTGTTTTAATTATTTTAAATTTTTTTGGTAATTTCTTGTTTGTTTTCAATATTTTAAATTTATTTGGTAATTTCTTGTTTGTTTTAATTATTTTAAATTTATTTGGTAATTTCTTGTTTGTTTTCAATATTTTAAATTTATTTGGTAATTTTTTGTTTGTTTTCAATATTTTAAAAGTTATTTGATAATTTCGTGTTAGTTTTAAATTTTTTAATTTATTTGGTAATTTTTTGTTTGTTTTAATTATTTTAAATTTATTTGGTAATTTTTTGTTTGTTTTAATTATTTTAAATTTATTTGGTAATTTTTTGTTTGTTTTAATTATTTTAAATTTATTTGGTAATTTTTTGTTTGTTTTAATTATTTTAAATTTATTTGGTAATTTCTTGTTTGTTTTAATGATTTTAAATTTATTTGGTAATTTCTTGTTTGTTTTAATTATTTTAAATTTATTTGGTAATTTCTTGTTTGTTTTCAATATTTTAAATTTATTTGGTAATGTTTTGTTTGTTTTCAATATTTTAAAAGTTATTTGATAATTTCGTGTTAGTTTTAAAATTTTAAATTTATTTGTTAATTTTTTATTTTTGTTGATTTTTATTGTAGGAATTTAAAATTTATTTGATAATAAATTTCTTGTTGATTTTTATTGTAATAATTATAAATTTATTTGATAAGTGATTTCTTGTTTATATTGTAATAATTTAAAATTTATTTGATAATTAATTTCTTGTTTTATTGTAATAATTTTCAATTTATTTGATAATAAATTTCTTGTTTTTATTGCAATAATATAAAAATAATTTGATAATTATTTTCTTGTTTTTATTGTAATAATATAAAATTTATTTCATAATTAATTTCTTGTTTTTATTGTAATAATATAAAATTTATTTCATAATTAATTTCTTGTTTTTATTATAATTATTTTACATCTAGGATCATGTTTGTTTTATCATAAATATTTTATATCTAGGATCATGTTTGTTTTTATTATAAATATTTATATCTAGGATCATGTTTGTTTTTATTATAAATATTTTATATCTAGGATCATGTTTGTTTTTATTATAAATATTTTATATCTAGGATCATGTTTGTTTTTATTTCAATGTTTTAAATTTATTTGATAATCTCCAACTAGATCAATTGGGTTTACCCCCATTTCGCCGAAAATAGTTCTCCCAATTCCAATTTCTCCCAATCCCATTTCCCCCAATCCTATTCGTCCCAATCCCATTTGTCCCAAAATAGTTATCCCAAATCCCATTTGTCCCAAAATAGTTATCCCAAATCCCATTTGTCCCAAAATTACACTTGGTATAAACATGAATCTAAGTTTTATTTTAATATGCAAGTACATCAAATTTTGCCCATATGAATATGGTAAACCTAACCTAACCTAATCTAACCTAACCTAACCTAACCTAACCTAACCTAACCTAACCTAACCTAACGCCAAGTCAATTCACATATGGGCCCCTTCCTATTTTATTAGACAATGTCGTCAAAAAATATAATGCCGTCAAAATGTTACGCTGTATTTTTTTCGACATATCGACTCGTACCGATGAGATCTAAAACCGCGCAATTACCATATATTTTTAAAATAATGATTGGGAGAAAGGGTAATCCATATTTTTGGGAATATTGATTGTTGGGAGAAATGGGAATCAATTTTTTTGGGAAACTTGATCGTTGGGAAAAATGGGAATACATATTTTTGGGTTAAATGAACTCCGGTTCGGAGAAATGGAATTGGGACAAATGGGACACCATGTTTTTGGGAGAACTGATAACTTTGGGAGAAGGTAAAATTGGGATAAATGGGAACATACCATCAATTTAAGCGTGAAATTGGGCAATTATTAGCTAAATTATTCTTAAATTTTATTCAACATAAAAATAAGACTATTTGGATTTGCGGAAACATTCTAAACATTGGACAAAGTGTACGTTAAATTTAAGAAAAAATAACCACCCACTAGATCAATCTAAACGTTAAATTGGGTATTTATTAGCTACATTATTCTTAAATTTAACTTAAAAATAAAACTTTTGTGATTTGCGGAAACGTTTTAAGCCTTGGACTATTTCCTCGTAACAGCGAGGTAGATGAAGACTTTTGTAGAAAATAGGAAAATCTGGAAGGCGTCGAGGGGAGATCTTTTCATTACCTAAGACGCCTCTTAGGCAAGCAGCGGGCTGAGTGTCACGGGCTATTTGGTCTTAGTACCCCTTCGAAATTGAAATCTGGCGAGCGAGCGCGATGCAATATGGGTAAAAGTCTGGCATCTTCTCCTTTATTTCTATAAATATCGCGCCCACTAACCCCGAAGTCTAAGACGGTACTTATCCCAACAAACCGTACCCTACAAGGTAAGTTTGGTCAGGCGATCGGGTAATGGTCGAGGTGAACTGATTCCCAGAGTGCAACGGAAAAGCTCGGAATTGCCGGGCCGCTGAGTCGTAATGGGCCTATCTTTTCTGCCACTCTTTATAGTCAAATCAAGGGACTAGCTCTAATGGGCGATTTAGAGGCAAAAATCTGGATCATTTCGAGTTCTCTCGCCACCTCTTTCAGTCCACGACGGACGCCCAGTTTGAACGGGAACCACCATCTAACGCGCGCACCAAATAGGTCTCACAGAAGACAAAATTTAGAACATTATCGTTTAAAGTCAACTTGGGGATTCGCGTCAAAACGAGCCTGTCGAAAAAAATCCCTTCCTTTTCTGATATTCTTCGGCGCTTTTTTGGGGAAAAAATAAAAATATAAGCCCCCAAAATTGAAAAATATAAAATGGGAGCTTTAAATGATTCGATTACCGCTGTTGGAAATGCTATATGTCGAGAAGAGCTTTGCGTATTCTAGCAAATGTTTTAAGAAATTGTCTAATTACTTTTAATTCCACATCCTCGGTCAGTAGTGGCAGTCCAGATACGTCATAGGCTATCTTAAAATTTTAAAAGGGCCCCCAAATTCTACGAATAGTGTCCCTAAAATATAAAATTTGCGAAAACGTTTGATGGATAACTGTAGTCTATTACAGATAGCACATCTATTAAAAGTTTAAGTATTAAAGGGGAACGGTCAAGCTTTAACCAGTTAGATAGCCCTATAGCCCATTAAAAACTAAAATTTATGGCGAAAACCGCATCAAAAATATTGAGTGGTTAATTTTTAATAAAATAAAGAAATTTCGGGAAATCAAAAAGCGCGCGTCTGCCGCGACACCTGGTGAGAAATCGGTGAGACAGAAAAACAACGTAAAAGCGGCGCGTTCCAGTTATAAGAGACCTAAGCCTAAATTGCGCGATTTTAAAAGTTAGGATAGTTCGCAAATCGCTCATACGGGGTTAGGGGCGCTGGCGGCAGCCCCTAAGATGGCGGCGAAAATTCAAACCCAAACACCTGGCGTTTTTTTTCGTTCCAACATTTTGGGCCAAAATCAATTGTTTCAAGACTAAAAAAAAGGTACGTGTTAGTATATTAAACGTCTTGTTAATCTTTTGATACGGAAACAAGGCCATATTTGGAAAAGCTTGGCCGTTCCCCTTTAAACGCAATGTTTTCTTACTTTATGAAATAAAAAATGTGCCCCAAACCTTACGAATGGTGCCCTACAAATATAAAATTAGCGAAAGCGTTTAAATTTCTTTGAATTCGACTGAAATTAATTTAGAGGTAACTAATAGACGAGTAAATAAAACCGCTTTCCATTTGAAATATTTTTAACGAACTTCCGAGGGAATTGTGGGTAGGAAAGGAGAACCTGATTGGCTATTACGGGAGTCTGCGCAGAACGTAAATTATACTACTTGTACACTTTTACAAAATGTTCCAGCGAAGTGGCGGTTCAGTGTTCCACATCTTAAACAATTTATTTAAATATTGAGTGTTAATGATTAAAAAGGTTTCGAAAAAAGAAAAACGTAGATTCTGGAGATGAACTTAACAACTAAAAAAAACATGGTATGATAATATTAAAATCTAAATTTAAAAATATTTTTCGGACAATGCTTACTGCATCTTTCAATGTAGGTTTGCTTTGAAAGTGATTTTAAATGAAGATTTCAGTTTACAAAAAGGAAAGCTTTTACAACCTTTAAGGCAACACTTGGAACCACCCTGGAAACTCATTTAACAAAGCTAATTTAAACTAATTATATTTAATAATAGTAAAACGATAAGAGATCCTTCATGTATATCGTAATCCAAAAATAACAACATAAGCAGCCGACGTTCATAGACCAATGAAAATAGGTTTATAGTTGTAAAAATCAGCCGTAAGATGCCGCTACCATCACAAATATTACTGGATAACCCCCATTTTCTTCCCTCTGTTTCAAAATACCTTCCCCGTGAAAATTAAAGAAAAACTGGCAAACAATTTCTTTACTCGTCTATAAACGTTTGAGGATTAACAACCATATTTTGATAGCCCAAAAAAAGTAGCGCAAAATTCTTCTAAGTGGACCCCACGAAAATAAAAATAATGGTAGAGGTCGGGGACGGTTAATTATTATCCATGTTTAATTTGTTTTTTTCGGGAAAAAAATGTAAACAACGAAATTTACAGGTTAATATTTCGGAAAATGATTAAAAAACATTTATTATTCGTAAAATTTGAGCTTTTTATCGAAAAAAACGTCGTTTTTCCGATTAATTTTACAAATTTATCAAAAAATTAATCGGATAATACATAAATATAAATTACTTGATCAAAACATTTTTAGAATAATTTTGAGAGCTTTATCTATTGAATAAAAGTTAACCATCCCCGACCTCTAAATAATGGGCCCCACGTACTTGGCCCACCTAACCCAAACGTCCTGGCATTTCCACTGGGATATATTTCCCTTCAAAATGAAGAGACTTCCACGATTTTTCAAATAAAACTTCACATTATAGATACACCAACAAAAAAATCTGTTTCTATTATTAAACGACTATTTTTAGAATCCGATTTCGAAGAAAATCTAAAGTTTCTAAGCCACGATCTAATAAAAGTGTAAAAAGGTTTTTCGCGACCGAAAACGAAGGGTATAGGAACAATTTTCACGTCAAATAAAATCGTGAAACCTCAATCCCCGTGGCAAACGCTACCCTACGAAGAAATACATTCCGGATAGATTTATCCCATATTTCGTACGAAAAGCTAAAAAATCAACCGCATACGTGCGACGCTTGCCGAAACACTTTGGCTAAAAACTTGTCCAAATGTTGAATTATTAGATGACGGTGTCGGTTTGCCCGACAATTCGTTTTATAAGCGTCTGATTTCGTCCGAGAAATATACCAAAGAAAGATGACCCGAAATTTTTCGATTGATAAAGGCGGACTAAAGGTGCGGTCTGCGTGCTCGGAAAGTAAACGATAGCTTCAACCCGAGGTTACGATAAACTTCAGGTTAAATTTACCGTAGACTTAACCCCCGCAAATGAGCTCGACCGAACTGCGTTGATATCGTTGATCCTTGGAGAAACTGGACACGATGGGAAGGCTGGAAGGGCTGGAACGAAATTAGATATGACAAGGACCCTCGGAGGAAAAAAAAAGGAAGCAATTTCTTTGGGGTTCCTAACACCCTTACCGGGTAACCAATGTCTTCAAAATTGCCCCGATCCTGTTAACAACGCGCAAACCAAAGCCAGATTTAAAAGCTAAGTTCGAAATACCGATACGTTAAGCCTCGGCCGTAACTTTTTAAACATACAAAATGGCACCGCGAGTTTCCAAACTGTAACAGACGTAAGGATCAAATCATCTTCGGTTGCGTACGATGTTCAAAAAGTAGATACGTAATTACGTCCGAAAGAAACAAGTACCGCGCTTGACCACTTTTGCTTTTGCCGACGTCGTCCAGTCTTTGTGATCGAGTTAAAGGTCAAATAGACGGTTGTTTTTTTTACTCTTACGGCCACCACTTTAACTTCTATACCCGCATCTTCCGGAGAGAGACAATGAAGAATAAAGGCCTTCTTTATACAACAGTTAGAAATGGCGGCGTTTCCACGGGCACGTCTCGCGTCTCGGGAGTATAATCTGACCAGCTAGATTGCTCTACGTGTTGCGACTTGGAAATTTTAAAAAAGAAAATAAAATTCCATCACGAGAGACGCGTGAACGGATAAAATAGACTTGACCGTCGAATGCCGAAATTTTTCCCATTTTCTTGTCGAAACATGTTGCGATATTTTCTTTCAGATAGAGTTTTGATTCGAATCAAACGGAAAAACTGCGGGCATTAAAAGTTCACCGAATCGTTTGAAGTTACGTAATTCAGCATACCTTCTCGCTTTTGAAAACACGTAAGACAGTAGCCCCCCCCCCACAAAATTTAAACGATTTTGTATCCCTTTAACAAAACGCACTGTGTGAGAAGCGTACCCCGAATTGTAAAGAAAATTTTAGAATATAATAACAAAACCTTGCGAATACTTTATAGAAAAATTGCTTTAAAAAATATTCATATTTCACCCAACTCTAGCTTGAAAACTGTAAATTTTCTAAAACCAAAAGTACGTTATATATCTCTTACGTTAGTGATAAGTATCAATCTTCTTCTACTGCTATATTATTTGTTATGGCTTCGCAAGCTCCCGCTGATTTTTCAAAAACTGTACATCGAAAAAAATGGTTTGAGTCTATTTGATCGATTCCCAAATGATCGAACGGATCCCATTTGATCGAATTTCCATTTGGTCGAATTGCATTTGATCGAATGGCATTTGATCGAACGAAATTTGATCGAAAACTACTGTAGGGTAAAACTACTAGTTTTTGGGAGTAAATCGAAAAGGCAACATCTAGTCAGAATGAGATACAGTAGACTCTATGAATAATAATTATTTCTTTAAACTGTACTAAAGAAAAATAATATACAGAAAAAAACCTGAGCTCAGTGACGTAGAAAACAAAATATTCTCTCAGACATAACTAATAGAAAGACCTATTAAAAAAACGAACTCTGTACCTAATTTTTAGCAATAGAAGGGCCGTGAACGTGGTCAGACCCCTCGTATACAACGGTGCATACGCGCCTACGGCGCGCGTACATCAACCTAACCTAACCTAACCTAACCGAACCTAACCTGACCCTATTTATATATATAAAAAACAACGGGCCGTTATCGTCGATGTCATAAAAAATGCCATCATATAGTGTATAAAGTAAAAATCTCTTCATCTTTGTGGCTTAATACAGTTAAAGCAATTAATTATTCCATCATTATTCCTTCTGCACTTAAAGGGCAACGCAAGTGGTCATGCAGGGGGGGAGGGAACTATGTTTTCTTCAACAAGCCGTAAGTAGGTTTTCCAAGGATGATTTTATACAGCGCGAAAGCCTTATTCTTCTTGGTGTAGCCACGTGGCGCAATTTCGCTCTCGTTCGTGAATTTTTCGATTTTCTTCGCTGAGTTAGCTCGCAATCAACGAACCCAGGAATTTAGGCCTAGCTTAATTTATTTATTATGGAGAAAAGAACTGGGTTAGTTTCAAAGAGTTGGACTTTGATATTTTCGATTTAACAATGTTTTGGAATAAAATTATTTGTGAATTAAATATTTTTAATAATGGAAGTTGAAACATTAGGCCTTGGACGCGGTAAATCTCTGCCGCTATCCTCACATTGGATTAAGAAAATTCAAAACCACACACACTCCTATATCCCGTATCCCTTAACAATTTCCCTATCATTATACCCCGACAGAATATTTATCTTTTTTTTATTACATTTATTTTGTAGAAGTTTAGGATCCGATTTGTCGGTAAGCACGGAGACTTCACTTTCCTCGGCCATTTTCGCGACTAAAGAATGCATGGATTTTGCTTAAAAACCACGAGAGGCGCATTTATACAAAATAAATTCGGCAAATACGGTTCTGCTTTTTTTACAGAGGGAAAGGCTATGGCAGATAGCGCATGCGCAGTCGTTCTTTTTATCTATAAGATAATTTACCCCCCTGCGTGGTCACTTGCGTTGCCCTTTAAGCAATGAATTATTCCATCATTATTCATTCTGCACTTCATATTGACATTCGGTAAAATAAAAACATACCAACTGGTACTATAAATACTTTTGAATTCGATCAAATAGTATTCGATCATTTGAAGGTTCATCTTATGAAACAAATGACAAATGGGATTCGATCTAATGGAATTTCGATCAATTGCAACGTATAATGATCGACTGTCGATCACATATTTTTCGATCAAATGGACCAACACCAAAACAAATTTGGTTTGTGTTTATATTTTCATATTGAGAAAATATATACTTCAGCTAGGCTAGCTAGGCTTATACCCAAGGTACCACCATGCCATCTAGCGACGTTTTTGCCTTTTAATTCAGGTGGACGGTTTAAGTTTCCCTTCATGCCACGCGAGCCAACAGCTCCCTAAACTTACTATTACCGATAACCTCTACTCTTCTTCTTTTCATACTAGATACTTACCGCTTATGACATATTATATACTTATGCTAAAACCGATATATAAGTCTAGAATTGACGTTACGATAAACAAACCATTTCAAAACGTCATTTATTCTAAAAATGTCATTTACCGACGTCAAATTTTCACCAATAATTTATCTAAATTTTTAAAAATTTAAATTTAAAACAGAATCAATCACGCTATTCCAACTATACAATATTAAACGGGAGATCCATTCAAAAACCATCACTCAACTTCTCAGTTCTGGCGGGAATGTACCGTTTGCCGATAAATTTGTACTATACAGGGTGGAAGCCTCAGCTGTGGCCCAGCCTCGGTACTTCTCCTGGTACACTAAAGTGCTGCGGGTCGAACACTTCTACAGGCGCTAGTAGGCCAAAAATAGACCAATGGCATCTTTATCCAATCGCCCGAAAAAGCATTTGGAAGACGCGCTTCTAATTCTCCCATTGGTATATTTTTAGACTAGGAAAAGTACCGAGGCTGGACCACGGCTGAGGCATCCAATTCTCCCATTGGTCTATTTGTGGCCTACCAGCGCCCGCAGAAGTGTTCCATCCGCAGCACTCTGGTGTACTAGGAGAAGCACCGAGGCTGGACCACGGCTGAGGCTTCCACCCTGTATAGTAAATTGAACAAATAGCGGCGGTACAACAAACTAATAGCTCTAGCAAATAAACTTTTAACGAGCCAGCGATGCGGGGACGGAAAAAAGTAGGTGGAAAACACAATCGCTTGAGCGAGAAGCGAAATTAATTCGTAGGCCAATTTAATTTCCGAAAAAGGGATGTTTTTAATTAGTCGGAAAACGGGGAGAGAAGAAGGGAATTAGAATTAAGCCCGCCGAGAGATGGAAGCACCGGCCGAAAGAAACCCGAAATACGAATAAATGGAAAGGGATAAAAAATACATATCACTATATATATACCGACTCCCAACGTGAGATGGCGCCTCGAGAGTAAGAGAGAGAGAGAGAGAGATTAAAAAGGGGGAGGAATCAATTAGTGCTATTATGTCTGCCCTAATTTTGATTATAGGCTCGACGCTATTCGGAGCGAAGACAGAGAGGGAAAGGATTCCGGAGGCAAATGAAGGGGACGAATCAATAAGGATATTCTCTGGGTCTTCGATTCCGGGCCCCAAAAAGAGGGGCTATTTTGGCTACCGCGGGTCTGGGGAGAAGGTCTCTCGGGGAGTAAGTCTGATTAACTCGCTCGGTTGCTAATGGTAGGCGAATCTAAGCCTTTGCCGAAAAGCGCGTTGGGAGGGGTGAGGAAGCCTAGGCCTAATGACGCGCTACGGGCTTTCCATTACTCCGGGATCTCTAAACCCTTCGAGCTAAGTTCTCACGCTGCCTTAATAGCCGCGGCCAGCCTTCCCTTCTCGCTTGTACTATCGCTACTAAATAGCGCTAAGTCTCGCTCAATTCGCGACGGTATAAACCGTACCCACCCACACGCTTTATCTTCGTTACCATTTGACCCTCGAGTGACTTACCCAGAAGGCGAGTGGGGTAACGAGGGGAAAAAAATGCGCGAGGAAAATAATTATAAGACATTGTCAGGGTGTAGTCTAGGCTTATAACACCGGGGCTTCAAGCCTGGATTAAAATAAGATCCGGAACGTAATGAAAAGTCACTCTTATATATAAAAAAATTTCGCGAGGGTGGTAAGAGCCGGGGCTGACCGAATTCCCAAAGTCCCTATTAAGACTCGTTTCAAGCCCTTCCTCCTTCTAAAAGTAATTCAGCACCTAGTTTCAATCAAACCAAGTGTAAATAGCTCGGGCTATATAGCCCCTCCATTCCCTCTTTCAGAAGTTAAACCCTTCTCCACATTTTCTTTAACTCGAGTGCCCTCATTGTGTAAAGAAAGAAAGCCGTGATGAGCCTCTCTTAAACCGGGTTTATACAAAAAACCCCGCCGCTCCTGTTCGGTAATGATCGGCTTCGTTCCACGCCGAACCGTTCAACCTCATCCGGGGAATCAATCGCCCGAATCTCTATAATTATTAGACGTTCGAAATTTGGGCCACTGCTTAAGTTTTGGAACGGTGCTCAAATTATGATAATAGAGAGGTTTAGCAGATCACTCTAGAAGATTTGAACGACAACGTCGGGAGTCACGTGACTTAGCTTTAATATTAGAAGGTTTTAAGTAAAAGTGAAAAAGACATTTCAGGGAAAAGTTTTGTATCTACTATCGGGGTCCTTATTACGCATTGTAATCCGGTCACCTGATGATTTGGGACTATGGTGATGCGACTGGTGCCAAGGGTATTAGCCTAGCTGATTATTTATATTAGAGAGGTTAAGCAGAGAACTCTAGAAGTTTGAACGACAACGTCGGGAGTCCCGTGAACATTTTAGACGTTTTACTTTAAAGTTTGTACTTCGGAGTCGAATATTTAACTACTTCAAGAAGACGCCAATTTCTGTTAAGCTTACGTGTCACGTCGTAATATATTTATAGTGTTTAAATAAAAATATTGATAAATACTTGTTTGAATTGAAATACTCCTAGACCTTGTGCAATTAAGGCTAACTTGGGGAAATAAGCACAAGTATACAAAGAGAGACATTCGTGGTATACAAATAATTGCAGTCGTTAAAAAATTTCAAAATGGCGCTACCCTATATAGAATTATTAAAATTCTATTGAACGAAGAATCAGAATTATCACTGATTGAAGGAACAATTGGACATTAAAGATAGGAGTGTTTTGGCACCCCCCCTCTACATGATAGCCCCCTTAACCCGGGTCGGTACGCCTCTGAATAATTGTATTTCAACAACACTCACACCTAGAGTTGTAAGCTGGAAAATATTCTGTGGAAAATTTCCCGTTAGGAAAACTTTCCAGAAAAGTTTCCGTATTTTTCCGAAAAAAATAAAAAAATAGTTTTCATTCCATGGTTAGCCTAATATTATTTGCCAATTTATATTCCACGTCATTAATTGCCTCATTTGGACGAATCCAAAAGTAAAACTAAACCTCTAGACTATTCTAGAATAAAAACCCTTCAAAAGTAATTTATGTTTCAATTTTTTATTTTTCCAATTTCCGGATTGCCAATTTAATTTTTCGGAAAATTAACAACTCTACTCATACCTATACATAACGCCGGTTTTAATATTGTTCAAACCACGTTTTTAATTCTTCGTGTACCCTGGGTTAGTGAAAGGTGCACAATACAGACTTGGCACTCCGTAGCTTTGGCCATGGCCGCCATTGTGGTAACATTTTTCTCCCCACGATAAAAACTATTGAAAAAAAACTGTGACGTAGCCCCTATTTGTAAAAATGCAATTGAAAATGTACTTGATTGCGTTAGCAGGAAAACTGAAAGCGCGCTCAACCGATTTTAAAGAATGTTTCACTTTGAACTTTGAGATACTCCCGAAGTTGTTGTTAAAATTTCTAGAGCGCTTTGCTTACTCTCTATTACACCGTTTAACCATATACTTAAAGAGAAGCTAATTGGTGCCCGCTTCCACGCGTTAGTGGAAAACATATTAAATAAAGTTTTGACCTTAACTAGAACAGAACAGATTGAAGGTCGTGACTCAGCCCGATTGAAATTCGAACTGTTAACCCGAAATATTTAAGGTCAAAGTTCAGAGCAAGTAAATCTACGAATATTTGTAATAATATTACCGAAAAGACAGCGATATGAAATCGTATTTTTAAAGTGAAATTCGTAAGAAATTGAACATGAAGCTCCACACTAGTAGTTTAAAATTTATGAATTATATTAAAGGGGAACGGCCAAGCTTTTCCAAATATGGCCTTATTTCCGTATCAAAAGATTAACAAGACGTTCAATATACTAACACGTACCTTTTTTGTCTTGAAAAAATAGCTTTTGGCTCAAAAAGTTGAGACGAAAAATAACGCCAGGTGTTTGGGTTTGAATTTTCGCCGCCATCTTAGGGGCTGCCGCCAGCGCCCCTAACCCCGTATGAGCGATTTGCGAACTATCCTAACTTTTGAAATCGTCCAATTTAGGCTTAGGTCTCTTATAACTGGAACGCGCCGCGCGTGCAAAACATATTTTTCGCGTCTTCAGCCGCGCGCGCTTTTACGCAGGCCCCTCTTTCCCACTGGGCACTCTGGGCACGTGCCCATTGCCCCGCGATCGATAGGGGCCCCGGGTGAAAACTCGCAAGCTCTCTCGCCACTGGTTAAAGGGGTTTTCCCCCGAGTTCTTCGGTTTCCCCTTCCCATAAAAACTTGTAGAGGTAGGGAGCTGTTGGCTCGATCTCGTGGCATGAAGGGCTTGACACCACCCTCCTACGCATTGTAACCCGACGACCTGCTTAAAGGCATTATAAGTCGCTAGATGACTTGAGCCTATGGTGGTGACTTGGGTATTAAATAAAAAAAAAATTCCTGCCAGATCATCAAACGATAACCGATATTTATTTCGAAAAAATTAAACGTTAATGACTGACTACAATACCTACTTGCTTATTAGCTTTTGCTTATCTACTTTCTTTGTCTATTCTAACAAAATAGTGCTCTGTCAAGGTCATAGGGGCCCCATTATCCTAATGTGCCCAAGGCCTCCAATAGGTTAAAGACGGCCCTGCTTTTACGTTGTTTTTCTGTCTCACCGACTTCTCACCAGGTGTCGCGGCGGACGCGCGCTTTTCGATTTCCCGAAATTTCTTTATTTTATTAAAAATTAACCACTCAATATTTTTTGATGCGGTTTTCACCATAAATTTTAGTTTTAATGGGCTATAGGGCTATCTAACTGGTTAAAGCTTGACCGTTCCCCTTTAAATGACCCTCCACAATTTGAAATGTACGTATGTATAGCCAT
Source organism: Leiobunum rupestre (assembly GCF_980474605.1). Classification (NCBI taxonomy): domain Eukaryota; kingdom Metazoa; phylum Arthropoda; class Arachnida; order Opiliones; family Sclerosomatidae; genus Leiobunum; species Leiobunum rupestre. Next base: position 27,720,764 of record NC_143392.1, on the reverse strand, counting down.
ATTAATCATCAATCGATTTATAACAAATTTTAAAATACTGGGCTTTAGTTGAATCAACTAATGGTCCGATCGAGTGTACATAGTGTAGATCGAATCTAATTTGAATAGTGGACGTGGCTGACGATAAATGGTACTACACTTTGATCTTACTTTGATGAGAAACGATTCATTTTAGAGGCGTCTTTAACAAGAACACATCAAATGAATCGCAGTAATGCAAATAAAAATAAAATTGCATTTGTTGCGTGAACATATCAAAGCTAGCTATATTTAATCCATTAAATTAAACTAAAATCAATCTTTTAAAATTAAGTTTTTAACATAACAATGAAAGACTAATTTCCAGGCTCAGGGTCACGTTTGGAATTGAAAAACAAATCGATTAAATTAGCTGAAGTATTTTAAGTTAAATTAAAACATGTTCAAGCTATTGGGAAAAAGTTGATTGAGAAAAATCCTGTACAATTTCCAAGAAAACCAAAATCTAGCCTGGATTTCTTCAAAATCTCGGAATCCGACGATCTCAAAATCCAATGAGAAATCTCGAAATCCGACCAAAGAAAATTTCGAAAATTGTCAATATATTCTTAGTTTCAACTTTAGCAATGGAAAAATTGTAATACAATTGGGTCGAAAATATCAATTCTTATTTGCCGATTTTCCAATTTGTCTGCAAGTTGAACTTTCGGTAAACAGCGCACCTGCTGGTGTTATCTCGATTTGGGTATTATTTTAAAGTGTTTTCTCTATTAAGAGCAATTTATTTTGGGGAAAACAAGATAGTTCAGTGTCTTGCAACACATTTTATTATGAAAAATTATGTTACAGAATTACCAAAAAACAAAAAAAACGTATAAGATTACATCAAAAAGTTTACAACTATATCCACAGAGTATTAATTATTTAAAACCACATTTTGTTTTAAATAAACACGTCTATTAGATGATAAATTAGTCCTAGCTCACTTTCAACAAAATAGCCCCAAGACGCTTAGTAATAATAGCAAATTTACGAGCCTAAAAGATGGGTCAAGCGCGGAAGGGGTTTTATATTCCGATACTAGGGGACGCTCTATAAAAATTAGTTTTGGGGGGATTAGCGTTAAGTCATTAAGGCCCATCCATCCATCAACTTGTCCTTCTTTTGGCTAGAGGATGTACTAGGATGATAGAGAATTAAAATAAACTGGATGAGAGTGATGCCAGCGATCGAAAAGTGCTCCTTTGTTTGGTGGCTTTTTCGTCGACAAAGGACTCAAAATTGTATCCCCTTTAAATATGTATAAAGGGGGAAAGCCTGATTTTTGAATAGTAATGAAAATATAAAAGAAGCTGAGAGAGAGAGAGAGAGAGAGAGAGAGCGAGAGAGAGCGAGAGAGAGAGAGAGAGAGAGAGAGCGAGAGAGAGAGCGAGAGAGAGAGAGAGAGAGAGAGAGAGAGAGCGAGAGAGAGAGAGAGAGAGAGAGAGAGAGAGAGAGAGAGAGAGAGAGAGAGAGAGAGAGCGAGAGAGAGAGAGAGAGAGCGAGAGAGAGAGAGAGAGAGCGAGAGAGAGAGCGAGAGAGAGAGAGAGAGAGAGAGAGTTTAGACCCAAGATGAAGCCAGGATTTATTCCCAAATAAAGGTCCTATTCATTGTACGGAAGCGCAAATAATATGATCCAATCATTGGGTTATTTTAACGGAAAAAAAGCGAGTATTAGAAAACGGAGGGTCGAATCCCCGATGGGCACACTCCCCAAAACTAGATTAAGAAGAAAAAATGCCGCAGCTTCTTTTATTGTTGCGGAGGGCCTGGCAAATAAAATATATTTCGAATAAACATTAAATTTATCGGAGGCTGCGCTCCAGGAAAAAAGGAGAGCTATATATACAGGTCTAGGAAGAAATCTAATTTGTCAAATCTGATTTCGCCGAGTGGCAAACTTTTATTCGAAAATTATGCAAATGTTTTCGCCTCTCGTGGGGCCATTGCTGCCTCACCTTCATTTGACGACAACTAAGGTTGACTCGGGCAAGGACAACGTAGATTGACGGCGTCTCCGTTGTCCTATTGTCGATTTCACTTTCGAAAAAATACCCGCTTCAACGGTGAAACTGTGTCGTTAGATGGCGGGTATACGTGGACTGAAATATCGTCAGAGGGACTGGCAGAATTATCTCTGAAAAAGAAGTGATCACGGCAGATTATAAGGTTTTTCGAAATTATATTGTAGTGCGGCAATGAATGAACTGGAAGTAGTGGGTTCGTCTAAGGATTTATTGGTCCATTATAGTTGAATTGACAAATCAAAAATCCAAACTCTTAAACTCTACAAATACTTCATTTGATCAGGAATTTTATAATATATCTTACTAGAGCAGTATTATCTAGCTCATTTCCCTTCCCTAAAAACTTGTTGAGGTGAACGGTAATAGTGAGTGTAGGGAGCTGTTGGCTCGTACGCGTGGCATGCAGGGCTTGTCACCACCCTCCTACGCATTGTAACCCGGCCACCTGAATTAATGGCTTCAAAAGTCGCTTGATGACTTAGGCCTAAGGTGGTGCCTTGGGTATTAGCCTAGCTGATTATTATTATTATACACGGTATCTTGGCTAAAAATTTACCGCGTGTATTGCTTTGCGTGTTTATTGATATTGTTTACTAAAGTCAGCAGGGTTGTTCAAAATGTTTTTTTTGAAATGCAAAATACTTTCTCCATAACTCAAAATTCAAAATGGAAAATGCAAAATACTTTCTCCATAATTCAAAATTCAAAATGGAACATGCAAAATACTTTCTCCATATCTCAAAATTCAAAATGGAAAATGCAAAATACTTTCTCCATATCTCAAAATACAAAAAGTAAAATGCAAAATACTTTCTCCATAACTCAAATTCAAAATGGAAAATGCAAAATACCTTCTCCATAACTCGAAATTCAAAATGGAAAATGCAAAATACTTTCTCCATAACTCAAATTCAAAATGGAAAATGCAAAATACTTTCTCCATAACTCAAAATACAAAATGGAAAATGCAAAATACTTTCTCCATAATTCAAAATTCAAAATGGAACATGCAAAATACTTTCTCCATATCTCAAAATTCAAAATGGAAAATGCAAAATACTTTCTCCATAACTCAAAATACAAAAAGGAAAATGCAAAATACTTTCTCCATAATTCAAAATGGAAAATGCAAAATACTTTCTCCATAACTCAAATTCAAAATGGAAAATGCAAAATACTTTCTCCATAACTCAAAATACAAAATGGAAAATGCAAAATACTTTCTCCATAACTCAAAATTCAAAATGGAAAATGCCAAATACTTTCTCCATAATTCAAAATTCAAAATGGAACATGCAAAATACCATACTTTCTCCATATCTCAAAATTCAAAATGGAAAATGCAAAATACTTTCTCCATAACTCAAAATACAAAATGGAAAATGCAAAATACTTTCTCCATAACTCAAAATTCAAAATGGAAAATGCCAAATACTTTCTCCATAATTCAAAATTCAAAATGGAACATGCAAAATACCATACTTTCTCCATATCTCAAAATTCAAAATGGAAAATGCAAAATTCTTTCTCCATAACTCAAATTGCAAAATGGAAAATGCAAAATACTTTCTCCATAACTCAAATTCAAAATGGAAATTGCAAAATACTTTCTCCATAACTCAAATTCAAAATGGAAAATGCAAAATACTTTCTCCATAACTCAAAATACAAAATGGAAAATGCAAAATACTTTCTCCATAACTCAAAATGCAAAATGGAAAATTCAAAATACTTTCTCCATAACTCAAAATGCAAAATGGAAAATTGGTTTTTCTATCTACAAAATTTAAAATGTAAAATAGTTTTTGCAGCTCAAAATAAAAATAGAAAATACGAATGTTCGTCTGCTTCTGAGTAAGTGAGTAACTGACGACGTGAGTATCGCCATCTAGGATTTCTTGGGAGTAATAGCAGACGAACTTTCTTTACAAGAGCTGCGATGATGGAACCGGAGTAAAAACATTTTGAAAATGTTTTTCCATATATCAAACACACCAATTTAATGCAAAATGTAAAATGCAAAATAGTTTCGTAGAAACTCAAAATGCAAGATGTAAAATTCAAAATACTTTTTTTTTTAACTCAAAATGCCAAATGGTATTTTGCCTTTTGCATTTTCAAAATGTATTTTGAGCAACCCTGAAAGTCAGTAATATGCCTTGCACTATTTATTTTCCAAAAAATATGTTAAAAAATCAGTGGCAGCTTGCGAAGTTACGTAACATTAGAAAAACAAAGTGATGGATAATATACAGGGTGTAAGCAAAAAATGATCCAGTGCTAAAAAGTCAAAATTTAATTTTAGTACGGATTTGAAATTTTCAAGTCAGGTAACTCGTGCAGGGGGGAAATTTGAAACGGAAAATTTTAATGACTTTGAGCCACGTATTCAAGGTCATTTAAAATTTATCCCGAGAGCCATTAGTAAAACAAAGTTGTTTTCAATTACAAAAGTGTTCCCCGTCAAATTTTAGGTCTCAATAGCTTACAGCAAACCTAATTTAAGTCTAGGATTTTTAGACAAAACAAGAAGGTTGTGATTAAAATAATGTACCAGGGACCAGTTTGAAGGGCTAATAACTCGAAAAGTACTCATGCTCGAGTATCAAAATTTGCTACTTATTATCATCTGGTAAGGACTTTAGAATTTTTATACTTGGATGACCTTTAACACCTATGATTTAGAGAAATGGTTCTTTATATCCCGAAAATTTAAAATTTCTAGCTAAAACACATTTTGAACTATTAGCACTGGGTCGTTTTTTTTGTTTACATCCTGCGTTAATAATATACTTCTGATATGACTTCCAACTAACTTTAACCTATGATAACATTGTGTGGTTGATTAAGAGTAGCTTAGTTTCCAGTTAGACAGTTGAGCAACTCCTAGTTTCGGCGCGAACTATATTCGCTTTCAATTGGCCCCTTATCAGTACAGTTTCTACAATTCACAGATGATGTTCCCATTGTTTCAGTTAACGACTTAGTAATTGTTATACGCTGAAGAGACAATCAGCGGGAAATGTCTAAAGACAATCGCGACATAAAGCCTTTCCCCACGTCCACCTTTAAAGCCTTCCCCGTGCACCTTTCACCTTTAACCGTCGAGATTGAGAATGGACAAATTTCTAATCGAGTCGAAACGGTGGTCGGCGTGGCTGACCGAGTCTGACAAGGAGAAAGTCCCATCTCACCAGGGCCAGTTAAGCAACGAACCCTCAATCGAATCGACGAGGGAACAGACCCTGCTACTCTTTCTTTCTTTAACAAGTTGGAAAAGGGGTTGCTTTAATTTTAATTAAAGGAATGGCCGGAGTTTCCGTACCGTCGTAAAACAGAGAGAACTTTTAATAAATTCCAAAGTACCACTTAAAAGGGAAAATTGTTCCATAGAACTTTTTTTTAATTAAAAACGGAAGTTTAAAATGACTAAAGGGGGCGCCATGACGCCGAGGTGGTTGACCCCTTATACCAAAAATTTGCTAAATTCCGAAGAGTTAACTTTAATAATTTTTCTGATCCCGTAAAACTATCTACGCTATAAGAGTAGTTCACATTTGCATTATTATTGAGGCTTTATCCCAACTTTTTGTTTACTCCGAAGTATATATAATCTTTATGTTATCTTCTGGATGGTACACTTGAGAACGTTTTGAGAATTAATTCTCTCACTAAGTTTATTACTCCAATTCAATTTCCAAAACGTATCGCGTTGTAAAAAGTAAAATTTAATGATTTATAAACCTAATTTTTCTAAGGAAATAGTTTTAGAAAATTAATATTATAAAATAACTTTCTTTATAAGTTTGAAAAATCACCGAGAACTTGCGAATAAAGATGTTTCACTCGAATATTATAGGCGTAACAGGTCTTTAAGATTAGTTTAAGCAAGAATGCATAGAAGTAAAATATAATTAAAAATAATAATATATTATCCCCGCTTTGATTGAAGATTTAAAAATAGTTAGAATTTTATTTTTAAATTGCATTTGCTAATTGAAGTACCATTAATTTTTAATTACAATTACAATTACAAGTTTGAGAATATAATATAACTTTATATTACTAGCATTTAAACTGGGTCTAAATTTAATTAAATTTCCTATTTGGCTTGATTTGAAGGGTTCAAACCAATGGATTTTCTCAGAATCAATTTCAATTTGAAGTTGATTAAACAGGAAAAAAAGTAGTATTTAATATATTTAAATACAGCTAGTGGGGATTTAAATATAACTTGACAAATATTTACTTAAATTATAGCCAATATCAGTAATTCATACAGCTAACTTGGAATGTTTATCCGGGCTGTTTTTCGTCTCGATCTGGCTGATCGCTTAGACTCCTCCCTCTGACGTCAAAATACACGTTTTTTTCGGCGCGTTTCATTGGCTTAAAAAACGACTACCAAAATCTCCCAAAAGGACCCAAAATTCAGCGTGAAGTCGTCTGCTTCAGAATCTGAAATTTATGAGTTGACTAGGCTTAAAATTTTCGCGAAGGCGTTCAAGGCGATAGCTTTGAGTCAAGTTAAAAAGTTAATTTCCATTGAGTCAAGCGATATTATTGAAGGAGTAAATTCGTGGTTAAAAAATTGACTTTTCAATTTGAGTGAAAGTCAAGAAAAGATTTTAGATGGTAAAGATAATAGTCCTAATAGAGATAATGATTTTCAAAAACTGTGCATGTCTTTATGGAGAAAATGTCTAGAAAATTATAGCAATAATACCAAAAAGGCAAAATTTTTCAAGTTTGTGGTATGCCAGCAACTCAAGAATTATAGAGGAAGGCCTTGATGTGGGAAAACAGATTGTTTTAAAATGTAGGTATAAAATAGATGTATTTTGTACAAATTGTGTTATTGTGGCATTTGTGAAACTGTCACGATTGAAGTGGAGCTTATCACAGGCTCTGCAAAATCTATTTCAGTTCCAAATACTTGAAGACTACCTCTAAGATTGGTGGATGTTATTACAACGCGTATGGGGTTGTTATAGCAGTTCAATTCGCTCCATAAGGCATCTTTATGCAAATCTTCACCGTTAAGCCTTTGTTTTGGGTTCTTCGGGAAAAAGAAATGATTTTTACGCGAAATAATTACTACACGTTTTGAAGATGAAATATCATGAACTGTTTTGGCTTCCAGATCGAGACTGAGATCGACTGTTTTTTTAATCGCGGATTCAAATATCCAAAAAAGCATCACAAATTACATTTGACGCCAGAATAGCAGACGATAGTACTGCTAAGCAAAGTAGAAAATACGGGAGAATTTTCTAGTATCAAAACAGCTACACGAGGGAGAACGAAACAGAGGGAATATTTTCTCTAGTGGGCGGAGCCTAAACGATCAGGCACATCGTAACATAGGGGATATGGCGGGATAAGCATTCCAAGTTAGCTGTATGAATTCCTGCCAATATGTATTATTCTGACGAACCTGAAAATGTAATACTGTTAATAACGTAGTTTATCTATGGTTTTTCGATTTTTCCCCATATCTCTATTGCTTTTAAAGATATAATATATAATATTAATTTAAATTTATTTTTATCTATTAATAAGAATTTAAAATATTTACAAATTAATAGACAGTAATGTTTTTATCTTTTATAAGACGTCGTTCTTAGTTACTTTTACGCGTTTTATGCCTTTTAGCAGTTAAACTTAAGCTTAGAGTAGGAGGATATTTAATTAATTAATCAATTAATTAATTAATTCAATTCAAATTGTGTTGTATTAAATTAATTATCTTCAAGAAACTCGCCGCACAAATAAAATGGTTCGCAGAAACTAAGAAAAAGCGATTGGAATTAAACGATCAAAGTTAATGTTATAGTTTGCCCTCGAGGGTCAAAGGAGACTGGGGTCCAATTTTGGTACATAGTTGTTTAAAGCCACTAATTAAAAGACCCAAGTTTAAACGTTTCGTGACTTTCGGGCCAAAGAATCCCCTCGCTAGAACAGAATTGAGTAAGATTGGAGTATCTTCGATAGTACCAGAAAGGGGGTCTTGTTTGATTTTCAAGCTTACCCTCCCCTCCCCGCTTCGGGCAAAGACAAATGATTCGCCAAGACAATCATCGTCTGCTATACGAGGTCAAGCAAAGGCTTAGTTGACGGATCAGTCAACGCTTTCGAAAGGAGTACAGTCTGCTTACGTACCAACTTTACCAACCAACACATACAAAATAACGCGGACAAAGTCGCTAAGTAAAGTTAGCTAACGCGTATTTGGCCTTCTCCTTGCTTTTCACTAGTCCTGTCGTTGAGAATAGAGACATAGACCCTTTACCTGTCAGTTTTGATCAGCTATAGGAAACGGGAAGAGGAATTTGGTCTGTACTCTAGGCCTTGGCCGTTCTCTAAAGAGAGCTTATGCTCCCTTTCCTTTCAAAATAATATCTAATGTTTGATGGAGTGGTTATTAAAGTATTATTTTTATCGTAATGCTACTGTTATTTATACGTAATTAAAAAGAATGAAATACTGAATAGGACACAATTAAAGTTAAATAGCTAAAATTATGGAGCAAAAATATATTAAACGTTTCCCAGCCGCAACACAGCAGTGTTGTACGCGTAAGCGCTCTAAGGGGGTAAAGCCAAAATAGTAGAATTATTAACGTAATACTACTGTTATAACACCATTATTTATACATAATAAAACAGGATTAAAAAATGAAATCGATTTAATTAAAGTGAGCAAGAACACTTTTTTAAAATAGCAAAAATTATGGAGCAAAAATAGATTAAACGCCTGTAGACGTTTCCCAGCCGCAACACACCGGTGTTGTACGCGTGAGCGCACTAAAGGGGTAAAGCCAAAATAGTAGAATTTTTAACGTAATACTACTGCTAGAACACCGAAATTTAAACATAATTAAACAGAATTAAATAATGAACACGATTCAATTAAAGTGAACACGCTCTTTTTTAAAATAGCAAATATTTTGAACCAAAAATAGATCAAACGCTGTGAAATACACCAAAGCCTATCAAAAAGGTAAAGTCAAAATAGTAGAATTTTTAAACGTAATACTACCGTTATAACACCGTTAATTATGTATAATTAAACATAATAAAAAAATGAACACGACACAATTAAGTCTACTGGAACGAACATTTTTTCGAATATGAAAAATAGATCAGACGCCTGTAGAAGTTTTCCGAGCCGCAACACACCGGTGAAATACACTAAAGCCTACTAAAGGGGTATAACCAATATTCTCTAACGTGTTGAGATCGACAAAACTTTAAAGACCCGGAAAAGTTGGTCTATACGGAAAAGTAAGGGAAAACAATAACCATTGTCTCTAAATCCCGTCGTAAAGCGGCGCGCACAGTGGGCTTACCATTTTACGAGGGATTTCAAAAGTTGACAAACATAAATTTAACTATTTCGAATGATTTATGTATTAGCGAAGGCGGCAGAAGGGCACACGCGATAGAACGGCTCGTTAAAAGGTCCCCAGGTTTTAACGACTGTCGTTTTCTCAAAACAGTTTTGGAAACCACCGAAACATTTAAAGTCTTTTACGACAGTTTAGGTCCCTCGCGTACGTACCGCGTACACGAGGAACCTATAGCTTAGATTGAATGCTATTTAACGATGGTGGCAAAAAACATTGAAAACTTACACCTACGGTTTTTTTTTAAAGAAAAAACTAATATCCCTATAACTACCTACCGTAAAAGAATAATTATAAAAAATTAAAAATCGCGTTATCATTTTTTTAAATTATAAAAAAACCTATTTTCCATATAATTAGACAAGGTGCTTAAAAGGAACGGGAATGTGTCCGAGGCTTGAAGATGATGTTTTTAAAACAGAAGTCCCCGTTCCCAAACGCCTATCTTCGCGCCTGGCTTTTCATTAAGCTTGTCGATTAGCCATTAGAAGGCGAAGAAAGATGCAAGCTGTGACCAGGCCGCGCGTGGGCATTATTCCCTCATTACCCGCTTCTATCTCTCCACCGGCGACTAAAAATACGCCAACTTTGGACACGAATGTTCCCTAACATTCCGTAAATACGAAGCTCGTATCGAGTGCGAGCGTTAGTGTCCTTACTAAAAGCGCCATCTAGTGACGCGAATTCCAAAAAGAGAAGCGAATGCTTTAAAATTTAACTTTCCGCGGGATCAGAACGCGGAAGAATAGTTTTAAAATTTGTCGGTTTTCGAATTAGACGCGTATTTCGTCGATTTTGGCGTTTTAGGCCGAGAAACGGACTATAGACGGCATTAATTTTCGAACCTCTTTGTTTTTGGGGTGAATCATAAAACTCCCGAAAGAGTTATTTCTTGTTTGAAAATTCCGGTTCTCTTCGCTTTCGCGCTGCGGTAATTTGTGGGAGTCCCTTTACTCACTATCCTCTCTGGCTTTGGCTCTGGCTCTCTGATGGGTGGTGGTGTAGGATCCATCCCCGAAAACGAAATATGAAGCGACCAAGCGTGAATGGACGCTTGAAGCCTTTTTGGGGGGGAGGGGGGCAGTGTTTTTGGTTGAAAATAAGGCTCAGTTTCCGAGTTTAAATAGAAGGCTCTAGACGCAATATGGCGGCTCGCTTCTTTGCCGAGAAGAAATGGAGCGAACTTGGACGCAAAAATTTTAATAAGAATTATTTTAAAAGTCGATTCTGAGAGAATGACGCTCCAGTACTCCTCGTTTTAATAATATTTTGGCCAAGAAATAGGTCAGGTTTTGTGTAAAATATTTAGTAGACACGCCATTAGCTAGACTCGGGCTTTGGTTATTCAAGTGTATTTCTGGTGTGGTGCATTTCACTAAAGCGAATATTATTTTTTAACCGTAATATTAGAGTAATTATGGCCAAGGCTAAAGTTTTATTTTGTTCATATGTTTGAAAGTTAATAAAATTGGTTTCCATCACATTTCCATTTAAATATTTGTTTCCCAACCATTCCCATCACATTTCCATTTAAATATTTGTTTCCGAACCATTGCCATCACATTTCCATTTAAATATTTGTTTCCCAAACATTCCCATCACATTTCCATTTAAATATTTGTTTTCCAACCATCCCATTTACATTTAAATATTTGTTTTCCAACCATCCCATTTACATTTAAATATTTGTTTTCCAACCATCCCATTTCCATTTAAATATTTGTTTCCCAACCATTCCCATCACATTTCCATTTAAATATTTGTTTTCCAACCATCCCATTTACTTTTAAATATTTGTTTTCCAACCATCCCATTTACATTTAAATATTTGTTTCCCAACCATTCCCATCACATTTCCATTTAAATATTTGTTTCCCAACCATTCCCATCACATTTCCATTTAAATATTTGTTTTCCAACCATCCCATTTCCATTTAAATATTTGTTTCCCAACCATTCCCATTCCATTTGACCTGTGGCGTAGCGAGGGATTGTGGCGCCGGTTAAAAATTTTGATATGGCACCCCGATGTATGTCATTAATAAAATAAACTAAACTAGGAATAAATATTAATTTATCCCTTACATATTACGTCGTTGGTTCTGATCTACTTATAATTATATACTGATTATATTCCCAACAGTGTTTTGTCGTGAAGAACGTTGAAAACTAAAATCTACTAGCGCTTTGATTCGAAACGTCAAATGTATCTAAAGCACCTTTAGGAACATTTGAATATAAAAACGCAAATGTATATAGTTGGAAATTATTTTGGGCCTCTAGAACGGCACCCTGTTCAACATGTCCCCTCTGCATTTGATATATATTCTCATTTCTGCGTATTCCCAAACTCAAAATTATTTTTCCATCGATTAACTAGCCGAAAATCAGATATCAGTCGCATAATTAATTTACCAATTTTTTTTAACTTATTAAACAGGGTACCATTCATAATTTTATCGGCAATGTTAAACGTCATCACAGCCAAGCCGCGGTCTACGAAACTACGCCGGAAATCGACTTCAGCGACGCCAAGTTTGTCCACATGGAACTAAAATTACCCGTGATATACCTTTTCCCAGTATTAATGCGTGCTTTTTAAAGCCTGAACAGTGAGTCCCCTTAGATTCTTGGTCGATGGTCTGGTTTAGGATTATCAACCTCCGCGAGTAGGACGTGTTTGTATTCCGCCGCGTTTAAGTAGAAGCCATGAAGTGCCGCGGAATGATGTATCAAGAATAAACCGAAGTGGAATACTTCCCCGAAGTTATTTATTATGAACTTCTGTCAGCCCCCATGGCCACTGTATTCGCCCGATTACCATGGTAAATGGTTAAAAAAATGTACATCATTTCTAAAGAAAATTTTCAATCAGACCTTGTTTCACATGGAACATACCATTAGTGGACCATAAATGGAAAAGTTTTATATTCCTTGCGCTATTGAAAAGATTACCATAGAAACTAAATCTCGTGATTGCGAGGTATGTGATAAACTATTTATATTTTACTATACACTCTTTTATATCCTTATTTGTGAGAGCTGCCATTTTATTACTGGTCTGATTTAAAATAGTACATGCAAGGCCGCTTCACGCGGTCAAGTGCACGCGACGTCTCGAGCTGATGAGCACGTGCAGGCGCCCTTGCCTGTACTATTTTAAATTAGGCCTGTAATGAAATGGCCGACTTCGTAAAAGAGTGTATAGAATGTCAAAACAAGAAACGCACGAGGAAGTCTGCGCTTGTTCAAAATCTACTTCACTCACTTCCGTTTCCCTTCGTCGGGTGGTTGGAAGTGACGTAATTTAGGTCATATCCCGTGAACAAGGTTTCATTAAATAAAATGCCTTTATGGCATACTTATGAATAATTATGATACAATTTATGAAAAATAATTATGTATAGCTCTCTCCATCGCCGAGTTTGGGAAATGATAAAATTATTTGGATTTAAAATCGATAGTGTTGATTTAATTATTTGCATAATTTATCATTATGAGATCAGAAAAACATAGCCAATAAGGCTTTCTATAAAGCTACATTACCTTTCTCTTTTTGATGTTGCTGATGCGTCATGGGTGACGTTTCGATGACGTTTTACTACGAAAAGCCCCGGACATGAGAGTAAATTCGACGAGGTACCCTGTTTATAAGCATAAACTGAACTGAACTGAACTTCTACGTATTTCGTGACGAATGAGCTACGTAAAAACTAGTTCAGCAAGCGTAACTTATTTTAAAGAAAGGCCTATTAAATGTAAATTGAATATAATTAATTTCTGTCACGAGAAACTAAAATTATGTTTTTTTACAAGTAAAATTTACATATTTAAAAAATAAACATTTACCTATATTTCCATCATTTGGCAAATTAAAAGCAACGTAATTACATTATACAATTATTTCGGATTAAATTATATAAAGGCCTCTAACCTAACCTGGGCCCGGTGAAATAATCTTAAGTTGTCGGGTAATTAGGGAACTCAATCCCCGCTCCCCCTTCAAACTAAAACAATTAAAATGACTCCAGAGGCGAGTTATTTTTCCCGGAGTCCTCGGCTCGGCTGAAAACTTTCCCCAACTAACAGGAGGGGCAAACCTTGGTTCGCTTTTCCAATGAATTCGCGGGAAAGGGAGTAAAAAAAACACGAGAGAAAAATGAAGTACGAAAAGAAGAATTTAATTCTTTGCCGCCCTTTTTAATTGCTTTCGGAGAGAGCGAAAGAAAAGCTTTTCCTCCAGAGAGATTCCCTCGGAAATTTCTCCTTCGGTATTTGTAGCGAAAGTCGCGGGAAATGTCCCTCCTTTTCCGGTAAAAGAACAAAACTAAAAATTGCTCTTATTTTTCGTAAACGAAATAAAAAGGGGATTCGAAATAGCGAAAAGTTGCTTCCTCGCCATTCCGGAACTGCAGACGACCCGCGTCTTCTAGAACGTTTAAGAATACTTCGACGTATACGTTTGGAAATTGCGCCAACGACAAAGTCACTAGTTCGAAAGAACGAATTCGGTTTAGCATTTTTATCTCTAGAAAAAGAGTGAGAGCGAAACTCGGGGGTCTTAAATTGTTTCCGAAAAACTAAAAATGTGGATAAAGTTATCAAAAATGAATTATGCTAAATTTTTAAGCTCCTTCTTTGAGCGAGGTATATTTCTGTAGGGTGTATGAGGTTGCCGTTCCAGTTACTCGAGACCGAGGCACGAACAAATCGGCCGTGTTATTTAAATCCAATTTGCATTTCTAACTTATTTATCATCAAATCAGTTTAATCCGCAAAACTTCATTGTTAAGATTTTATTTCCAAAAACGTTTCATACGTATTAAAGTATGAGTAATGGTGAATAAAAATTCTTCATAATCTTTTAGAATACAATGGCTACCACAACAAATTAGAAACCCGAACAGTTCTTTTAGCCGTTTTGGCGTTGGTCCTAAGTTTTGTATAACAATAATAATAATCAGCTAGGCTAATACCCAAGGCACCAACTTAGGCCTAAGTCACCAAGCGACTTTTAAAGCCATTAATTCAGGTGGCCGGGTTACAATGCTAATGTTTCGCTAATAAAGCTTAGTTTAACCTTAATGTTGGTCTTTTCTTACTTTTTCGCGTTTAACTTACAAGGAGAATACTCGAGGTGATTTTCAACGATTTTGTTTAAATTTGGGGGATACGTAGAACTTTATGTTACTTGAAATTTCGCAAAAGGAAAAGTTTCGACGGGCTTTAGTTTTGCCATGGCAACCAAAAATGTTTATTATTACTTAAAATCTACTTTTCCTTGAGGAAATTAACACGGGGAAATAGCAGATTTGAAATATTAAAAAAATAAATGAGGCCTATGTTAAAAAAATTGTAAATTAGGTAAATTCAGGTTAATGCATGTCAATTTTGGTAAATATTAGTAAAATGAGTAAATTAGGTAAATAAAAGTAAAATTTACTAAATTTTGGTTATGGAAGTAAAATTGGTAAATGTCATTAAATTGGATAAATTTGGGTAAACTTAAGTAGAGGGGCTAAATTTAGGTAAATGCCATTAAATAAGCAAAATTTGGTAAATTCAAGTAAAGTTTACCCAAATTTATCCAATTTAATGGCATTTACCAATTTTCCTTCCACACCCAAAATTTTTATTACTTGCCTTTACCTAATTTACACATTTTACTAATATTTACCGAAATGTACATGCATTTACCCATGTTAAATAACCCAAATTTTCTTGTATTCACCCAATTTGCTTATTGTTCCCAAATTTACACTCATTTATCCAAATTAACTTGAATAATAATCAATGTCCAATTTTTTTAACATAATTTATTCTTTTAATATTTAAAAATTTTTCAAAGGGGGGGACCCTCAAAATCTGCTATTTCTCCATGTTAATTTCCATAGGAAAAAGTAGGTTTTCAGTTATGAAAAACCTTTTTGGTTGCCATGGCAAAACTAAAGCCAGTCGAAACTTTTCCCTTTGGGATATTTCAAATTACATAAAGGTCTACTTATCCCCGGAATTTAAACAAAAACAGTGAAAATCCTCTCGGGTCGTCTCCTTGTTATATTACATCCGTGAACTGCGCAGGTGCGTTCTACGTCACAAGTTTTCAAGTTATTTCTCTTTTCTCGTAGCTCCTGACTGAGCCACGTGTGTATCCTCAACTGCTTCCCTCTCTCACTCGTCGGTTTGTGACGTCAGAAGGGCGTTTCATCGCACAGGACCCAGGCCAAAGGTTTTCCCTCAAAAACCATAAAGTAAAGCGACCATATGAACAGCTGATAAACAGCTAGACTAATTCCCAAGGCACCACCTTAGGCCCAAGTCATCTAGCGACTTTTAAGGGGGAAGACTACAGTGGCCATTGTCTACTTTCGCGCTATTTCAAGCTGAACTCTTTTAATTTTGTATTTTAACTTATAAAATTAATATTTAAATGTAGAACAGCCTCTTGTTTAGTGCTTAAAATAATTTTGACAATTTTAAATTTAAAAGTAATTAAGTTATTACGTTTTAATTCGGACCCCCGGAGTTAAACAAGTTGGGCAAGCGCCCAAACTACCCTTTAGTTAGGACCTTATATCTCGTTAACTATTAATATTAGAATTATCAAAATTATTTTAAGCACTAGAAGAAGGTTCAGCCCAATAAGAAAAATATAATTCAATGATGTAATTGTTAAAACAGAAAAGTTCAGCTTGAACGAAAAAGAGGTTTTTACCGTATTCTTCCCCCTTAATGCCTTTAACTAACCTTATAGCGCTATAGGCATTTTTACGAACCTTGGACTCATCTGATCAGAAGATAAATCTGATCGGGTAACCACTCTCCAGAAGGTCAAACTCATCGGAAAGAACCCCTCGGAACGCGGAATCGACTAAATAACGATTTTGATCTAATATCGTTACGGGACTGATCAAGTACAAAATAAAAATCGGTCCTAGTACAACACATTCTCGAAAAAGAAGGTCTACTTTCCAATTTCCTTCTGATCGGCTGGCCGCGTTTTCTAATCCATTACGGCCAAGAAACTGCGCGCCAGCCGAAGAAAGTCGCCGGGGTTTTTGGATCCGCATTAAATCGAGTTTCAACCTCGCTGACCTTTAATCGATGGGGGCTAATGGGGCGACCATCGCGCCGGAGCCAAAGAATTCTTCTTCCGCCCGCCGCCAATGAAAGCCTTCCAAAACGGAAAAGCGCAAACGGGCAGATGACTGAAGCCACTAGATTTATCACGACTTATTTTATATCCCAGGGCCCTTATGGCTTTCACTCTTTAACTTTTAGTGGCCTTTCAAGCTGGCTCCCGCGGTCAGTTCGTTGAGAAGAGCGACCGAATCCCCGCATTTCTATAGAAACCGGCAAAATTGGAAAGATCACCTCCGAAACTATGCCAAGATCTCGTAACAAAACCTAGAAAAGCTAACCCTCGAAAGGCCGTAAAAATATATGTACTTTTATATCTACAGGGTGGAAGCCTCAGCCGTGGTCCAGCCTCGGTACTTCTCCTAGTAGACCAGAGTGCTGCGGGTCGAACACTTCTACAGGCGCTGGTATTCCAAAAATAGACCAATGGCATAATTAGAAGCGCATCTTTATCCAATCGCCCGAAAAAGCATTTGGAAGATGCGCTTCTAATTCTTCCATTGGTCTATTTTTAGACTAGGAAAAGTACCGAGGCTGGAAAACGGCTGAGGCAACCAATTCTCCCATTGGTCTATTTTTGACCTACCAGCGCCTGTAGAAGTGTTCCATCCGCAGCACTCTGGTGTACTAGGAGAAGTTTCGAGTCTGGACCACGGCTCAAGCTTCCACCCTGTATTTCACCATTTCTAACCCGAGTCGCGCTATTTGACGTTTAAAATCTAACCGAGGCTTACGTTCTTATTAAGCCTTGGCGATAAACACCTATAAACGCGTCTATATTTTAATAAAGCCAATCCAAAAATTCGAACATTCTTGGAGGCTTCGCGATGGAATTTCTATACTATTGACTGGATTAAAAATATCCAAAAATAGTCGAACTGTATATTAAATTAGCGAGTGACACCCATAAATTTGAACCCGCGGAAAGTTAATCTTGGCTCGCCAGCGGAACGGTTTTAAACTTTAGAAAAGGGCCAATGTGTCGACGAATATTTGAAATATTTCGAAGAGACCGATGAAACATATCCCCGGAGTTGAAAGCAATATCCAATTGAATAAAGGACGGAGGCTGCGCTTAAAGTTAGCCCCGAGGTGTCCCTTACGGAGAGGAAAATCTTTAGAAGGGAGAATGAGAACCGAGAGATGTCGCTTTTTTCCGGAACAGGGAATCTTCGGTATATTCCTTCCGTCTTCTTTTTATACAGAAAGGCATTTAACAGGGAATAGGAGAGAGAAAAAACCGTTCTACGCCACTTAAATGGAAAATCTAGTAGAAGCGATGGTCCCGGTGACATGACGAATAGGACCAAATGGTTATCGGACATCGGACACAGTGACATCTAGCGAGGAATTCCAACAGGAATCTAACCCTCCCCGCGGCCTTCTACCCCCAGCTATTCTTAGCCTCGACTCCCGGGGGTAACAAACGGGACCCCACGGTGGCTAAAATTCGAGACTACCATCGTGTCGCGTTCATTCGAAAGCAATGACGGAAGTAAGGCCTGCCAGTATCAAATATAAGTTGAATAGAAAAGGGGGATGAAAGGCTGGTGGGGGGGGGGAGCGAAGAAATATGGCGTCGCTGTTAATCATTCTTTAATGTTCCTTAATACTCTTAGCAGAGAGCGCGTTTCCGAAATGTATTATAAGAAATGCGGCGAAATGCGGCGATGGCTCGTTTTTGGGGCCATCCCAGTCTCCCTGCAAATACGAATTGGAAGGCGTAATGTACTTAATCTATTAGGTCTCGCTAAAAGATGTCCATTCTGTCGGGGACCGATGCCATCTACGGAATATTTTGGCCCCAAAACGGACATGTTCCCGTTTCTTTCACCCCTGATTTACTACCTATTATATCGCGCTTTTCCCCGAAACACCGTTGCCACTCGTCACTTTTTCCCGCCATTTTGCGCGGTTTCGTAAATGGAGCGTACGATTTTTCTTAGTTCGCGACTCATGCAAAAAATTGTCAGAAACAATCGATAAATAAAGGGTAGTTAATTTTTGTCGTGATGATGATAAACGTATAGAGGAATTTATTAAAGTTACGGAATACTCATGACGATTGAAAAATTTATTAAATTTTTTTACAATCTAACACTTAACAAAGGACCTTGTAAGGTTTGAAGCTTGTATTATGGCTTAATTTTAAATTGTAAAAATTGTTAATTAATTTTTCAATCGTCATGAGTATTTCGTAATTTTATTAAATTCCTCTATTATAGATAAATAAAGTATTCAATTTAAAGTGGGGTACCAAAATGTATATGACAATCTCTTTGAAAATGGCCATCTCGACCTTCCAATTATTTACCACTAAAATATACTAAAATCTTACAATAAAAACAACTAAAATAATAAGGGTGATTTTGACTTTCAAAATGGCGATTTTAAATTGGAAATTTGTCCGATTTTTGTGGAATTCATTTGGCTATTTCGGCATTTAATTGGCGGGATTATGCCGGCGCGTTTGGCAACCGTGTCGCGAAGAAAGCAAAGAAATGGGGTAAAATGAAATTGAAAACGCTCGTCTAATGCCTCTTCCCCCATTCAATTCCATTACCGAGTGGCAAATTTAAAGAAGCTTCCGTTTAATTTACAACTCTCATCTCTCTCCTCTCGCGCTTCTTTCGACCATCATCCCACCTTCTTCCGTCCGCTCGCGTTCCTCTCATCCTATCTCTCCTAGATTTCAATTTATATTCCCGGCGTGATTTTAAAAAGGTTTCTTTCTCTCCTCTCAAACCCCACCCTCTCAAACCCCACCCTCTACAACCCTCTCCCACCCGAAAGAGAATATTTCGTGTCAATTTAAACTTGTTTGGGATTTATTTTATTTTCTGGATATTTTTTGCTCGCGTTCCCTTTTATTATTTTTGCCGCTAGTGGCTTCTGTGGATCACTTAGTGGACATTTTCAATTTAAAAACACATAAGAGAAAGTGGTTGGAGAATGCTTTGATAAAAATTGCTTTTCTAAAACTAGCTATTCTATACCCTTTAAGGAACAAAGGTTATTTGGAAGTTCATCGCGGGGTTTAAATTTAACCCAAAAACTTGATTAAATGGATTTATAATTATGTTCCTAGCATATGCGTGTTGAAATTTTAATGAAAGTTATTTTTATATTTATAAAGGAATTAAGTATAATTTTCGTCAAATTAAGCTATACTGACCTTTATGGGTATGACCTCAATTTACGTCATTTCACGAACCAATCAGAAATTATTTAGACTCTTCCTACACGTTAAAGGGGTTTCCCCATTTCATAAAAACTTTTGGAGGTTCATGGTAATAGTGATTGTAGAGAGCTGTTGGTTCACGTAGCATGAAGGGCCTGCCACAACAATCCTAAGCATTGTAACCCGGCCACCCGAATTAAAAAGGCTTTTAAAGTCGCTCGATGATTTGGGCCTATGTTGGTACCTTGGGTATTACCATAAGTAACTTAATAACAATAAGTATGACACTTTCTATTGTTTCAATGCTAATTATCTAACCGAACCTATTTTCAATTTTTAATATATAGGCTTAGTTTCTCTATTCGGTGTTATAGTAGCGAGCCAGATTTCCCGCACAGTACTGACGAGTCCCAAATAGGACGAAACCGGTCTACCGTTGGAATTTCTGGCTATTTTATTTTATTTAATTTAATTTAGTTTTTCACTCGAAGACCTATTTGGTCCGAGTTTCGCGTCTTTTTGTTCGCTCGAAGACCTATCGGTACGAGCTATTAGTAAGTTTTTAAATTTCTACTTATTCGCTAATTTTATCATCACGTACATCAACTTAACAAACCCAAGAATAATTTTTCCAGCTACCTGGTTTTGGAAATAAAATAGCGAACGTGAATACGTTAATTTAAATTAATATTAAGACAAATCGAATTTTACGAGTTACCTGGTTTTGGAAATAAGGTTAGATGGCGCCTGTATCAATTAGCACGAAATTCAAATATGACAATAGTGCGTACGCGGGTTGTGGGGTCCCACGAGTTAGGCCGAAATTTCACTTAAAATTAAAATTTCTTAATGCAACCGAAATCGTACTTCAGAAATGATCAGTATAATTAAAAAATTATGTACATTTAATTTCGAAAATCGCCCAAAATCACTAAAATGGGCAAATTCCCCACTTCTGGGGGCCCGATCTCGAGGGGTAGCCCGGCAGGTCACTTCCATTTTTTGTGCGTCTTAATCATAGTAAAATGATTAAATCAGGGTAATCGTGATTAAATCAGGGTAATCGTGATTAAATCAGGGTAATCGTGATTAAATCAGGGTAATCGTGATTAAATCAGGGTAATCGTGATTAAATCAGGGTAATCGTGATTAAATCAGGGTAATCGTGATTAAATCAGGGTAATCGTGATTAAATCTGGGTAATCGTGATTAAATCAGGGTAATCAAGATTAAAAAATCTTATCAAGATTAAAAAATCTAATCAAGATTAGAAAATCTAATCAAGATTAGAAAATCTAATCAAGATTAAAAAATCTAATCAAGATTAGAAAATCTAATCAAGATTAGAAAATCTAATCAAGATTAAAAAATCTAATCAAGATTAGAAAATCTAATCAAGATTAGAAAATCTAATCAAGATTAGAAAATCTAATCAAGATTAAAAAATCTAATCAAGATTAGAAAATCTAATCAAGATTAGAAAATCTAATCAAGATTAAAAAATCTAATCAAGATTAGAAAATCTAATCAAGATTAGAAAATCTAATCAAGATTAGAAAATCTAATCAAGATTAGAAAATCTAATCACGATTTAAACGAGATTTAATCATTCTAATCATGATCTAATCTTTTTAATCAGGATTTAATCATTTAAACGAGATTTAATCATTCTAATCATGATCTAATCTTTTTAATCAGGATTTAATCATTTAAACGAGATTTAAACATTCTAATCATGATTTAACTTGATTTAATTAACTTAATCGTGATTAAATTGAATTTAATCATAATAATCACGATTAAATTGGATTTAATCTTTTGAGGGGTGCGTCGTTAATCAAGGAAGTGACCTGCCCCTCGCCCGATCTCACAAATGTTAACAATGCTGGCGAGGGCATGATATTTCCAATCGATTGACGTATCATATGTGTTTGTATCTCTAACGTACCGCCAGAAATCGTGCGAACACCGGCGGCGGTGGTGGCGGCGAACACAGTAGTGACAGTACGTGAAACTAATGCACACAAATCCCCTAGGATTGTGTGTAAAAAGCATTTTGAAACCATCAGCGGCAGCCCGATGAGGTACATGTTTCAATCGAATAACATTAGTAGGATAGGTAGATACATTCTTCTCTCCTATAACAATACACTTTTGGTAACCACCATCGACGTCTCTTTGGGATGGGAGCCTCACCTCAATAATTGTGGTCAGTTCACAAGAAGAGGTCTAGCTGGTATATTCAAGTTTGGTCGACCTTTATTTAGAAACCATTTTTTTCAATAAAAATTCGAAGAATCATTTTACCAGGTGAATGACAAAAATTAGTATTGAGATGGCCAAATCAAGGCTACAAGTTACTCTCCCCTGAATTCGACCCCCGTCTGTACGCCCCTGTAGACAACAACTAATTAGCACTAGCAGCGAGAGGAGCTGGGTTCGATCCCAACTTATGGCTCTCTGTGATAACTCGGAACAAGTCTAGAGCTCGGGGAAATGGATAAATAAATTAAATAAAAATTTCAATTAATCATAAAAAATCGATTAACTGTTTATTTATGGATATTATTCGTGACTATTATACGAATTAATTTGCAACAAATAAGTTTTTATTCGGATAATTTTCGGATATGGATATAAAAGAAATGAACGGAAAATTGCTTATCCGAACGCCGAGCCCTATACAGCGGCTCCGTAAACTTGGCCCCTCCAAACCCCATAATCAAAATTTACTTAATCCATCATTTTGCTCTCATTTTGCTCTATTACGCTCCGTGTCGTAACCATTTTGCTCCGTCTCCATTAATTACTTATTAACATTTTAATTGGGGGGGCTAAGTTTACAATAGGCCCCCTCACTTATGATAAAACAACGATTATATAGATAATTAAATTGGCTTTGTTTTGCTCCATTATGCTCCACAAAAATCAAATTTTGCTCCACATTGCTAATCGAGATAACTAATTTCTAATTGGGGGGGCTAAGTTAACGCTTTCCCCCCCAGTTCACCGATCTCTTTTAAACATAGAATATAATTTTTCGCTCTAATGCTCTAACGATTGCACTTAGTTAGAACTTTTGCTCCATATGCAATAGGGAGTTAATTGCATTTTAATTCGGGGGCCAAGTTAACATTTGGCCCCCCCACCTGTTCCGATTAATATCAAAATGTGAATTCTGTAACTTCTCATCTTGCTCCGACGACCGCTTAATTCCAAAACATTTGCTCCATTTTAATACTGAAGTTATTCAAATTTTAATTGGCGGGGCCAAAGTCACGGTCGCCCCCCCCAAATCTCTTCGCAATTCGAAACGCAAATAGCCATTATTTCGGCATTATTTTGCTCCACAGTATTTTATAAAAAATTTCATTTGCTCCACAATTAATCCGGAGATATAAACCATTTAATTTTTCAAAAATTACGTTCGACCCAAATTTATTGGTAATTATTAATTAAAAAATTTACTTTGCTTCGTAATATTTCGCCGAAAATTTAAATTAGATTGAATTCATCTGGAAAGTGTTTATTATGGGTGGGGTCTCTGTAGAGGCTAACGGTTAATTTGAACCAACCAATAAAAATAATAAAGTGTTAAAGAATAATCTCTTAATTTATATATACGATAACGATAAATTAATTTTTCTATAAAATTACTTAATTTGATAGTTATTTTTGGTAAAGTCAGGTAATTTTTTCAGAGTAAATTAATCGATATTACTTAATATTTTCGAACCTATAAAATCACCTAATGTGATAGTTATTTTTGGTAAAGTCACTTAATGTTTTCAGAGTAAATTATTGGATATTACTTATTATTTTCGAACTTTTAATTGTAAATATGTTCCCTAATAATTTTATCAAAAACGTTTTAAACGAATTGCTTCATTTTACAATGTAATAACAGTTCATCTATAAAAACGTTATAAAAAAAGGTTAAAACAAGACTTTTTTCACTGACAAATAACTTAAAATTCTAATGAAATTGAAAGCGTTTAATTTTAAACTCCATTCTTAATTCTGATTAATTTAATATTAATTGCATTCTACAATGTTCAACAGTTTATCTATAAAAATGATACGAACGTGTTAAAAGAAGTGCATAAAAGATTAGTTTTTTTTACAATTCTAGGTAAATTTAAAGCGTTTATTATAAAATCCTTTCTTAATTCTGTGTAATTTAATTTTTAATTGGTGGGATCCGAATCACGTTCTGCCTAACCCATAAGCCACTTCGTGATGAAAAACTCAACTGCACATTATTTTGCTACGAAATATTCCGACGAGATATTCTAAGATATTAGGCAAAAACTCATTAACTGGAGGGGCCAGAATCACGGTCAGCCCCCACAAACTACATCGCGAAGAGAAACTAAAATACCCATTATGTTAATCTCATTTTGCTCCGCAATATTCCGAGAAGATATCAAATTGCTCCATACTTAATTCTAAGATATTAGGAAAAAAACTCATTAACTGGAGGGGCCAGAATCACGGTCAGCCCCCACAAACTACATCGCGAAGAGAAACTAAAATACCCATTATGTTAATCTCATTTTGCTCCGCAATATTCCGAGAAGATATCAAATTGCTCCATACTTAATTCTAAGATATTAGGAAAAAAACTCATCAATTAACTGGCGGGGCTAGAATCACGGTCAGCCCCCACAAACTACATCGCGAAGAGAAACTAAAATACCCATTATGTTAATCTCATTTTGCTCCGCAATATTCCGATAAGATATCAAATTGCTCCATACTTAATTCTAAGATATTAGGAAAAAAACTCATTAACTGGAGGGGCCAGAATCACGGTCAGCCCCCACAAACTACATCGCGAAGAGAAACTAAAATACCCATTATGTTAATCTCATTTTGCTCCGCAATATTCCGAGAAGATATCAAATTGCTCCATACTTAATTCTAAGATATTATTCTAAAACTCATCAATTAACTGGCGGGGCTAGAATCACGATTAGCCCCCACAAACTACATCGCGGAGAGAAACTAAAATACCCATTATGTTAATCTCATTTTGCTCCGCAATATTCCGAGAAGATATCAAATTGCTCCATACTTAATTCTAAGATATTATTCTAAAACTCATCAATTAACTGGCGGGGCTAGAATCACGATTAGCCCCCACAAACTACATCGCGGAGAGAAACTAAAATACCCATTATGTTAATCTCATTTTGCTCCGCAATATTCCGATAAGATATCAAATTGCTCCATACTTAATTCTAAGATATTATTCTAAAACTCATCAATTAACTGGCGGGGCTAGAATCACGATTAGCCCCCACAAACTACATCGCGGAGAGAAACTAAAATACCCATTATGTTAATCTCATTTTGCTCCGCAATATTCCGAGAAGATATCAAATTGCTCCATACTTAATTCTAAGATATTATTCTAAAACTCATCAATTAACTGGCGGGGCTAGAATCACGATTAGCCCCCACAAACTACATCGCGATGAAAACTAAAATCCCTACTACGTTGGCCTCGTTTTGCTGTAATAATACGCTAAAATTTAAATTTGCTCCATAATTAATTCGGAGCTATTAACAATTTAGTTGGCGGGGCCAAAATCATCTCCCCCTAATTTATTTGCACCTGAAAACTTAAATATCTGTGATATGTTGGCAAAAAATAGTTCAAAACATTTCGATATAAAGGACATCGCACTTTTTCTATGGAAAATGGCTTTCTACGGATTTTGTTGAAATTGAGATATGCTTTAAAACTTAGTCAAAGGTTCAAAATTGTCCATGGCCACTTTTCCCTAGGTCTCATGGTTTGTCCAGAATTAAAGGTCAAAGTTTGTAGAATTTTAGTTTAGTCTATTTATAAAAATATATCTTTTATACCTAATATACTATTCCCTTGTGGTCTTCGGCGTACCATTGATACAGTAATAGAGTAGTTAAGGTTTTTACCTCTTGAAATTATAAATACATTTTTGGTTTTAAAGTTTAGTATTATCAACTTTTCCCGTTGCTAATGGAATGTTGTCCACTAACTCGGGTAAGATGTTTCTCAAAAAACGCAAATACGCCTCACCATTTAAGCTATTCCAACTAAATGGTCGTCCATAATGCCACACCAGACATTTACGATAAATTGCTCTGGGCGTGTTCTAACTCCACTGGCGACTGTTATGCAGATTTATTATTCCGTTATGGGAAAAATAAGCCTCGTCAACTGATAACACAAATTTCGGAAACTCGGGGATCTACTGCTACTCTACAGTAGCGTAGCAAGGGGCATCCGCCCCTGAAGCCACTCATTAGGGGGTGCCAAATACATTTGACGACCATTTTGTCATCGAACGAAGTTGCAGTTCAAGTAATTTTTTGCGCCATTCAAGATATTTGTCCCGGGCCACACAAACCCTCGCTACGCTACTGCTACTCTATCCAAAAGCCATTGAAAAAAGGCAGTTCCCCTCCGATAGTCCCCGTCGTTAAGTGATTGAGGTTTTTGAAGGGTGGTAAGGGTGATTCGTAAAACCCCGTACACCCATTAAAACCCATGCATCCCTATAAAAATAACCGTATACCACCATAAGAAACCCAGTAGGCCATTAGGAACCGTGTACTCTCATAAAGAGTGCCATGAACCTATTTAAATGATGTGTACCGCCAGAGCCTTGCCCAGTTTTTTGGGGCCCTGGGGCAAATTTTGTAGTCGTGGGCCCTTCAGTTAGCCTCCCGCCTAGAGACCCATATAGGTTTTGAAAATATTATGGGCTCGGCCCCCCTAGAGGCCTAAAGACGTTTTGATAATATTATGGACTTGCCCCCTCTTCCTAGAGGCCTTAAGACGTTATGAAAATATTATGGCCTCGCCCCTCCCCCCCCCCTCCACCACTAGCAAAGTAACCTCTGAACACAAAAAACGCAGCTAAAAGTACCTTGAGGGTCTCGGCGACCTTTGCCCTATACTCGGGCACCTCAAAACGAAACGAAAGCCAGTAACGGTTTCCCTCTGTCCTGCGCTGTCTTTCTCTTTGCCGCCCCGTCGGCTTCCTTACTGACTAACCTAAAGCTGGAACCATGTACCAAGCGCTCCTACCCCTTCGCCCCTCCCCCCACCAAAATTCGCGGCGGAAAGAGATAATATTATATCGAGTGTATTGCGGGTTGGGCCCGAGGGGCTGATCACTCCGCGTAATCGGTGTACAGAGCCGTACCTTTGACTGTACTAATGGGACTACGCGTAATCTTTGAAGTCCCTGCCTTTGGCAGTGCTAATCTAAGCGTAGTCCGGTGTACAGACTTTCTAAGAGTGGTTAGCCCCTCGGTTGGGCCAAACACGCCACACTTTACAAGGGCAACAGATATCCCCGATCCGATTTCTAAAATATACTCAATGACCTAGTATTAAGGCGAATCGCTAGGTGTACCTTCGGCGATGTGACGTTAGATCGCGAATGAAAGTTGGGGAAAAAATCTCAATGACCTAGTATTAAGGCGAAGTGCTAGGAATACCTTCGGTGTGTACCTTCGGCGATGTCACGATAGATCCGATTTCTAAAATATACTCAATGAATTAGTATTAAGGCGAAGCGCTAGGTGTACCTTCGGTGTTATCTATGGCGATGTCACGTTAGATCGCGAATGAAAGTTGGGAAAAAATTACGAAGAAAGGGTCTTAGAGTTTTATTATGTAGATAATGCACTTTTGATACTAATTTATCTAATCTCATAAAAAAGCATGTGGATAATAACTGAAAACAATTGGGAACAAAGCAGATACGGGACTTCACTTTTAAGGTGGTTTTTGGTGTTTTGACGGCAGATTTCCGAGGGCCCATAACTTGGAAACGAAACGCTTTAGGGCGCATGTTCATCATACATTTTTAATTCAGTAGGACCAAAAGAATTCGCCCGATAATTTATGACATTGTCTCCCGTAACACCCTGTATTTGTTACACTTTGAACTTTTAAAATTAAACGGCAACAAAAATGGTGTTGGGAAAAAGGGAACACGTAACGCGATTTAGTTAACACCATTTTGAAAATATGAGCTACTGTGGCAGTAAGAAACATTTCGCCAATTAGTTGTCTCCCTTTCCCGAAATTACACTTTTTTCCTTTAATATAAAAGTTAAATTGTCAAAACGGCAATTCGAGTGAAAATGAAGTTGGTTATTTTTTTACCATTGTTTACCATTGTAATTAAAAAAATTATATAATATCTATAGATCAAGGTTCACCCATTTCCACCATGTTCGAATCTTTTGAATAAAGAAGGGCCGGACGACGGACCGTTGATTTGCCGCGACTGCCTGGAAAAGTCGGCCAACGAAATTCAGTGTACTCAGGATAACAATTCCTTTGAAAATTGGAGAGCCCAAGGAGTTACAAAGCCTAAAAGACCTGGAAAGTCGTATTTATCTCCTTGTCCAGACTTCAAGGAGACAGATTTAGTTAACCTCAAGTCTTTGGCAATAAATGTTTTAAAAAATAGCAATAAAATTCGGAAAATCTAGGATATGTTTATTAAATACATGTGCTTTCGATAGCTTCGCCCAGTTGTTGGCCACAGTTTATTGCGATGACAAACACTGGAAATCGTTTATGGAAAAATCTGATTTGCCAACTATGAAGTTTGTAAATTTCTTCATGAAGCAGAAAAAGATTAATCAAAGGGTATACGAAGAAAGAATGACCCTATTAAGAGAAATTTCACAACGGAGAAACATTCCAGGAGAAGATATGGAAGAAGTTAACTGCCAAATATCTGTAGCAGAACTAATTTCAATACTTTTTAGAGAACTTATTTCTTGCACTGAAACTAGCATGTGCTGTTCCGCAGATTGTAGAAGAGCACATGCTACTTTTAACCGGCCATTAATTTCTTTGGAGTGTGTTCCAGACAACGTGCACAATCTTCAAGAAATTATAGCCGAGCATTTCAGCGTATTTCCCCAGTACACCCAATGTTCGTTAAAAGGATGTGACGCTTTGAAATGCACGGACCAAAATATTGATAATTGCGAATTCGGTTTATTTTTTGAGTTTGCCGCTACAGGAACGAACATGCTAAGTGAAACCAGGATGATCGTTCGTTTGTCCGAAATCCCAAACACCCTCAAAATTAAGGAAAAAGCATTCAAATTGCGTGGCAATGTTGTTTTCCGCGGATAAAATAATCCAAAGGGCTTAGGCCATTATGTTGCGTACGCACTTAGGCCAGGTAACCGTTGGATTATTTTTCTTTTTTACACTCTCGCTCAAAGCAACAACGATTAGTATATACTAAAACTTAAAGGCCGGCTACATAAATATCGGGTTACTCTGTCTTTCACTAAAAGTAAGCTGACAGAAAGGCACACGTGTATTGCAGTCAGCATACTTCCAGTGAAAGGTAGAGTAAATCGAATATTTATGTAGTCGGTCTTTAATTAATATATCTTATGTCAAATATATTCTCTAGTTCAAAGAAATAAAAAAATTACCAGTTAAATTTGTTTGGCGATTCTAATCCTTTATTTGTAATTAAAAAAAGTTTTTTTTTATCAAACTTACAATATTATTCTTTTAGACGTTTTACTAATCGTCATTCAATAAGTTATAGTATTCTTAAAAACGAAAAAAGGCTGAACGGGGTCAGTTAGAATTGTATAGAGGTTAACAAGATCGAGGAAGGATCGACGATCAACCAGAGAAGGCCAGTCGGGAGTGGCAATTCGCTGCTCACGTGGTAGGTTTCCTAATGGAAACATTATTTTCGACGCACGAGCTGAGACATTGTCCAACCGATTGATATCGACTCCAAAATGTGGGTTCCATTTTAGTTAGTTCTATTTTTTAGTTTATTACATGTGATTGGAAAAGTTGATAATACTAAACTTTAAAACCAAAAATGTATTTATCATTTCAAGAGGTAAAAACGTTAACTACTCTATTACTGTATCAATGGTACGCCGAAGACCACAAGGGAATAGTATATTAGGTATAAAAGATATATTTTTATAAATAGACTAAACTAAAATTCTACGAACTTTGACCTTTAATTCTGGACAAACCATGAGACCTAGGGAAAAGTGGCCATGGACAATTTTGAACCTTTGACTAAGTTTTAAAGCATATCTCAATTTCAACAAAATCCGTAGAAAGCCATTTTCCATAGAAAAAGTGCGATGTCCTTTATTTCGAAATGTTTTGAACTATTTTTTGCCAACATATCACAGATATTTAAGTTTTCAGGTGCAAATAAATTAGGGGGAGATGATTTTGGCCCCGCCAACTAAATTGTTAATAGCTCCGAATTAATTATGGAGCAAATTTAAATTTTAGCGTATTATTACAGCAAAACGAGGCCAACGTAGTAGGGATTTTAGTTTTCATCGCGATGTAGTTTGTGGGGGCTAATCGTGATTCTAGCCCCGCCAGTTAATTGATGAGTTTTAGAATAATATCTTAGAATTAAGTATGGAGCAATTTGATATCTTCTCGGAATATTGCGGAGCAAAATGAGATTAACATAATGGGTATTTTAGTTTCTCTTCGCGATGTAGTTTGTGGGGGCTGACCGTGATTCTGGCCCCTCCAGTTAATGAGTTTTTTTCCTAATATCTTAGAATTAAGTATGGAGCAATTTGATATCTTCTCGGAATATTGCGGAGCAAAATGAGATTAACATAATGGGTATTTTAGTTTCTCTTCGCGATGTAGTTTGTGGGGGCTGACCGTGATTCTGGCCCCTCCAGTTAATGAGTTTTTTTCCTAATATCTTAGAATTAAGTATGGAGCAATTTGATATCTTCTCGGAATATTGCGGAGCAAAATGAGATTAACATAATGGGTATTTTAGTTTCTCTTCGCGATGTAGTTTGTGGGGGCTGACCGTGATTCTGGCCCCTCCAGTTAATGAGTTTTTTTCCTAATATCTTAGAATTAAGTATGGAGCAATTTGATATCTTCTCGGAATATTGCGGAGCAAAATGAGATTAACATAATGGGTATTTTAGTTTCTCTTCGCGATGTAGTTTGTGGGGGCTGACCGTGATTCTGGCCCCTCCAGTTAATGAGTTTTTTTCCTAATATCTTAGAATTAAGTATGGAGCAATTTGATATCTTCTCGGAATATTGCGGAGCAAAATGAGATTAACATAATGGGTATTTTAGTTTCTCTTCGCGATGTAGTTTGTGGGGGCTGACCGTGATTCTGGCCCCTCCAGTTAATGAGTTTTTTCCTAATATCTTAGAATTAAGTATGGAGCAATTTGATATCTTCTCGGAATATTGCGGAGCAAAATGAGATTAACATAATGGGTATTTTAGTTTCTCTTCGCGATGTAGTTTGTGGGGGCTGACCGTGATTCTGGCCCCTCCAGTTAATGAGTTTTTTTCCTAATATCTTAGAATTAAGTATGGAGCAATTTGATATCTTCTCGGAATATTGCGGAGCAAAATGAGATTAACATAATGGGTATTTTAGTTTCTCTTCGCGATGTAGTTTGTGGGGGCTGACCGTGATTCTGGCCCCTCCAGTTAATGAGTTTTTTTCCTAATATCTTAGAATTAAGTATGGAGCAATTTGATATCTTCTCGGAATATTGCGGAGCAAAATGAGATTAACATAATGGGTATTTTAGTTTCTCTTCGCGATGTAGTTTGTGGGGGCTGACCGTGATTCTGGCCCCTCCAGTTAATGAGTTTTTTTCCTAATATCTTAGAATTAAGTATGGAGCAATTTGATATCTTCTCGGAATATTGCGGAGCAAAATGAGATTAACATAATGGGTATTTTAGTTTCTCTTCGCGATGTAGTTTGTGGGGGCTGACCGTGATTCTGGCCCCTCCAGTTAATGAGTTTTTTTCCTAATATCTTAGAATTAAGTATGGAGCAATTTGATATCTTCTCGGAATATTGCGGAGCAAAATGAGATTAACATAATGGGTATTTTAGTTTCTCTTCGCGATGTAGTTTGTGGGGGCTGACCGTGATTCTGGCCCCTCCAGTTAATGAGTTTTTTTCCTAATATCTTAGAATTAAGTATGGAGCAATTTGATATCTTCTCGGAATATTGCGGAGCAAAATGAGATTAACATAATGGGTATTTTAGTTTCTCTTCGCGATGTAGTTTGTGGGGGCTGACCGTGATTCTGGCCCCTCCAGTTAATGAGTTTTTTTCCTAATATCTTAGAATTAAGTATGGAGCAATTTGATATCTTCTCGGAATATTGCGGAGCAAAATGAGATTAACATAATGGGTATTTTAGTTTCTCTTCGCGATGTAGTTTGTGGGGGCTGACCGTGATTCTGGCCCCTCCAGTTAATGAGTTTTTGCCTAATATCTTAGAATATCTCGTCGGAATATTTCGTAGCAAATTAATGTGCAGTTGAGTTTTTCATCACGAAGTGGCTTATGGGTTAGGCAGAACGTGATTCGGATCCCACCAATTAAAAATTAAATTACACAGAATTAAGAAAGGATTTTATAATAAACGCTTTAAATTTACCTAGAATTGTAAAAAAAACTAATCTTTTATGCACTTCTTTTAACACGTTCGTATCATTTTTATAGATAAACTGTTGAACATTGTAGAATGCAATTAATATTAAATTAATCAGAATTAAGAATGGAGTTTAAAATTAAACGCTTTCAATTTCATTAGAATTTTAAGTTATTTGTCAGTGAAAAAAGTCTTGTTTTAACCTTTTTTTATAACGTTTTTATAGATGAACTGTTATTACATTGTAAAATGAAGCAATTCGTTTAAAACGTTTTTGATAAAATTATTAGGGAACATATTTACAATTAAAAGTTCGAAAATAATAAGTAATATCCAATAATTTACTCTGAAAACATTAAGTGACTTTACCAAAAATAACTATCACATTAGGTGATTTTATAGGTTCGAAAATATTAAGTAATATCGATTAATTTACTCTGAAAAAATTACCTGACTTTACCAAAAATAACTATCAAATTAAGTAATTTTATAGAAAAATTAATTTATCGTTATCGTATATATAAATTAAGAGATTATTCTTTAACACTTTATTATTTTTATTGGTTGGTTCAAATTAACCGTTAGCCTCTACAGAGACCCCACCCATAATAAACACTTTCCAGATGAATTCAATCTAATTTAAATTTTCGGCGAAATATTACGAAGCAAAGTAAATTTTTTAATTAATAATTACCAATAAATTTGGGTCGAACGTAATTTTTGAAAAATTAAATGGTTTATATCTCCGGATTAATTGTGGAGCAAATGAAATTTTTTATAAAATACTGTGGAGCAAAATAATGCCGAAATAATGGCTATTTGCGTTTCGAATTGCGAAGAGATTTGGGGGGGGGGCGACCGTGACTTTGGCCCCGCCAATTAAAATTTGAATAACTTCAGTTTTAAAATGGAGCAAATGTTTTGGAATTAAGCGGTCGTCGGAGCAAGATGAGAAGTTACAGAATTCACATTTTGATATTAATCGGAACAGGTGGGGGGGCCAAATGTTAACTTGGCCCCCGAATTAAAATGCAATTAACTCCCTATTGCATATGGAGCAAAAGTTCTAACTAAGTGCAATCGTTAGAGCATTAGAGCGAAAAATTATATTCTATGTTTAAAAGAGATCGGTGAACTGGGGGGGAAAGCGTTAACTTAGCCCCCCCAATTAGAAATTAGTTATCTCGATTAGCAATGTGGAGCAAAATTTTATTTTTGTGGAGCATAATGGAGCAAAACAAAGCCAATTTAATTATCTATTTAATCGTTGTTTTATCATAAGTGAGGGGGCCTATTGTAAACTTAGCCCCCCCAATTAAAATGTTAATAAGTAATTAATGGAGACGGAGCAAAATGGTTACGACACGGAGCGTAATAGAGCAAAATGAGAGCAAAATGATGGATTAAGTAAATTTTGATTATGAGGTTTGGAGGGGCCAAGTTTACGGAGCCCTATACAGCTCCTACCGTGTTGACTGTTCAAGTTCTCTTTCCCCCTAGTTCGTTTTTTCCCTTTCCATAGAACACCGTAATTTTAATGACATTGAAACGACATTTTTTTTATACTGTCTATATTTAAATAAGCTTAATATAATATCATAAGCCTATCATAAGGTCCCCATAAGTAAAGGTCTACCATAGGGTCCCATGTCCTGGAGAGAAGAAAATGAACGTACGACGATAGGGCAGTAGCGACATCTTCTTTTCCAAAATTTCTACATCTAAAATATTATCTTACTTGGCAGAGCAGCCACGCTCGGGTTGATAAATGCCGCACAAAACGTGTCGAAATCTCAAATTTGAAAAATAAATACCTTCAGAAACACAACTATTTTCTAATAGCCAGTTTTAGGTACTGATGAATCATTTTACAAAGATAAGTGTTAATTTTAAGTTTTAAAGAGATACAATTGTGAATACGGTGCTAAGGGCTCACGCTCACGGCGGAGATTTCTAAGTTTAAAAACGTTCGAGCATGGCTTGTGCGCATTCATAATGCATTTCGCGAAATTTATTTCAGAAATGTATAGTTGAGGACGTTGCCACTAGGTGTATATTTTGAATGCCTACCTCTTAATAACGGGTATGTGATCTTCAAAAATTTTACCAAGACCTTTGCTTATGGTGACCTTATGATAGGTTTATGAAAATATTAAATGCGCTTTCTTTTAGTATTCGCCATGAAGGCATATTTTTCCAACAACATTTGGTTTTCATTATATTATAATCTTCTATTTGTTGTTAGTTTATAGTCTAACGTAAACTCCCGTCTTATAAACACAAAAGCGATTCGGTAAATTGCTCATATTCCAAATAGAAACTAAAGTAATTATAATTATTGATTATTATTTATATACTTCTTTAAATCTTCTTTATATAGAAGGCTAGGGCAAGAATGTATTTATTTATACTCAGGGAGAATGAATATGTCGAGACTATCGACGGACACGTTGAGCCCCTAATCCCGTCACACTAAGGGGGGGGGGAGGAAAAAAGGAGGCGGTCTTATTTTTTGCGTCCTCGCAGCAGCGTTAATCGCGCCGAAAAACGTAATTTTTAAGAACCAATGAGATTGCAGTATTATTTGATTTTATTAAAGCAGAGGAGCATACCGGGGGCGCTAACGGGTGGAATTGGAGAAACGCTAAAATTAATCTCGACATATTCATTCTCCCTGAGTATAAATAAATACATTCTTGGCTAGGGTATATGTTTAAAATCGGGGTATCATAGTATCTAGGTAACGTTAGGCGAAGAGTGAAACCAGATTTCGATTCATTTGGGCCGAAGGGCGATGCTCTAGCGTCCGACCGAACAAGAAATGAGAAGAAAATCCGGGAAAACAAGGGGATCAAAATTTGGAAGGGTCCAGTCTGTACGTAAAGTCGAGGACGCAATTCGTTTTTAACAAGGCCCGAATGATTTCGGCGACTGCTCGAGCGGAATTCTGTTGTCCTCTCACTCACTCTCCAACTGTTCTCAAAAGTCCTTCGCAGTCCCACTCGCGACCAATTTGGGAGAAAAGACGTTTAAAGATTTCTGGGGAAAAGTCATCCAACGAAAGAAAGGCCTAAGGGCTCCCCCTAGCGTTAACTCGAGCAATTTTTCGCTTTCCTCCAGGATATCGCGCACCAATTTCATATCGACGAATCGACTGGCTGGCTCCTCTCCCAACCGCTTTTATTGTATACACTACTCTCTCTACAACCTAATCCCATTTAAGGAAGTCCACTTTCAGAGTGGTCAGTATAGATAAATTTTTTAAATATTTTCGTATTAAAAGCACTTGCAAGTATGGTCTTTCAAATTTACAATGCCAAATAATATGGCAGTCATCCATACCTCTACTTGGAATGCTTATCCGGCCGTATCGCGTATGGTAAGATCACTCTGACGGCTTTGGCTCCGCCTACGAGAGAAAAAAATCCCCTTTGCGCGCGCTCCCCTCTCACGTTGTTGACATAGTGACGTCAAAAAAAACCGTCAGCCACATCGAGACGAAAATTTGCCGCGATAAGCATTCCAAGTAAAGGTATGGATTCTTGTTTAAATGTTGCTCTTACGTCACAGTCTCTTACTTTTACAAGTCTACGAGCGCGAGAGCAAATCACTCGTGCGAATAATACACTAATAAAGCTGGGCCTCGTGACGTAAGAGCAACATTTTAACAAGTTGGGCAAGACCACTTTTTATTTTATAAAATCAACTATTACAGCATCAAATATGAAAAAAGCATGTCATACTGATTCATCAATGACTTCAGATTCGCTTATTCAAATTATATGTTACCCTGGTTCTAAACATTTTGGGAACGAAGCAATAAGGTGTGGAATAAAACATAAATATACCATGAAAGATATCTACCTAAAAACTATAGTAAAAATCACAATAAGTTGGAAAAATCAGGTTTGATTTTAAACACGCTTCAGCAGATGGGCTAGTCGAATGTCACTGTAGCGGGAGAGGGCTATCGGAGATCAAGGCTCCATATTCAATGAGTTTCAAATCGGTCGAGGAAGCATGCCCAAAGTTCTGCTTGAAAAAATCACCCAATGGCCTTAAGTTGAAGCGAGAGCAACAACATTTTTAGAACGGCACTACTGCCTGAACTTCTCAGCCAATATTTAGCATCAGAAGTAGTTCAGGAAAAAAATAAACGGTCAAAGCTAGACAGAAGTGAAAGTCCAACTTTGAAACAAAATGTCTAAGATACATCAAAATCCAGTTCCTCTTCAATGAAAATTCTTTCACCATTTCAAGTTTCAAATATATCTCAAGACGTGGCAATATGGTCGTATTGCAAGCAACAAACACAGCTCCTAGATGCAAGGAAGGGGGCAAATGGTTTTCCGTGAATTTGAAAACTGTACGATTAAATGGTTCCACACTGAATGTGTAAAAATGAGACAAATACCAATACAGGATTCGTACAGCTATTGGCAACCGGACTTCGCTGATAAATCCAGGTGTTCCCAAGAATATTTCCCTGATTTTTCCAGGTGCAAGATAAAATACAACTAAGATTTACAAAGTAACTCTTATGTCATTTAAGTTAAAAATGTTCAATAGTAATAAAGAAGAAATAAAGTCAAATCTTTAATCAGAAAAACTTATTGATGTAATTAATTTGTATTCATTAGGGCAAACTTTCTCTCGGAGAAGAAACTGGGTATCTGCAAGTCCCAATTCCAGGGCAATAAAATATCATCCGGTACTTGGGGTGATGCTGGTACGCCTGCTTAACGTTGCAGAATTTCAAATTAGTCCTAATATTTTATCCCACAATTTAGACCCGACTCCAAAATTGAACGCCACTAAAGAAGCCAGAAAGAAGACCATTAGCGCCTCGGTCAAACGATACGAGTTGGACAGCGACCGGATCCAAAATGATGTAAGAAATTGTTGCAAGCCTCTACTGGAATTGGTCAAAACGGAAGGGCCAACATCCAAGCACCTCACGCTTGCCATGGTCAAAAAGACCATGCGGGTCTCCACTCCGGATCAGTCCAAGGACTACAAGATGCTATCTACGCCGCCTTTTGTTTGAGCGAAACGTTCGACCAGGCTTTGAACAGAACCACACCCAAAAATTATGACCTTTATAAATATCTCGGTCGTAATTCGAATGAAGCGCGATATTAAATTAATTTTAAATTACTATACTAAATTTGACGAGGGAATAAAACCAGCAAAGCAATATTTATGGAAGACCCCTTGAATTTTTCAAATTACCCTGTACAGTGGCGCCAAACATTTCAAGAGCGGCCAGAGCTGAAAACGTTGGTGTTCCACACCAAATACCCGAGGTTATATTCCCTTTAATAGTACAATTTCAAACCGGTCATGCATACACTAGAGGGTTTTTTAAACCTAATAATATTTTAAAGTAACTAGCCAATAAAATATTTTCGAAAGGGATATACTGATCAGTGGTGTAGCTAGGGGCGGGGGCGTGTGCCACCCATTTGGGGGTGACACCCACCATGAAAAAAATAAAAACAAACTAGAGACTAGTAAGTAGCACACCATGATATCCACCCTCGGTGTCACCCATGCTAGCTACGCCACTGATACTGATGGAATATTATTATAACTTACGGATTTAAATTCAGGAAAGATAAATCCACCCCTCCTACGCATTGTAACCCGGCCACCTGAATTAATGGCTTCAAAAGTCACTTGATGACTTAGGCCTAAGGTGGTGCCTAGCTGATTATTATTATTATTATTAAATGTTCATAACAGATGTTTTTAAACTTGATAACGTTATTATATTTATTCTGAAATAAAATTTTGAAAACTTAAATATATAAGTGGAATTTAGGAACCGATCCAGTCAGCAAATCTTTGTTTATTGAGGTAATTGACAATATCAATTTTGTCATTTTTCTACCCATAACGAACACGGAGGTCTAAAGAATATGTTGAAATTTATTTGTTTCATACTACTGCGTGTTCTTATGATGTCGTTGATATTAATGTGTTTTGTAAACTAATTAATTGTTATTTAAAACTAGATTCGTTGAAAAGCGGGCTTCCATGATAATTAGAAGATTTATCTTCCTTCGAACGAAGCCCTAGGTTTCGTCGGTAGACTCGAGAGCAGAGTAGAAGGGAAATCAGGCTTAAGAAACGGAACCTGTAATTGTTTTTGGCTCCTGTTTCCGAGATATTCGAGACTACCGATTTCTCTTCCTCTACTGGACTACGCTTCCCAGCCGTATAATATCATAAGTAACATAATAAACATAAGTATGGCACAGAACGAATTCGCTTAATGATAGTCTGTCGTGGAGTGATTGCGAAATAGGATGTTTCCGAACAGGAAACTCGTCACTTCCTACTCTTTCCGTTGGCAAAATAGTTGGTTAGTTTGATGGCGAGAAATACGAGCGTTCACGCGTTTAGGTATGAAATTCGAAAAAAAACTAACTTCTGAAATGGAGCCAGTGTTTATAATAGATATTTTTATATTCCGATTCAATAACTCATCATTATTTTCCAAAAGTAAGCGTTATTTACACTTTTGAAAGCGTTTCAATTTTTAATAGGCTGGTCCGTCGAGAATTCGGCCGGCGGACCGTCAGCGATTTTCCGGGCTTCCTCCAAATACTAGGAGCAGTTCGCGGAGAGTTGTCAGTCCGTCGGTACGTAACGGTTTACGTTGTCATTGGCGAAACAGACTATCATTACAAAATTTGCATTTACTTATGTTTATTATGTTACTTATGGTAAAACTAAAACCGGAAACTATATAGAAATCCTTGGCGCGCGGAGGAGCGACAGGAGAAGGATAAGATGGAGGATCCGCGGGAGGGGACGAGGAGAAGAGTAAAAATAAGAAAATCAGTAGCCCATCTTTCATCCTATTCAAGTCGAAAAGCTGGACTTTTCCCAGAAATGAAATGGTCGCTTCCCCCATCCGCATCCTCTCCCTTTTTAAGTCGCGGACCAAAACTCTTTACGCATTTTTTCTCTTCTGGCTCGAGCCCGTACTCAGGCTTCATTCCGGGACAAAACACGTTGCAATCGATACTAACTGAATTTCGCGGCCACTACACAGCCAGCAGCCGTCGGAGTGAAATTTTGGCTGTCGGAAGGAACCCCTTTCTCGGGTCCAACGCTATCTATTAGGGGAAGAAACGACCTCGAAATATGACTGCGAGATGACTCAAAAGTGGGTCACCAGATATTAATGCCTTCTCAGTCACATCAGCGAGCAGCAAACACGCTACTAATATTTCGTTCTAGATGGTAATGGACAACGGACCTTAGTTGGCGTCCAACTTCGCTTCGGACACCGCGGGCTTCACCCTTTATTCGTAGTTCCACCGAAACGTCGGGTTTCTTCGAGTGCCGGGACCACTATGACTACACAGTCGAGTGGAAACACGACGGCCGGACGCCCATTTGAAAACTAAGTCCCCAAGTTTGGGTCTCCACCCTCCACCCTTCAACCCTTTTGATACTGAACCCGAGGTACTTCTTTTTTCGTCCAAAAATAGTGCTATTTTATGAGGCAAGAAATACCCTTTTCTCAGTGGCCTTCCCACTTTCTTTCAACGCAGACTGCCTAGAAAAGAGATATATTTTCCAAAAATACGATTTGGGGCTTTTTGGGGGACGCTGTTGTATAAAAATGTCGGACGGTCTATTTCGACGGCAGTCGTATATTTTCTATTGGATATTGCGTCGGGGATATTGCGCGTTTAAGTACCACCAGTTCGAACGGAAACGTGTAGGCTTACGCGAACGTTTTCGGCGTGATAGTCCAAACTTCAACGAAGCCTCGGGGAAGTCTGTAGGTTCGCGATCCCACGAGCGACGCTTAAACTGTCTTCTCAGTTTCTGGGATTTGTGTTAGGAGGATAATCGTACGACTTCGAATTCTTTTTCAAGTAAATTTATGTTTTTCAAAAGCGAGGCACTATGCTTTTGAATATATTAGTCAAAAATAAAATCTTGAAAACATTGTATCGTGCAAAAAATAAGGATACAACTTTAGTATATGACGTTTTGGATCACTGCGCGGTATTATAACATGACATACAGAAGTGTGAATGTATCATTATATTTTACAATAACTTCAAAATCTGTACGATTGTTTTATCCTCACGAAATTTACTTCATCCAAGGTTAAAATTCGGATCCAACAACTCTCTTAAAAAATGTATGGTATATTAAGGGTCTAAAATATATAAAAAAAACAACAACACCCTTAACGATTTTTTCTTGTCGCAAATTTAAAACTTGAAAAGGAGTTATTTAACACCCGGTAGGGTGTAGCTCCCTTAAGGCAGTAGTTTAGTACCCTAAAGGGAGTAGTTTAACACAAAAAAGGGAGTATTGTAGAGCGCTTAAGGCAGTAGTTTAGTATCGTAAAGGGAGTAGTTTAACACTTTTAAGGGAGTAGTTTAACACTTTAAAGGGAGTAGTTTAACACTAAAAAAGGGAGTACCCAGGTAGCAACAGCACGTGTAGATTTGGTGGATACTAGGTTATTATAGTGGAACAGACGTGTGGAGAAATATTACACGTGGTCCACACGAGTTTCTGGGGTGTTTTGTACACCAAATGAAGTTCGTGCACAAATACTCGTGGCCTACACGTGTTGTTTCGGTTATCGTCGACGTAAAGAAATTCGTGAACAAATACTCGTGGCCTACACGTGTTGGTGTCGGTTATCGTCCACGTAATGAAATTCGTGCACAAATACTCGTGGCCTACACGTGTTGGTTTCGGTTATCGTCCACGTAACGAAATTCGTGAACAAATACTCGTGGCCTACACGTGTTGGTGTCGGTTACCGTACACGTAACGAAATTCATGCACACATACTCGTGGTCTACACGTGTTGGTGTCGGTTATCGTCCACGTAACGAAATTCGTGAACAAATACTCGTGGCCTACACGTGTTGGTGTCGGTTATCGTCCACGTAACGAAATTCGTGCACAAATACTCGTGGCCTACACGTGTTGGTTTCGGTTATCGTCGACGTAAAGAAATTCGTGAACAAATACTCGTGGCCTACACGTGTTGGTGTCGGTTATCGTCCACGTAACGAAATTCGTGCACAAATACTCGTGGCCTACACGTGTTGGTGTCGGTTACCGTACACGTAACGAAATTCATGCACACATACTCGTGGTCTACACGTGTTGGTTTCGGTTATCGTCCACGTAACAAAATTCGTGCAGAAATACTCGTGGCCTACACGTGTTGATGTCGGTTACCGTACACGTAACGAAATTCGTGCACAAATACTCATGGCCTACACGTGTTGGTGTCGGTTACCGTACACGTAACGAAATTCATGCACAAATACTCGTGGCCTACACGTGTTGGTTTCGGTTATCGTCCACGTAACGAAATTCGTGCACAAATACTCGTGGCCTACACGTGTTGGTTTCGGTTATCGTCGACGTAAAGAAATTCGTGAACAAATACTCGTGGCCTACACGTGTTGGTGTCGGTTATCGTCCACGTAACGAAATTCGTGAACAAATACTCGTGGCCTACACGTGTTGGTGTCGGTTACCGTACACGTAACGAAATTCATGCACACATACTCGTGGTCTACACGTGTTGGTGTCGGTTATCGTCCACGTAACGAAATTCGTGAACAAATACTCGTGGCCTACACGTGTTGGTGTCGGTTACCGTACACGTAACGAAATTCGTGCACAAATACTCGTGGTCTACACGTGTTGGTTTCGGTTATCGTCCACGTAACAAAATTCGTGCAGAAATACTCGTGGCCTACACGTCTTGGTGTCGGTTACCGTACACGTAACGAAATTCGTGCACAAATACTCGTGGTCTACACGTGTAGGTTTCGGTAACCGTACACTTAACAAAATTCATGCACAAATACAAGTGGTATGCAAGGGTTTTTCTGGTTTAAAATAAAACACCAACGCCATATAGTATTTCACGTTTGCAAAATGGTCTACAGGAGGGTGTGTTTGCTTAGTGTAACTGCACAAAATATAATTAATAAGACACTTTATTATCTATGTACATGGTAAATTATCATAGGCGAAGATATTATGAAATGTAATTTTTTAACCTAATGTTTATTTTACAAAGTTTTGTTTTTCATTCAGGCTGTTAAATAAGAGTTATTGAGGATTTAGTTATATTTATGTCAGTGATAAGTATCTAGTTTTTTTAGGCCCTTACCCAGGTAGCAAAGCGACGTGTAAATTTCATGGATATTTGGTAAATGTAACGGAATACACGTGTTCACAATATACGCATGTGTTCTACACGTGTTCCTTTGGGTTGCCGAACACGAAATGAAATTAGTGTAAATTGACACGTGTGCTACACGTGTTGATTTGGGTTACAACACGAAATCAAATTAATTAATTAAATTTACACGTGATCTAGGCGTGAATGGAAGATATACCACGGAATTTAACTTTTGTAATGTATCACTCCATCTTGTAAATATAGTACCCTAGCTGAGGTACCCGGTATTTCCCGCGAAATTATGCCTTTTTGTATAGAGTCTAATAGAAGAATGCTGTAAAAAAAGATATCAAAATACATTACTAAACATAATTAGTACAAATAAAATTTATATATTTGAAAATTCGTATAAAATTAATTTGATTAAAGAAATTAAAATAAAAAATTACTCTTATAAATAACAAAATACAGAGAACAATGTAATCGTTTAAATAAATAATTATTGAAAATTTAATACTCTAACCCCAACAAATTAACACCAAAAATGAAAATTACATTCCTCGAACTTCAATGCCAAGACTCGAACCCGTGCCCTGTCAATCATTGGACGAGTATCTTAACTAGTCTATTCAAGGATTCTATACTTTTAGAAGGATAGGAAGTGACTAGGTTCCCCTATATAAAAGCCTGGCGGGAAGAGCGTGGATTTTAACAAAAGAGTGACGTCACCTCGGGGCGAGGGCGCCATCACTTCCTATCCTTCTAACAAGTTGGCCAGCCAAAATATACCTCTCCTCGGAAGTATGGTCCCTAGTGGTATTAATTTCTCGATACGACCCCCAAAGATATCTCCGCAATTCAGAGTTATTTACGAAAAACGTATTCTCGGTTCAAACCCTGCCCGGTATAAAATTTTAATTTTAATTTAAATAATTGGGACGAAACAATCGAGTTTAATTTATTCAGAATATTATAAATAAAGTAGTTACAACAGCGAGTTAGACTCACTAAAACAATGCACAATTGAAT
This sequence comes from Leiobunum rupestre, assembly GCF_980474605.1. Taxonomy (NCBI): domain Eukaryota; kingdom Metazoa; phylum Arthropoda; class Arachnida; order Opiliones; family Sclerosomatidae; genus Leiobunum; species Leiobunum rupestre. The sequence goes on along the minus strand of NC_143392.1, from coordinate 27,677,290 downwards.
TTAACCCTTTTTACAGTACATGTTTATCAGTTGAATATAATACTAAGCAAATTTTAATGAAAGAAACATCTACAGATGGTATTTGTATTTTTCTCGCTTACGAAATACTTGCCGCATCTTTAACGCTCATTTTATTTCAACTTCCAGTTGACGTTGTGACACATACCGCATGAAAAAGACCAATGCCATCCAATTTCCAATATCATATAATGACTCGCACACCCAAGAAATCATTGACTGCGTTAGAAATCGTAGATATCCAAATATCCACACCAAATATATTTACAAGAAGCAAAAACCTTACCATCAACAAAGCACAGAGAGCCACTTGACTAACCGCCAGCTCTTAAAGCAATTAACGTTAAATTATCTCCTTTGAATTAACACAACTATATATAGGTCGTTAAATAACAAAAAAACTAACAAAGTGGACCACCCACAGGGTCTACCCTTTAACCCTCTAATCTCGGCTGACTGCGCTAAAACAAGATTTAACCTTTAAAAAAAACCAGATTAGGCCTTCATAAATTCATTAATAAAAAAAGACTTTATTACCTATTATGCTTACGATGCCTGTCTTAATTTCAGTGAATCTAAGCAGCTATCGGTGATTCTGTGGTAGAGCGCTCGACTGCCAAGCCGAATGGTCTGGGTTCGAAACCTGGGTTGCGCATTTGTTTTTAATCAATAGAGAAACGCTAAATTAGAATTTCTTCGATGCAATAATTTCAATTTCAATTCTATTTCAATTAAACCAAAATTTCGTACTCTATTAAATACGCTTCCGATAAAGCTGAAGGTCTAATTTTCAATAATGCGTAACAAGTGTCGGTGGTTCTGTGGTAGAACGTCCGCCTGTCAATCAGGAGGTCTCGGGTTCAAATCCCGCCCGATGCGATCGCAAATTGATACTAAGACGAATACCGTGTACAACTGGTGGAAACCCTGCCATTGGACGTTGAGAGGTAGCATTACACTCAGCACTCGGTCCGTCCCAAAGTCATTAAGAAGAAGTTGGAGAGAAAACGCCCATATAAACACAACAGACTCAACATGCATAACCGTCAGAACACAAACACAACAAATTCAACACTCAGAACCTCCGCATAAACATTACAAAAACGTTATACACCAAACCGTCACGACGGTGAGCGAAAAAACACCATCCAAACCAAACCGCAAATGCATCCGTTAACGCTCACCGTCACACGGTGGTTTTGCCAACCCTTTGAGAAACTGCGTACGCAGTGATTACACTTTGCACCGAAAATGCGAACGCGTTCGCAGGCCTGACAGACCCACAGACCCACAGACCCACAGACCCACAGACAGACACGGTGGTTGTATAACCCCTCCTAGGGGACTTTGTCCCCTCGGAGAGGTAAAAATATACATATATAACATATTACACCATATGTTGCTTCTAAAAATTAACAACAACGAGTCTATCACCATCGACGAGAGTGACGCCGCGCGGCGGTCGTACGTACCATCGTATCAATTTAATTTTATCTGCTAAGCGATAGAACAGGATAAATTCGGTCGCAGTATTAGTTTAATTAATAGCTTATTTAATAGCATAAATCGTTGTATTTTATGATAAATCTTTCAAGCAAGAATTCAATAAAGGTAGGCATGAGGCTTTTTATTAAACTGTAAATTATTTTATATTCTTATGGTTAAATTAATTTTTGGTGTATTTCCATTAAGCCTTTGTAATTTCCTGTGCGACCGCATGGTAACATTCGCTAAATAATACATAAAGGGCATATTTCATTGCACTAAGGTAAGTACATTTTCATGCTTTTTAATAATTGAAATAAGTCATTGATTGGTTGGATTAATTACTAAAGCAAAAGTTCAACTTTATTATTACTTATGTATATTTAAAAAGCTTCTCATGGTTTGTTGATGACGAAAAAGTCAGTTATGGTGGTGTAGTCTAGAGAGCGGTTATATTTTGTTTGCTTTTAAATTGAAATTAAGAGTTAATTACAGTATTTAATACTTTTAATGGGAAAATCTCTTGCATGAAAACCTAAAAAGGTTTGTTGATGGTAGCAAAGTCTGTTATGGTGGTGTAGTCTAGAGAGCAGTTTTATTTTTGTTGATGATTAGAAATTGAAATTCAGAGTTAATTTCAGTATTTAAAGGGGCTTCAAAGTTCGGTGGAAAAAAAAAGAAAATTGAGCATGCATTTCCTTCCCCCCAACCTCTTACTCGGCCTTGGCAGAGGCGGACAGAGTTAACCGTAAATTTCGCACTTTACTGACTTTACACACATTTTGCCACCGAACTTTGGAGCCCCTTTAATACTTTTAATGGGAAAATCACTTGCATGAAAACCTAAGAAAGGTTTGTTGATGGTAGCAAAGTTTGTTATGGTGGTGTAGTCTAGAGAGCAGTTATATTTTTGTTGATTAGAAATTGAAATTAAGAGTTAATTTCAGTATTTAATACTTTTAATGGGAAAATCTCTTGCATGAAAACCTTAAAAAGGTTTGTTGATGGTAAAAAGTCACTTGTCGTGGTGTAGTCTAGAGAGCAGTTATGCTTTTGTTGATTAGAAATTGAAATTAAGAGTTAATTTCAGTATTTAATACTTTTAATGGGAAAATCTCTTGCATGAAAACCTTGAAAAGGTTTGTTGATGGTAGCAAAGTCTGTTATGGTGGTGTAGTCTAGAGAGCTGTTATATTTTTGTTATTTTCAGTATTAATACTTTTAATTGGAAAATCTCTTGCGTGATGTCATTTAAGATTTTATTGACCAAAGATTTAGTAATTACTAATAATACTTCTTTAATTTGTTTTATATTTGCTTACCTTAAATAAATCATTATAATTGACCAAAATGTTTTAAATATTAAAGGTGCTGTACGAGTAAACAATTGCTACATAAAAGCCAAGGAAACGGATATTGAAGAGATCATTAAAGAATGGTTAAAACAAGCGGCCAATAGAATTTAAAGCAAAGGTAAAAAACAAAACAAACCTTAAACGCTGAAGAACAAGAACAATGAGGATTGCGAAAAGGAATCATCTTGTTGAAATTTTGAATTTCATGTGACAAAATCGCCTGTAAAGTTTTTTTGGCTAATTTTTAATCAAAAGAAAACTGATTCGTCAATAATTGTACCACTATCCCACTACAATAAACATTTTATTATACGATTTTTCGTTATGAATTTGGTTGTTTGAACTTGTTTCTTAAACAGTAGAAAAATATTAATAAGGCCTAATTGTATCGTTTATTTTCCTTGTCAAATAATCACCGCAAAATATTTGTCAGCAACTATTAGACAAGTGTAAGTATGGTGTTGAGGAAGTGTAAGTATGGTGTTGAGGAAGTGTTTGATTGGTGTTGAGCAAGTGTTTGATTGGTGTTGAGCAAGTGTTTGATTGGTGTTAAGCAAGTGTTTGATTGGTGTTGAACAAGTGTTTGATTGGTGTTGAGCAAGTGTTTGATTGGTGTTGAGGAAGTGTAAGTATGGTGTTGAGGAAGTGTTTGATTGGTGTTGAGCAAGTGTTTGATTGGTGTTGAGCAAGTGTTTGATTGGTGTTGAGGAAGTGTAAGTATGGTATTGAGGAAGTGTGAGTATGGTGTTGAGGAAGTGTAAGTATGGTGTTGAGGAAGTGTAAGTATGGTGCTGAGGAAGTGTAAGTATGGTGTTGAGGAAGTGTAAGTATGGTGTTGAGGAAGTGTAAGTATGGTGTTGAGGAAGTGTAAGTATGGTATTGAGGAAGTGTGAGTATGGTGTTGAGGAAGTGTAAGTATGGTATTGAGGAAGTGTAAGTATGGTGTTGAGCAAGTGTAAGTATGGTTTTGAGCAAGTGTTTGATTGGTGTTGAGCAAGTGTTTGATTGGTGTTGAGCAAGTGTTTGATTGGTGTTGAGCAAGTGTTTGATTGGTGTTAAGCAAGTGTTTGATTGGTGTTGAGCAAGTGTTTGATTGGTGTTGAGCAAGTGTTTGATTGGTGTTGAGGAAGTGTAAGTATGGTGTTGAGGAAGTGTTTGATTGGTGTTGAGCAAGTGTTTGATTGGTGTTGAGGAAGTGTTTGATTGGTGTTGAGCAAGTGTTTGATTGGTGTTGAGGAAGTGTAAGTATGGTATTGAGGAAGTGTGAGTATGGTGTTGAGGAAGTGTAAGTATGGTGCTGAGGAAGTGTAAGTATGGTGTTGAGGAAGTGTAAGTATGGTGCTGAGGAAGTGTAAGTATGGTGCTGAGGAAGTGTAAGTATGGTGCTGAGGAAGTGTAAGTATGGTGTTGAGGAAGTGTAATTAGGGTGTTGAGGAAGTGTAAGTAGGGTGTTGAGGATGTGTAAGTAGGGTGTTGAGGATGTGTAAGTAGGGTGTTGAGGATGTGTAAGTAGGGTGTTAAGGATGTGTAAGTAGGGTGTTAAGGATGTGTAAGTAGGGTGTTGAGGAAGTGAAAGTAGGGTGTTGAGGATGTGTAAGTGGGGTGTTGAGGATGTGTAAGTAGGGTGTTAAGGATGTGTAAGTAGGGTGTTAAGGATGTGTAAGTAGGGTGTTGAGGAAGTGTAAGTATGGTGTTGAGGAAGTGTAAGTATGGTGTTGAGCAAGTGTTTGATTGGTGTTGAGCAAGTGTTTGCTTGGTGTTGAGCAAGTGTTTGATTGGTGTTAAGCAAGTGTTTGATTGGTGTTGAGCAAGTGTTTGATTGGTGTTGAGCAAGTGTTTGATTGGTGTTGAGGAAGTGTAAGTATGGTGTTGAGGAAGTGTTTGATTGGTGTTGAGCAAGTGTAAGTATGGTGTTGAGGAAGTGTTTGATTGGTGTTGAGGAAGTGTAAGTATGGTATTGAGGAAGTGTAAGTATGGTGTTGAGGAAGTGTAAGTATGGTGTTGAGGAAGTGTAAGTATGGTGCTGAGGAAGTGAAAGTATGGTGCTGAGGAAGTGTAAGTATGGCGTTGAGGAAGTGTAAGTATGGTGTTGAGGAAGTGTAAGTATGGTGTTGAGGAAGTGTAAGTATGGTATTGAGGAAGTGTGAGTATGGTGTTGAGTAAGTGTAAGTATGGTGTTGAGGAAGTGTAAGTATGGTGCTGAGGAAGTGTAAGTATGGTGCTGAGGAAGTGTAAGTATGGTGTTGAGGAAGTGTAAGTATGGTGTTGAGGAAGTGTAAGTATGGTATTGAGGAAGTGTGAGTATGGTGTTGAGGAAGTGTAAGTATGGTGTTGAGGAAGTGTAAGTAGGGTGTTAAGGATGTGTAAGTAGGGTGTTGAGGAAGTGAAAGTAGGGTGTTGAGGAAGTGTAAGTTGGGTGTTGAGGAAGTGTATAATAAGTGTTTGGGTGGTGTTAAAGGGTGTAAAGATTTATTTTGAACACGTGTAGATTTGTTGTTATGCACGTTCGTCGGTGGTGTTAGTACAACCTTAAGCACACAGGTAAAACACATGAAAGAATTGTGTTTAAACACGTGATTTAGGCGGACATGATCAACCGTGGACACACGTTGACTGACACGTGAAATACACATGCTATAAACACGTGTAAATGACGTTAAATTGTTACCTGGGTATTGTAGAGCCCTTAAGGCAGTAGTGTAACACAGTGCCGGATTAAGGACTAGGCCTACTAACCACTGGCCTATGGGCCCCCACCAACAGAAGGCCGCACCACTGATGAAATCAATGTAATTTTCTTCGGGACATGCGAGTTTAGCGTTTTTATGCTTCCTTTACATAGTTTCCCACCAAAATATGCCTAGGGCCCCACCTTCAGTAAATCCGGTACCCTAAAGGGAGTAGCTAATACCCTGAAGGGAGTAGTTTTATACCACAAACGGTGTAATAACGGAACCAAAACGAAGGACCAAAGCACCCCAAACAGTCTAAATAAACATCCTAAAAGGAAAAATAATATTTAACCTGTAGAAAAACATCCTTTATAAACCCGTTTAAATGTTAAATACGAGACAAGGAAACCTTTCAAGGTTTGAAAAGAAACCTTTTTCTTAAGAGTGTAGAATCAAAATAATTTTTATTATATCGGTATAAGATGAATTTCATTGGTTATAGCACATTTTTTATATAGTTTTCGATCAAAGTCGAGTTTGGATCTGCCCAATTTTGGGAATAATTTTGGAATCAAACTTGAATTACCATTTTCGTAATTGGGATCTTTAAAATTAAGTTAGAAGATACCACCTATGGACTGTGCACAGTCCATAGGTGGTTTCTTCTAACTTAACTTATCCGATATACTATTCTCCACCACACTCCCCTCTTTTCGGCTTTCCGTTGCTATGCAACGCGCTTTGAAATTTTTAATGTTTAGGCTTAGTTTTTCTTTTAGATATAACAGTCGCCAGCCAGATTTCCCGCACGGTACTGATGAGTTCCAAATAGAAAGAAACCGGTCTACCGTTGGAATTTCTGGCTATTTTATTTAGTTTTAATGTAGTTTATTACTCGAAGATCTATTTGACCCGAGATTCGCGTTTTTTATTTGCTCGAAGACCTATTGGTACGAGTTATTAGTAAGTTTTTTAATTTCTTCAAATTTGTTTAGGATTTAGCTATATTATCCCTTTTAATTATGGACTAATCTACTTTTTCGCGTATTTTATCATCTTTAAAATTATACTGTCATCGAGATATTTTACACGTTACATTATATTTTACTGAAACATTTGTTTTACGCACATTAGACCAAAAATTTATTTAATTATACTTAGGAAGAAAGAATGTAAGACGTCAGCTTTAGGGAGCCACTGATATAAATAAATACATTCTTGGTCTAGACAGTGTGTGATAATTGATATGTCGGTGCGCCTGCTATATCAATCATCTTATATAACCGGTAATCTTTTCGTAATGCGCTGAAATAGCGCTACAGCCCTAACAAATTTATGACAGACAGTCACGAGGCAAAACCTTCTAACTATACCCGAAAGGTAAAACAGTTGAAAAAGCATGCGCCACCGGCCCTTAACTGACCGAGGTATAATAATAATCAGCTATAGGCTAATACCGAAGGTACCACCTTAGGTCTAAGTCATCAAGCAACTTTTAAAGTCATTAATTTAGGTGGCCGGGTTACAACTCGGAACCACTCCTTCCGCGTTGAGTTGGCAAGTTATCTTCCCACTGGCTAGAGGGTTTTCCCTCGAGTTCTTCGGATACTCTTCCTATAAAAACTTGTAGAGGTTAATAGTAAGTGTAGGGAGCTGTTGGCTCGCGTGGAAGGGCTTTCCGCCACCCTCTTACGCAATTTAACCCGGCCACTTGAACTAATGGCTTTAAAAGTCGCTCGATGACTTAGGCCTAAGGTGGTGCCAAGGGTATTAGCCTAGCTGATTATTATTATTATTATTATTATTAACAATTACTATCGCCACTGATCTCAAAATGGAACACCTTCATAGAAAATTTCGCCCATATCGAGAAACTGACGATATCACGTTAAGAGTCGAGTCTAAGCAAACAACCCTATAAGGTCTAAAAGTACTGGACTTCGACACCCTGGTAATTGCATAGAATTAGGACTCACATTATATTATTTGGTCATTTCATAGGTTTATAACAGCTCCCTACATTCACTGCTACCGTTAACAAGTTTTTATGAAAAGGGTAAACTCCTTTATACAGTTCACTGAAGAAAGAACTCGCAAACTCAACGCAAAACGTAAAGAGTTAATGGCTTTTCACTCAAGTTCTTCGGTTTCCCCTTTCCATAATAACCTGTTGAAGTTAACGGTAATAGTGAGTTGTTGGCTCACGTGACATAGAAGGCTAGCCTACACATAGTAACTCGGTCTTGGGGATTATCCTGACTGATTATTTGCAAGTGGCTTTTAAAGAAATTCGAAGTTATGCAACATAATTATAGACTCATAGCTGTATTCATTCCATAATTTGTTTATAGCCCCTTGAAATAGTCTACCGCGCAGTGGGGGATATCAAGCTAGAACCACCTTTATACTTCAAAGCGCGATGCGATTGCCAAAAAGAAGGGTTTATTTTTTTAGCAGAAACAGAAACAGTATAAGGACTATGGCGCGGTAAAACTCATAAATAAAACATGGCTAGTAGAAAATAGCCATTGCCGGGAAGAAAAGGTAAAAAATAAAGAAAATATCCCCTCCTGGTTTTGGAATTTCTCTTCACCCTTGTTTAGAAAATTTGACAAAACGGTTTTAGGATCCCTTCGATATAGCGTGCGCCCAAAAATACCGCGTAATTTAAACCAGCTCAGTTGACAATACAGTCGAAGGCGCGGGAACGGTATAGTCGACGTGGATGAGGAGAGACCGCGACGGATCGGAGTTAAAAATAAAGAGATGATCTTGGTCCTCTTCGGAAGCTGGGGAGAAGATAATATCATTCCCTACTAAGCGTCGCTTGATATAAACCCAGTTTCCCCAAACTCCTCTTTTCCATACTTATTTTTCGTCGTTTCTTTTTGAAAGGGGACCCCGCGCTCCAGAATAACAAGAAGTAGGATCTATGGAAGCTCGCGCTCGATTGGGCAAACGTCTTACAAATAAGGCATAAACCAAGGATGAAAATAAAACAGCCTCTAGAAACTACAAATCTTCTTTAAACTAAATATTCGTTCCCAAACTATACCACGAGGTGATTAAGGCTTACTTACTACTCGACCATTTATAATTTTTCTTGATTTAGTGGTATGTTAATGGAAGTTTTAAGAAAATTATGGTTGTGGTAAATTTATCTTCACGTACGATAGCGAATGAAATACAACCAAATTACGAGCGTAGTTCGCTAATTCAATTTTTGATTTATTAAACTAAATAAATCTTTTTAAAATTAAAATCTGGGTTGGTTGGTTTTGTAATAAAAAACGATTTGAATTAAATTTATATTTTTTATGAAACATTTCATTACGTTTTTCCTGACTGATTATTATTTTTGTTTTATAGGTAGGTTTGAAATTTAAATTAATATTAACAAGGTTTAATTACTCTTACGAAACGTTAAATTAATTTTAATTAATCACTAACTTAATTGCTGTTGCTACAAATTATTTTGTAGATTTTCATAAATACTGTCGTGCGCAGCGAAATAAAAGACGAGAACTTCTCCGACATAAAATCCGTTAAACCTTTTTCCTCTTATTTCAAAACAGAACTGGCCGTTAATTTATTTTTACACGCGCAAAAAAACACCTTTTTTAACAGCAACCAAAAACTCACTTTCACGCGCGCGTGCGCTATATAAACATTTGAAAACGAATATAGGTAGATGTACTATACAAAATTACGATGTGTACAACCGAACATTCCGCCCGCCTTGAAATAACGAATTTCAAATGAGATAGTAAAAGTCCGAAAAGTTACATTTGCATACATAAATAACCCTTAGTAAACAGTTTGAATACAATTAAAATCAGTCTAGTGGTAACTGGCATAATTTAACTACGGGTCATTTCAGTGATTTGTCAGAGGTTCTGACAGTTACGACGCGAACTTGATTGTCTTGTCCTGGATGAAGTTCAGTGATTCTTGCCATTCTCCACTTGGTTGGAGGTAAATCTTCATCTTTGAGCAAGACCAAGTCGCCGACTCGTAGATTCGGTTTTGGTGTAGTCCACTTTGGACGTTGTAGAAGGCGAGAGAGGAATTCATTTCGCCAACGGTTCCAAAAGTGCTGCAGTACTTGTTGGCCCAATTGCCAACGTGACAGGCGGTTGACGTTTTCAGAAGTGAGATCGGGTTCGGGTATTGCGGTGAGTGCATCTCCGATTAGGAAATGTCCAGGTCGTTTGGATCCGAGCTTAACGCCGTTAAAGGACGTGAATTTAAGCAAGCTTCGATTTGGCAAAGAAGCGTTTGCATTTCTTCAAAGTTTAGAACCATGGTGCCAAGAACTCGTTTCAGATGATACTTGACGGACTTCACCCCGGCTTCCCAGAGGCCTCCAAAATGTGGCGCTGCAGGCGGGTTGAAGTGCCAATTAATTCCTTCGTCTGCGAGTCATCGTGATACTTGATCGTTGTTGTTTGTAGAGACTATGAATTTGATGAATGTTTTCATCTCTCGATCGGCTCCTGTAAAGTTGGTTCCACAGTCGCTGTAAATGTCGGCGCATTTTCCTCGTCGAGCAACAAAGCGTTTCAATGCTGCCAGAAATGCTTCGGTGGTCATGTCACTGACAAGTTCAAGATGAATTGATCTTGTGGTAAAGCAAGCGAAGACGGCAATGTATCCCTTAAATCTGAGGTGACTTCGTCCCTTCATTAGTTTAAGGGTAAATGGTCCTGCGTAGTCGACTCCACACTTCAAAAATGGCCGAGCAGGATTTACTCTCGCTGGTGGTAAATCGCCCATAAGTTGCTTTACAGTGACTGCCTGCTGTTGTACACATGAAACACATCTTCTGATATGGAAACGTATGGCATCACGAAGACCGACGATCCAATAACGTTTCTGTAAGACAGAAGTTAGTAGTTGAGCACCTCCGTGAAAATGTTTTTCGTGCTCGTGTTGTATTAGAAGTTCTGTTAATTTGCTCTGTCTCGGTAACAGTGCCGGATGCCTTTGTTCGTATGGTAAGTTGGAGTGGCAAAGTCTGCCACCAACTCTAAGAATCCCATCTTGATCGATGTACGGACGCATCGAAAGGATTTTACTTTTCCGTGGTAATTCCTTGTTTTGTTTAAGGCAAGCTATCTCTTCGTTAAAACTGTTGCTTTGGACGACCCGAATCCAATGGGATAGCGCCTTTTCGTTCTCTTCCTTCGATAAAGGTCCAGTAATCCTCAATTCTGTCGCATTTCGCGAATTGAAGACAAAACGTAGAATGTAGGCGGTGATATGAATGAGTTTTTTAAGCGCTGAAAATTTGGAAAGGAGCGTGAAATCCATTTGATGATGTGTTACTAACGAAATAATTCGTCTTTCCTCGGATAAACATTCATTTGGCTCTGAGAGTTCATGTAGTTCTTGCGTTGTTGCGGCGAAAATAAGGCACTGCGGTCCATGCCACCAGAGACCATGATTTCCCAGTTCGCTAGCGGATATTCCTCGAGAAGCGCAATCTGCAGGGTTGCTGTCTCCTGAAATGTGATGCCATTGCGCTCTCGGTAGTTTCTCGTGGATTTCTGACACTCGATTGGCTACGAACGTTTTCCAACGTTGCGGTGGAGCTTTCAACCAAGCTAGGACGATTGTTGAGTCCGACCAGCAATGAACATCAGCTATATCCAATCTCAATGACTCCCTGATCAGTTGAATCAGAGAAGCCAAAAGTAATGCACCAGATAATTCCAGTCTCGGAAGTGTGATTTGTTTGAGCGGAGCGACTCTTGTTTTCGCAGCGATCAGTTGTATTTTGATTTGTCCGTTGTTATTCACCGTCTTCGGGTATACGGCAGCTGCGTACGCTTTCTCCGATGCGTCACAAAATCCATGCAGGCTAATGTCTGTAGCATTAGCTTGCGAAATGTGCCGTTGAACCGTAATGTTTTCAATTTCTGGTAAATCGGTTCGAAACGACCTCCATTTAGCTTGAAGTGGTTGGGGAAGTTGCTCATCCCAATTCAATTTTAGCTGCCACATTTCCTGTAACATCAGTTTCGCTCGAACGGTTACTGGTGCCAACAGTCCCAGAGGATCGAATATCCTTGCTGTATCCGAAAGAATCGTACGTTTAGTGATTGAACTTCTTGACGCTGGAGAAGTAACCATAAACGAGAAATTATCAGCCGAAGGAGTCCAATATAGGCCGAGAGTCTTGACTGATTCGTCGTTCTCGATGCATAGTGGCTTTTGTAAATCCTTCATGTTGGCTGGTAGTGTATCCAATAATGCAGCTTCATTCGACGCCCATTTCCTTATTTCAAATCCTGCTTGAGATGTAGCTTGAATGATTTCTGACTGAAGTCTTAAAACGTTCTCAATCGTTTCGTCTCCTGTCATTAGATCGTCCATATAGAAGTCATTTTGTAAAGCCGAAGATGCCAAAGGAAGTTTCTCTTTCACGTCATGGCCGAGTTGCTTCAAGACTTTAGTTGCTAGGTATGGCGCTGATGCGGTTCCATATGTAACCGTTAGCAAACGGTATTCGAGCAAGGGTTCGTGTGAGTTGTTTCGCCAAACAATTCTTTGAAGATCGGAGTCGTCTGGATGTACTCTAATTTGACGAAACATTTTGGCAAGGTCTGCTTTCATTACAATGCAATGTTGACGAAAGCGAATAAAGAGGTTGACCAAATCATCTTGAAGTTTTGGCCCCACTAGCAGATGATCGTTTAGGGAAATTCCAGTTGTAGATTTGGCAGAGGCGTCGAACACCACACGAACTCTCGTGGTGGTACTGTCTTCTTTGAATACCGCATGATGAGGCACGTAGTAAGATGGATTGGTTTCGATTTTTATTTCATTCGAGGGAATGAGTTCCATATGTCCAAGGGCAATGTATTCCCCCATGAACTTGCGGTACTCCTCATAGAGATTCGGGTTAACACGTAGACGTCGTTCTAAGTGAGAGAATCGACGGATTGCCATTTGTTTAGAATCTCCAAGTTTTGGTGCATCGTTTATCTTTGGTAATCGTACAGTGAATCTTCCTGTAGAGTCACGTGTATGTGATTCTTCAAAGTTCTTTTCACAATGAATTTCTGTTGGAGATAGTATTCTTCGAGGCTGGATGTCTTCTAGCTCCCAAAGATGTTTCAAATCTGCTTCCAATGTACAATGGTGGACCTTTATTTTCGAACTTCTTCCGGACATCAGCAATGGACCGGAAACTGCCCATCCGAAAAGAGTATTAAAGGCACCTGGAAGACCTTCTTTCCCCTTGCAAATGCCATCTTGTAAGAGCTCTAGATACACGTCAGCACCTAGTAAAATATCCACTTGTCCAGGGCTATGAAAAGTTGGATCAGCAAGTGTTAAGCCTTTCAAGTGTAGACAATTTCCAGGATCGAACGGACTGTTAGGTAAATAATCCGTGACCTTTTTCAGGACGATTGCCTCGACGATGACCTCCGACGTGTTAATGATATTTGACTGAATATTCACCATGACACTGCCTTGAGAGGTGTTCATTCCGGTTGCTCCAATTCCGTCAACTGAGACGTTGAAACGTGTTCGCTTCAATCTTAGTTTCCTCGTGAATTGTTCCGTGATGAAACTGGCTTGAGAACCCGAGTCCAGAAGCGCTCGGGCTGGATAAAGTTGCTCGTCAAGTCCCTTGACTTGGACCATTGCGGTTGCCAAGATAACTTGGGTTGATCCAATTATTTCACGAGATGGGCATGAAACTACACCGGAGGTTGCCTTCGTCTTCGTTAATTCCTTCTCTTGATGTAGAAGTGTGTTATGTCGTGCGTTGCATTTCCTACAATGACCAGATTTGCAGTCATTGCTTTGATGACCGGTTCGTAAGCAATTGAAACACATGGCACTCCTCTTGACCATGTTCCAACGCTCGTCCGAAGATGCATTCAGAAAATTGGTACATTTGTATACCGAGTGTGTTTCGTTGCAAAAGTGACACGTCTCGCTCAGAGCACCATGATGAGCCTTTGTACTCGGTCTCTGATGTAATGGAGGCTTCGACTTGATTGCAGTAGTTGTAGGCGGAGCTGCTGCTAAGGCTCTGGCCCGTTGTTCAAGAAATGTAACGAGATCCTCGAAAGTTGGTCTTTCGGTCCCCCTCAGGGAAAGTTCCCATTGTCGGCGAGATTCTGAATCCAGTTTTTCCTTTACAAGATGAAGTAGTATGGAGTCCCAATGTTGTACTGGTTCTTTGAGAACCTTGAGCGCCCTTATGCATTCGGCGGTGGTATCGATGAGCGTTCGTAAAGCGGATGAAGATTCTTGGATGACGTTAGTTTGACTGAAGAGACGTTTTACGTGTGCATCGATGATTTCCCGGGTATTGTTGAACCGATTGTTTAAGATATCCCAAGCTTCCAGAAAATTAGCGTCAGTTACCGGAATAGATTGAACTAGGAGCGCTGCTTCGTTTCGTAATGATGACTTCAAATACTGAAACTTCTGAGCTCCGGTGAGCGATTCGTTGTTGTGTACGGTGGCCGTGAAGAGATCATGAAATGGAAGCCAATCGACGTAACCACCGCTGAATGATGGAAGTTCCAGCTTAGGTAAACGTACATCACTAGCTGGTCTGACTTGTCTCACTGGAATGTTTGCTGCTCTTTCATTTGATTCAGTGACGAGTAGGATTGTCAGATCTTCGAGTCGAGCGACTAGAGGGTTGTATTCATCTTCGTGATCCGCGAAGTCGTCGTCGTCGGGATCGATATTTGCAACTACGGCATCGTGAACCTCATCCAAGTCTTTCGATAGTTTTTCCACCTTGTCTACATACAGCTTCAAGGCGACGTCAGATAGATTCGTTGTTGTTTGACCCACCGCATTTTCAATCCTGGTGATCTGTCCCTTGATAGCTGCTCTTCTTCTCACCAGAACATCCATGATGACTTATGTTGATTCGTTTACGATCGGGATATGATCGATGGTTTAAACGGTTTCCAACGGAGAATCCACGCTAATTTTCACTGTCTCTCACGGAAAGATAGCCGATTCGATGATTAGTTGAGGAACATAATCAAGTTGACGAATGTATCCGGCTCGACGGACCAAAAAATGTCGTGCGCAGCGAAATAAAAGACGAGAACTTCTCCGACATAAAATCCGTTAAACCTTTTTCCTCTTATTTCAAAACAGAACTGGCCGTTAATTTATTTCTACACGCGCAAAATAACACCTTTTTTAACAGCAACCAAAAACTCACTTTCACGCGCGCGTGCGCTATATAAACATTTGAAAACGAATATAGGTAGATGTACTATACAAAATTACGATGTGTACAACCGAACAAATACAGAAAAAGGTTTATAATATATTAAAAATGAAACATGTTTCCTTCGCAAGCTCGACGTTTAAAATCACGGATGAATATACCTAGAGTTCTTAAATTACCGTAATTTAGGAAATCAGTAAATTACCGTAATTTTATTTTTTTTAAAGGTTTTTTTTACGATTAAAACAAGGAATACAAAGATGAAACGCTTTTGTTGGGTATTATACATTTTATAAATTACCACAATAGGTTATAAATGCCCAAAAATATTCAATTATCTTCATTTTGAGATTAATTATCAGTATCATCATATTCCTCAGGGTACTCACTATCGTTTTCATCCTCGTCAGATTCATCGATAGTTAATTGAACCGCTATAAACAGGGCTAGACATAAGTATTCTTCCTATTAAACGTATCAAACTATTCTAACACGGCCTTCGACTCCTTGGAAATTCGCAACCAAAACGAATCTAGGTGGCGCAGCGGTGCCTAGCTCTTCGAGTTAGTGCGTTACGCGGTTTACGCCTATGATCTAGTGTTTGCTGGAGTTAAATTACATTATTAAACGATGCAAAAATACACTAAAACGCGAATAACGTTAGGTTTTGAGTTTTGTAATCTTGCGCGACGTATTTTAGGTACATATTAGCTCGAAAGATCAAAGAAAATTAAGAAACAGTGAAACACGAATACGATTTTAAATTAACATGGTAATTTACCACAGCCTAAAATTTCAGGGAACGGTCACGGAATTTTAAGAATTTTTATTTAGTCAGGGAAAAGTCAGGGAATTCCGTTTCATTTTGACACTTTTTGAAGGTAATTTTACTTTACATTTACATTAAATTCTATTATTATTATTCATTTAATTGAAAGGTTTTTTAACGTTGCAAAAACCTTTATACTGAAATTTAAGTCGATATAAATTTATGGTTTGAGTCTATTTGATCGATTCCCAAATGATCGAATGGGTCCCATTTGATCGAATTTCCATTTGAACGAATTGCATTTGATCGAATGGCATTTGATCGAACGAAATTTGATCGAATGGCATTTGATCGAACGAAGTTTGATCGAAAGCTACTGTAGGGTAAAACTACTAGTTTTTGGGAGTAAATCGAAAAGGCAACGGTGCATACGCTCCTATGGCGCGCGTACATCAACCTAACATAAACTAACCTAACCTAACCTAACCTAACCTGACCCTATTTATATATATCAAAAACAACGGGCCGTTATCGTCGATGTCATAAAAAATTCCATCATATAGTGTATAAAGTAAAAATCTCTTCATCTTTGTGGCTTAATACAGTTAAAGCAATGAATTATTCCATCATTATTCCTTCTGCACCTAAGCAATGAAATATTCCATCATTATTCCTTCTGCACTTCATATTGACATTCGGTAAAATAAAAACATACCAACTGGTACTATAAATACTTTTGAATTCGATCAAATAGTATTCGATCATTTGAAGGTTCGATCTTATGAAACAAATGACAAATGGGATTCGATCAAATGGAATTTCGATCAATTGCAACGTATAATGATCGACTGTCGATCACATATTTTTCGATCAAATGGACCAACACCAAATTTATTGACTTCTGATGAAAGAAAAAATAAAGTAAAAAAATTGTCTGATTTTGAACTTAAAAAGTCAGAGAAAATCTCTTAAAATGGTCAGGGTAAACAGGAAATAGTCAGGGAATTTGAATATGAAAATATTTTGCCAATCCTGTTCCGTGTAAAATGACCGAGGCCTTTTATTCCGGAAAATTTCAGTATTTTTCCGAAAAAAAGAAAAAAAAGGTTTTAATTCCATGATTAGCTTAATATTGTTCGCAAAGGTAAATTTCGCGGCATTTTTGCTTCATTTTGTGGAATCCAAAATTAAAACTAAACCTCTAGACTAATCAGGAATAAAATCCCTTAAAGTAATTTATGTTTCTATTTTTTATTTTTCCGGTTTAAGGAAAATTTCCGCATTTAATTTTTTCCGGAAAATTAACAACTCTATTTAAATCCTAAATTTAATTTTAGTTTTTTTAGAGTCGAGATGCAAACTACACTGATCACAGACCACCTACCCCAAGAAGGACAGGCATCAACCTCGAAAAATGCTGTCGCAAAAGCTATACGTCTTTTTTTTACAGCAAACAGAAAAAAGCGTGTGAAACCTATTCATTTTACGAAATTTAAATGAGAAAGTCATGCGCGAGCCACCTTCTACAATACATTTTTATTATTGCGCGTGCTCGTCTTTGTACCTTTAAAACTTCCTCAACTTCCCGTGAGATGGCGCGCTCTTAAATAGCCGCATCACATTCGAGACATGAAAAAATCCAATAATTACCAGCGATACGTGTCCCTCTCCGGGTATATGGTCTGTGCACTGATAAACCAACAACTACCTTTATAAAAATTCTCAGATTTCTAAAGCGTACCGAATACCACAGTAGCTCTCGCACAGTTTTCTCCAATATAAATTGCAGTTTTCGAAGAGGTGGTTTGGAGAGGTGAAGGGCTGAAAAATCTGGGGGAAATATCGGATCGACCACTCAAGTCCAACACTCCCCAATAAATTACTCAAGAGCCGATCCAGGGCTAAAGCACGGCGACCAAGGCCCGCTCGACTGGCTTAGGGGATATCAGGATGGAAAAAGAGTTTAAATTATTCAGCAATGGGAGGAGCGGTGTACGGGGAATAAAAAAACGGGGCGGGATGAAGAGGGGGTGGAGGCTGGAAGTGGCGTATTTGGGCGCGAGCTAAGCCGGCCGAAGCTGCCGAGACTCATCCGTCCTGATCACCCGCGACAGGAGAGTATTTTGATTCTAGAAAGTATTTGCTACTGGGCCTAGCATCGATTCTTCGTCGGGTACTCGATACCAAAAGACCCGTTTTCGGGCGGTGGACATCTGTTTTATATTTTTTTCCGCAAGGTGGTAGATAGTGGAAGGGGATCTAAGAAAAAAGTGTCCCTCGCTTCTCGAATAGACTCTTTAAACTTGTCTGAATTTTAATGAGACAAGGGAATGACTAACACCTCTCGTGTAGCGAATTTTAACCTCCAGGGGGCGTTAGCACTACCTCCTTTCAATACGCAACGGCGGGGTATATCTTTAAGAAAATCACCTCTCTAAAAGGCTTTAACACGGTTAAAATGCATTTCATATTGCTTTCGTTAACGTGTAAAATTTTTAAATAGTCCCATTTCCTATAATCAGAAGTAAATGAACCGAAGTTATCGAAATAGCGCTCAGAATCGGAGGGCGTTTTCCTTATGAAAATGACGAGAAAATCGAGTCAAAAAAAAGCTAATTTCCATCCCTGTCTTTTGACGCGATAAATTGCCCTTGGAAATTGTGGGTATAGCTATTTCTTTGTATAAAAAAATGGTTTCATAAAATCAAAAACCTTTTTTTTTGCCTAGGAGCGCTTCTTCGCTTGTAAGAGACTGTGACGTACGAGCCACATTGAAACAAGAAGGCCACGTTACTTTATAAAAAGGAGTATTGAAATTAAAAGTCCACTTATTGAACAATAAAAATTTGTTTAAAAATAAGTAGACTGTTAATTTCAATTTATCGTTTTATGTGCAAGTGCCGTTTTTAGCTTAATCTTCCATAAGTATGATATTTAATTTTTTTTACAATCAATGACCTTTGACACAGACTCTATAGCAAGCTTCGGTTTGACTTTCGCTCACGTCTCACTTACTAGTCATCGGCCATACATCGGCCCCCACCAACTTACGAGGAGACTACCCGAGGTGATAATCACCGATTTGGTTGAAACTAGGTGGGTATGTAGACCTTATTTCACCCAGGGAAAAGTGGCAATGGGCATTAGTTTTGCCATGGCAACCGAAAATGTTTTTGAAAACACAGTATGTATATTTTTCCATTGAAAATAACATACATTTCAAAACCAAAATAAAATAGATAAAAATTGACAAATTAAATTTATTTTATGATACTTTGATGAATTTTGTCAAATTGATTAAAATATGTAAAAATTGATCAGAATCGGTTAAAATGGAGAAAAGCGAAATGTGAAGATAAGAAAGTTGTATTTGCCAACTAATCGCCGAATCGACGATAATAAATGAATTTTATCGAAATAATAAAATGGAATTAAGTTGTTTGAATTTGATCAGAATTATCAATTTTAATTAGAATTATTATCATTATTTTTTACATGGGGGACCCTTAGAAGTGCTCAGATTCCCATGCTATTTTCAATGGGAAAATAAACATACTGTGTTGTCAAAAACATTTTCGGTTGCCATGGCAAAACTAATGCCCATTGCAACTTTTCCCTTGGTGAAATTTCATATTACCATAAGTTCTACACATCCCCCTAGAGACATCAAAATCGGTGATTATCACCTCGGGTAGTCTCCTCGTTAGTGAATAGGGGCCCCACCTTCAGTAAACGCGGCACAGGCTCGTGTCAATATCAGCCAAAGTAAATAGTACGTGCATTATTTTTAAGAAAGGGAGTGAGTCTTCTTATATAGAAGACTAATATAATTAAAAACAACTTGGCAAAATATGCCTTCATGGCAAATTCTAAAAGAAAGCGTATTTAAAGGGGAACGGCCAAGCTTTTCCAAATATGGCCTTATTTCCGTATCAAAAGATTAACAAGACGTTCAATATACTAACACGTACCTTTATTTGTCTTGAAAAAATAGCTTTTATCTCAAAAAGTTGAAACGAAAAATAACGCCAGGTGGTTGGGTTTGAATTTTCGCCGCCATCTTAGGGGCTGCCGCCAGCGCGCCTAACCCCGTATGAGCGATTTGCGAACTATCCTAACTTTTAAAATCGCGCAATTTAGGCTTAAGTCTCTTATAACTGGAACGCGCCGCGCGTGAAAAACATATTTTTTGCGTCTTCAGCAGCGCGCGCTTTTACGTTGTTTCTGTCTCACCGACTTCTCACCAGGTGTCGCGGCGGACGCGCGCTTTTCGATTTCCCGAAATTTCTTTATTTTATTAAAAATTAACCACTCAATATTTTTTGACGCGGTTTTCGAAATAAATTTTAGTTTTTAATGGGCTATAGGGCTATTTAACTGGTTAAAGCTTGACCGTTCCCCTTTAAGGATATTAAATTAAATATTATTAGTCTTTTTTTAATAAGATTTTAAATGTTTGCAAATATAACGAAGTAGTTGATTAAAGGTCTTTTAAATTAAGGTGTTCTAATAATAATAATAATAGAGAGGTTAAGCAAAGCGCTCTAGAAGTTTTAACAACAACTTCGGGAGTACCTCGACGTTCGAGGAGAAACTCCTTAACACAATCAAGTACGTTTGTAATCGAATTTTCACTAGCCCAGGGTACGCGAAGAATTAAAAACGTAGTTTGAACCATACTAAAACTGTCGTTATGTATGGGTATGAGTGGTGTCCAAATAAAACTATATATTTCGTCGTGTGCCCGGGTGTATCGCATAAAGTATTCGTCTTAATTGCACAAGGCCTAGGAGTATTTCAATTGAAACAAGTATTTATGCTTTTAACAAGTATGTTGCTATATAAATAATAAGTTGTCATAACTTTGCCTCGATTTGTTGAGTCGGAAAATTATAATTATTTGTATTTTTATTTAAACACAAAACGCTATAAATTACTATATTGACAAAATTATGGCGTTATCTTGAAATTTTGAAATATTCGACTCAAATAATCAGCTAGGGTAATACCCTTGTCACCGGTTTGAGTCTATTTGATCGATTCCCAAATGATCTAACTGGTCCCATTTGATCGAATTTCCATTTGATCAAATTGCATTTGATCGAATGGCATTTGATCGAACAAAATTTGATCGAAAGCTACTGTAGGGTAAAACTACTAGTTTTTGGGAGTAAATCGAAAAGGCAACGGTGCATACGCGCCTACGGCGCGCGTACATCAACCTAACCTAACCTAACCTAACCTAACCTAACCTGACCCTATTTATATATATCAAAAACAACGGGCCGTTATCGTCGATGTCATAAAAAATTCCATCATATAGTGTATAAAGTAAAAATCTCTTAATCTTTGTGGCTTAATACAGTTAAAGCAATGAATTATTCCATCATTATTCCTTCTGCACTTCATATTGACATTCGGTAAAATAAAAACATACCAACTGGTACTATAAATACTTTTGAATTCGATCAAATAGTATTCGATCATTTGAAGGTTCGATCTTATGAAACAAATGACAAATGGGATTCGATCAAATGGAATTTCGATCAATTGCAACGTATAATGATCGACTGTCGATCACATATTTTTCGATCAAATGGACCAACACCTTGTCACCACCATAGTCCCAAGTCATCTAGCGACAATAGTAGTTACAAAACGTTTCCCTGAAATGTCTTTTTTGCTAAATCGGCTATCGGTAGCTTTAAAGCGCATCTGGACAAACGTAAGAACTGATGAAGATGGTGGTTTTTGAAAATCAAATTAATTTGTTATGGGTTTCTCACATGTAATAAGTCTGAAATTTAAATAACATTTCTTAAATTTGATTGTTTTTTTATAAAATTTAAACGCGGTACTTCCAAATTTATTTGTTTCTATTAATTATTAAGTGGACTTCTTTTAATGAATTCTTAGCTGTAATCCTTTTAATTTAATTTTATTATTGCGCAAGACACAGGGTCCAATAAGTGTAAACACTTTGTATTTCTTATTAATATACCTAATAATGAACATTTTACTTACATTTTAGCAGATTCCTTCCGAAAGTCTCCATTTAATAGCAACGTTTTCTTACCACGTATCAAGTATCTAAGGAGGCTGGTCTGGCACAAAAAAGTAGGGATAAATACGTCCAGAAATATATTTTTTTAATGCTATTTGCTTAAAAATTTACCAGGTAAGGTAGTTTATTAATATACATTTTGGAAGAAAAATAGTCCGTGACGAACACATCGAAAATACATGGCTTAGAAATAAAGTATGTCTACCTTAGTAGAGGATTTTTTTTTTACATTTTACATCAGGTGGAGTATTAAATGCGGTAGAGTTGGAACAGTATTTTGGTGTATGCTTCTATGGTGTGCTGTTGGCGGAAAGGTCCTCGAGCCTGCAAAGTTACAAGTTTCATTTTAATGGCTTAGGTAGAACTTCTCTCTTAAGATATATATTAGATTTGTAGGGACTACAGCGCTTTCCTAAACAGCATTTTCCAAAACAGCGTTTTTCAAATCAGCGTTTTGTCAAAATAGCGCTTTGTCATAACAGCGTTTCTTTATACAGCGTTTCCCAAAACAACAAATTGTTCAAACGGCGCTTTGTCATAACAGCGTTTCTTTATACAGCGTTTCCCAAAACAACAAATTGTTCAAACGGCGCTTTGTCATAGCGGCGGTTCTCAAAACCGTATTTTGTCGAAACAGCGTTTCCCAAAACGGCGCTGCTTTCTATAGCACTAATAATATAGACCTATTGTAATACATATTTTTCTGGAATTTCGGCAAATTTCATTACCTAATGGTTTCTGCCGATAGTTAGTATTGCAAACTTACCTAACCTAACCTAACCCCTGAAGTTCATACATTTTCCATCGTCAATTCATATAAATTTTAAGAAACCGCTGTCTTGACCAAAACCGCTGTTTCAAAATCGCTAATTTGAGAAACGCTATATTCAGAAACGCTGTTTATGGAAAAAGCTGTTTTGACAAACCGCTCTACTGAGAAACGCTTAACCAAAAAACGCTGACTAAACAAAACGCTCTTTCGACAAACCGCGGTATTGAGAAATGCTATTTCAACAACCGCTGTTTTAACAAAGCGCCGTTGCAACTGTTTTGAAAAACGCGCTTTTGAAAACGCTATTTTAACAAATGCTATTTTAGTCAAGCGCTCTATTCCCTACATACCATATATTATACACTTCTGGTACGGGGGAGTCAGGATATTTTATTTCATTTCCTAGTAGTCGATTTGAGACCACCTCAACTTGCCAAATTTAGTCGAATGGAATTTCTAAAATTATTTCTGGGTCTAACACAGTAACCAGCCTTTAGATTAAGATGACGCTTACCTTGCTGAAATTAGGAACAATAAATCCCTTGGATTCTTGGTCGATGGTTTTATCAGCAGAACATAAAGATGAATAAAGATGATGAATTTGGAAGACATCTTTGTGAGGTAATTAACGCAACGTTAAGTTCGTAAGAAAAAATAAAATGATCCACCTATCAATGTCAGTATGAAACAAATAAAATATTTATTGTAAAATAAACAAAATCATAAATAAATACCATGTTAAAATTAATAGTGGATATTTTATTGCTAAATAAAACTTATGTAAATAAATACGCACATGGATTTATTTATTTATTTATTATTTATTTTTAAAAAGATGGATCTGTGACGTCAACTAAGAGTTATGAAACAATATAAAATAATTTTAATTTGAATAAAACTAGTGTTGTAAGTCGGAAAATGACAAGCCTTTTTTCCGGAAAATTTCCGTATTTTTCCTTAAAGAATAAAAAAAGTTTTCATTCCATGGTTAGTTTAAATTGTTTGCAAATTTAAATAAAGCGGCATTTTCGCTTCATTTTTTCGTATCTAAAAGTAAAACTAAACCTCTAGACTAGTTTAAACTGATTAACAATGTAACACTATTAATGTTTTGTAGTATGTTTACTGATATTATACATTTTATATCGATAAAAAGTTAATAACATTAAAAACCCTTAAAAAGTAATTTTTGTGATAATTTTTTCGATTTTGAGGAAAATGTTCCTCAATTCGGAAACTTTTCTGGAAATTTTTCCGGAAAATTAACAACTCGAAATAAAAGAAAATGGAAGTAATCAGACAACAATTGAATAGTTCTAGATAGAAACAATTTATTGATAGTACAAAGATTTTTATTAACAAAGAAAACCTACAATTATATTAATTGTTCAGACTACCATGATATAATTCATCTACGCATAGAATTTATATTATATAATGTATATTAAAAGCTACATGTCATTGTGTATTTTTTATAGATCTATTCCCGACAACGCAGTGTCGCAAAATCTACGACGCGTCGCTCGTAAATTTCCATACTTTTCAACAAACCTTTCTACATCTATTAAAATGGGGAGACAGTGGGGAGAAAAAGACCAATACTTTATAATGCGCTCAATCGTTTATCATCGTCATTCATTATGCAAATTTTGGCGACTGTCATCTAGCTGGGCACCTCTTTCGTAACAAACGGTGTCGTTTTAATTCGTTCTCGGTAAAATGATTAAATTTACTTTTTTTATATAGAATTTTGGTCGAAGAGATATGACAAGTCCATGGATTAATCATATAATCTAATGGAAAAATGACCTAATTTGAATATTTTCAAAGGAGATTATATATATTTTTAATATATAATTTATATATTTTTAATATATAATTTATATATATTTTTTTTTAATTTTAAACTGATTATTACTTTTGGAGAAGTTTAGATTAAACCGGATTAATGTTTTTATTTTTAAGTTATAGCTATGGAATAAAGGTTTCCGGAAAAATACTATATAAGCTATTATATTTTTCACGGAAAACTATATCGATAGCTACGGATCATTCTTAAATTAAAGCTAGTCTTTGCTCCAGAATTCAACAACTTCGATAAAGCCGCGTGTTCTAATCGGAACAGAGTGTGGCTTTAATCTTTCGGATCATACTGGCCTTACCGTCCTACCAATTTTTAAAAGTTAATACTCCCGACATACGTTCGCTCATGAAATCGTTCTACGTTAATTTATTTGACTGCTCGACAATATACTTTTTTGTTTTCTTAAATCTACGACAACTATTTCTAGTTCCATTTGTAATTTATATTTACAGTTCTTGGTTTTCGTTATACATTATTTTTGGGTTGATATGTCTGAACAGTTTTTCACGAATTACGAGCTAGAAACGACGGAACAGTCGAAAGATGGTTTTATCTTTTTATTTTTAAATATTTGACTAGATAATTTAATTTAATTATATTCTATTCAATACAGACATTGATTCTAACTCTTCCTTTCGTATGTATCCCTGTTGATTTAGTCAAATGAAAATATCATTTGGCAGTGGTAATTCTTTTAAGACTACTACTTATAGTACGTTTACTTATTAATTTATGGCGCCTTTTCATCGTTATGGAAAAAACACTATAGCACCAATATTGGATTTTATTTTTTACTTTTACACAATTTTTGTTTTGTTCAATTACACTATATAAGTGAATTTCTATTTCTTAAAGTAAAGAACTCCGTTTTAGGGTTATTTAACTATAGAAGAGACAAGAGCCTTAGATACGAACTCGGCACTACATTCTAATTGGAAGTTCTTTACCCAGGGAATAGAATTCCAATGTTAATTTGATTTTGGGAATGAGGGGGAGGTTTTCAACTGACATTTACGAGAACTACAGGCTGGTGTACCGGCGACGAATTCAATAATATCCTTTAGTTTTCCACTACGACTCAAACAGGCACGAATCGGTTAGAGAAGCTAATGCGAGAAAGTGAAAAGGTCAATGTTTGTTGGTTGCTGTCCATTAGCCAATTTGCTTTTAAACGCGTAAGTCTACGATTTTTTCTAAATCTAAATTCTCAATAATTAACGAACTATTAACAATATTGAACTAATTTAAAATGACCTGGCACAACGCGCGACATTTTTATTATTTTATCCTCTCACCTCTCTCGTTTCTACGTATTAAAAACAGCGATATTTATACTAATATGTACACAAAAGTTCACTTAGATTAAGCGAAATGAGCTAAGAACTCAGGACCAAAGCGGTACGAACTCGACCGAAATGAACAGTTAGTCGAGAGGAGGCTAAAACCGGGGCGGTGTCGGATGGCGGTGACATCCGAGGAGAGGGCTGCTGGCCGAAAGAGGGTCGAGGGGAGGCGTCAAGCGGTCGAGGCGTCATCACGAACATTTGTCCCAGAACTCGTCGTGGGAAGAGCGCTTGGGGTGTTGCAAGGTGTGCGAATGGGCCCCGTAGTGGGGGACGTGACAAGGACACGCGGAATGCCAGGAAGTGGAAGGTCCGGTCGAGGTGCCGGCCACGGGCGCTTCCGTGTCGCTCCCGTTGGCCGCGTCCTCTTGAGCTTTCATCTGACCGGCGTAATATTCCCACATGCGGCCCAGGATCAGGGCGGCGATGTTGCTGCCGTGGTTCTGCTCGATCATGCGCAGGACGAAGACTCCGTCCCAGCCCAAGTAGGTCAACGAGATCTTGCGGGAGACTCGGGGAAGCTCCCCGGAAGAGATCAACTTGGTCCTCCAGAGAGTCAGCCGCACGAAGGCCAATCGGTTCCAAGGGAAGCTACGCCAGGCCCAGACGGCCAAGCTGAAAGCGTTGAGAGGCAGCATGACGGCCAGGTAGAACCAGACAGCCGAGAAGACCTTTTCGTTGAAGACGTTGATGGGCAGAACGCAGCGGCAGATGTTAGTTCGCAAGCCGCCCTGATTGGCCGCGCGCACCTTGCAGAGGGTTTGCAAGGGGAAGCGAGGGGAATTCCACCACTCGCCCTCGGTAGCCAATCGGCGCAACAGCTCGAAACCGTGCCGGATGAAACCTCTCCCCATGAACATGGTCAGCATCAAGAACTGGATTCCGACGTTCAAGACGTACAAACCTTTCACCAATAAGTAGAGAACGCACAAGTAGCGACTGGGGCCCGGCATGCAGCGGCACATGGGAGGCACCCGGCAAGAGGGGTCGTCGCAGCAGCCCGCCGCGTTACCCGACACTAACGAGTGGAATTGGTCGACGAACTCGCTCAAGAGAGCTTCCCGTTGTTGACAACCGGGAGGCAAAGCCGCGATGTCCGAGGCTCGTTTCAGAAGCTTCCGCAGTTTGACGCCAGCGTTGTGGGCGCAGGCACCCCACAGCACGAATGGTAAATGGAAGCAGAATCCTTGAACCAAAAGAATTAAGGGAGCCCATTGGTAATAACCAACGCGAATGCGTCGGATGCGGTTGGGGCCGATGGCGGCTACTACCAAACCGCCGTAATCTAAATCGTCCGCCATGATGGGGTTCTGCAAATTGTCCAGTTCATCCTCCGCGTCTCCTTCTTCCGAGACGATGTAGTAGGTGGACGACGTCCAGCAGAAACTGTTCACGTAGCGCGCTTGGGCCTCCGTAAAATACGTGGGCGTGAAACACTCGATCGGTTCGCCGATGTACTGTTTGGTGAAAATAGGCAAGGCCAGAAACAGGAAGACTATCATAGTATACTTTCGATTCATCTTGTCGATGCTGTCGTCGATTGGCACGTGGATTCCGCCGATGAGATCGTGGAACCGGAAGAAAAACGAGGACATGTTGCTTTTTCCCTGGCGAGGCGCCGCCACGGACTTGACGCAAGTTGACCGAGACACGGTGTCGGCTGGACGAAACGATCGAGCGACGGAATGAACCGGGATCTTTTCGAATGGGCAACGCCGACGGACGGGCCCACCGCTGCCGCACCAGCACGACGATATCGACGATCAAACGCCGAACCCAAACTCTTCTTCTCGTGTCGTCGAAGGTCGTGACCTCCTCGATGCTCGCTCACTGACTGCCGACGCCGCCGCTGCTGCTCGCTCTCTTCTCGTTCTCGGTAACTCGATGCGTTCTTCGGTATGATTGCCACCACCATCGCTGGGATGGACCACACACCTAAGGACGGGATAACGAAAAAGAAACGCGAGAAAACCACATTTATAGACGTTGTACGAGAAGTTCGCGGACAGACGCGAAAACTAGAACGTCGATACAAAAATACCTACTGGACGGGTGCTCTTCTCGGCGCGCCTATAAAAAGGAATCTTTGAGTAAAAACTCACCTCCCGTCTCGAAGACAGATCACTCTTACCCCCAATATACGGCGTGAAAAATAAACCAAAGCGACGTAAACCATCCCTCCGAAGAAAAGAAAAATACCAGAAAAAAGACTAATGCTCTCCGGAGAGAAACGGGGTAGAAACTTTCATTTTTATCACCAAGTAGGTCATCGAAGAATATTTTAGCGGGGCTTCTTTCGCCTTCAAACCCGAAACCTCTCGTTTTTTTCTTATACACTCCATCCTCCTCTTTCGTCCCGACAGACGAGAATTTATTTCTTTTAAACAAAATGGACGGAATGACGTCGTTGCGGGGGTAGGGGGGCTTCGTTCTCTTAACCCCAAAAATTCGGACGTTTCTCTAACTCTTTCTATCTCCTCTTTGACCTTTCCCGGCAGAAAGGAATCGGCCCTAAGCCTTTAACTGAATAAAATCCCGATTGGGTCCCTGGTGGACGACGTGCCCGACGGCGCGTTATTTGACACGGACTTTAGCCAAAACCGGGACTGTCCCCGAGTGGCTATAAGCCCCCATCGCGACACTCCGGGCCAATGATACCAAATCCTAGGATTACGCCCGAGAAGAAATACAAGGAAAAGAGGTTTTAAATTGAAAAGCCAAGCTCGTGCGGGGAGAGGCTAAACCAATTAAAACCAGCACGCGGACCATCGGTATAAATTAAGGACAGTCGTCGAGGGTTCTTCAAATTGAGTTACGTATTAAGATTACGGGATCTCGGTCGGAGTGACATCTATCGCGAGATGGGGGAACTCTTAGTCGAACGTTACCGTGAAATCTTTCTTTCTCGTCCAGCCCCGGAAGTTCTCGGGGGAGTCAATCGTCCTCGATAAAGACATCGCGGCTATCTCGAAAAGAGCTAGGTACTGATAAAAGGATTAGACTTGTTCTTTTTCGGGACTTACAATTTTGCACTAAAGAAAAAAAAATCGCGATTTCGATTCCCAAATACGATACAATCAAACCGCTCATACGTAAACAAAATGGTATAAAACTGGTAACGTACGATAAAGAGACGAGCGTGTCTTCTTGACCTAGATGAAGAAACCTAAAGAATCGTCTTTGCGGTCTACCCTTAAGAACACCTCCTTAATATCCGTCGGTTTCTTTCCCTAATTCGACGCGTAAAAAACCCAATCGCGAACTCGCTCCCGACTGAAACTGAAACCGTGGGGACCCAAAGCCGTTCGGAGTCACGCGAAACTCACGTTGAAATTGCTCCAGGGGTTAAGCCTGACGTCGCCTACGAACGCGATATCGAGGCGGAAGAAGCCAAGTAAAAATTCGCACCCGTTTCGAAACGGTAATATCGGGAGCTGATAAGATAGGAGGCAACTAGGAAGAGGAGTGGAGATTGCCTATTCTCCCCTCGAGTAAAAAGACGCGTACCTTTAAAGGGAGAGCCGCGGGGGGAAGTGGGAAGTAGAGTTGCCTACTGACCTACATCGCCAAAGCTTTCTAATAATACTCCGCGCGAGGGTCGAAGCCGGCAGTCGATAAACGAGGACCTAATAAAGGATGTACTACAATGTCGCCGGAGAAAATGGGCTATAATTGAGGAAGGGGTAAAAAAATGTGTTTTTAAAGTTCGAATTGATTTCTCGCAATCGAACAGCCGGAGAATTTATGTTGATAGACTTCGCGGGGGGAGGGGCACGATTAATGAAGGCTAGGAAAACAATTACAGAAATGTCCGAGAAATTTATCGGCGATCCCTCTGGAGAGTTCGACCATACAAAAAGTTGCTCGATGGTTGACTCTAACGGGTCGTTTACCCCCTACCTGACGGCGGCGCCGAAGCTCGGGATTAGGTGAAGTCCCAATAGAGTGGTAGGCTGGCGAGCGTACTAAGCCTCGGAGGCGGATAGACGGCGCCAAGCGTCGATCGTTGCTCCCTCTTTACGGGATGAGGATGAAGTGTGGAGGGTCGGGTTAAACTCTCTCCGGCTACTTGGCATACTCCCCCCCCCCCTCGACTCTTCCCGAAATGGTTCCGCCCACCCACTGCCGCGCAGTTGTATCTCCGAAAACTTCTTTCCGTTTCCCGCATTCCGTCTTCCGGAACAAGAGTTCTACCGAGGAACGCCATTGACTATGGCCCCTATATGCGCAGTTGTTATACCCCCCAAAAGCTAAGCTTATACACCGGCGGGAGGCAACCTAAAATCCAGCTTTCCCCTCGCGTTTTTGGACGTTTTTAAAAGCGTTGCCCTTTCGCGTTAGCCTACCCCTCTTTACCTCCTACTATTCTTTTATTTTTTCGATCGGATAGTTTGAGCTAGCTTTTAGGCTGACATATCCTCGGGGGGAAACGCGATGGTGTATCAATCAATGTAAAGGAAATGTACCCCTCGAAACCATTTCGCCGAAAAATGGGATATTATATATCCGTATATTTCTAACGACATTGAAATCGGCCCCCAATAAAAAAATACAAATGGAAAAATAGGTCAAAACCCCTGTAGAAGTGTTCCACTCGCGTCGCTCCGCTGCCCAGGGTAAAGTTCACTACCGGGGGGAAGCCGTTCCAACGCGTTTTAGGCTTATTTAATATTCGGGTTTACCAACGTACACCAATGGTTTGGAAATGTTTTAAGAATCTGGTTTATTGGTACTGATGATACAAAATAAAATAGGCTTATATTTTTTGTCCCCTTATATTGATTTTTGGTGAACTAAACATTCACCTAAAAACGAAACGCGTTTCATGTTATTTTTCCTTTTGGTTTTTGTCATTTTTAATATATTATATATTGTAAACCAAACAATGTGCCCTAGAATAATGGTTTTTTTCTTCATTTGTTTTCGGAGTATATATATATTTCTTAGAAATATTTTACATTTCTTATTTTTCTGAAATATTTTATAACGCGATGAGCCATTTTGTTTATTGTTAACTATATATTTTTTTTAATTTCTGCGTCTTGAAAGTAACCTCCTGGAAGGTTACAAAAAAGACGATTAGAAATTTGGGGCTTGTGCATGCCTTTCAGATATCACTTTTGAAATATTGTAGTTCTTTTTTTGTTTGTTTGTTGTATTCTATTATTAGAATGGCAGTATTAATAGTTTTGAAAGGTACACAGCCAAAAAAGCTCCGATTGTTTTGATGTATTGGTCCTGAATTTATATTTTTTTTTAATTGGCAGTAAAACATGCTCACGTTACATATAAGAACATTTTTTTGTATTTTACCCCTAGCTTTTAAATTTAGGTTATCTCAGGTAATTTTTAACGTTATCCCGTGATATGCGTCCCTTTTTTCACAATTATATCAGGCGATTTATATATAGTTTTTTTTTTCAACAAGATTCATTTTTTCTTAAATATCATCTAATTTACCTTCATTTATTTTAAGAATTTTTGTAATAAAAACCGATACTATTTTGTTTATAGTCTTTGTTAATTCGAATATATTATATTTACATTACTTTTTCTCCCCCGAGGGTTTTTTTTTGAGACAGTTAACAAGGCCTAATTGTTACAATTAACATAATTCCTAATTATACGGTATTTATTATTTAAGTTTAAAACACGCGGTTATATAGAATCAACAGTAAACCTTTGAAGGTATATTTGCGTTTAAGGGGAATCCAACCTATGAGCCCTTTAGGTTGAATTTTAATTTAGGAACAATTTGGTTTATATATTTTTGAAGTTTATTATTTAAAGATTATTTTTTCTTGACTTATTTATAATTGTAATATAATTATAATTTATTCGGTGGAAATGAATAAGAAACTGTCGAGTGAATGAAATGTAAACCTTTCTGTCTCAAACGCGACTTGTAAGGGGGAGAAAAAACGCAATCGAATCCATCGAATGTGATTTTCTTAAACTTCTCAAACGTTTTCTATAGCTTTGAATTCTCAAAAATTTCAAACATTTTCGCTATAATTTTTCTTGAATAAAAAGGAGAGAAAAACTTAATTCGATTTTTCTTATTTATAAAACATTTTTTGCTTTTCTTTTAAATCCCTTTTTTGTTTTCTAAATTTGTAAGAAGACTAATAAAGAGAGAGGCACTGTTATCAAGCCTAACTTCCTCCAATATTTTTATTTCTTATATATTTGAAATATTTGGTATATTTTTGTAACTTCTGTATTCCTCGTGATGAATTCTCGACTTCACTATCACGTCTCGACTAGAGGTTAGACTATAATGTTTCGTTAATAGAAGAAAAATAGTGTATAGCGACTACTAACTCTAAAGGGCTTTGTATTTTTTCGCTTGTCCCGAAATTGGCAATACGAATGCATAGGTATTATTATCTTAATTAATTAATATATATAATTTATATCTTTCTTTTTCTCATTTAGGTTAGATTCTAAGCTTCGTGTATATACGAATCGGCCGACAAGCGATCATAAACAATTCTCCCAAACGCCGGGGTGCGACCTTCTCTTGG
The DNA here is from genome assembly GCF_980474605.1 of Leiobunum rupestre. Taxonomy (NCBI): domain Eukaryota; kingdom Metazoa; phylum Arthropoda; class Arachnida; order Opiliones; family Sclerosomatidae; genus Leiobunum; species Leiobunum rupestre. The sequence continues at coordinate 27,645,201 of NC_143392.1, read as the reverse complement.
TGTGGGGCAGGGAGTGGTGCGAGTGGTGGTGGTTTTGGGCGCCAAAGTGCGGAACGTGACAGGGGCAGGTGGAGTGCCAGGAGGTGGAGGGTCCCGCCACGGGGCCACCCAGCACGGCCGAGGTGCCGGCCACGGGTTCGGCGAGTTCGTTCGCGCCGGAAGTGGCGTCTTCCTGGGCCTTCATTTCGGCGACGTAGAACTCCCAGATTTTCCCCAGGATGAGGGTGGTCATGCTGGAGCCGTGGTTGTGCTCGATCATGCGCAGGATGAAGACGCCGTCCCAGCCCAAATGGCTGAAGGAGATTTTCCGCGCCACTCGCGACAGTTCGCTCATGCCGAACATTTTTGTGCGCCACAGAATGAGTTTGACGAAGGCCAATCGGTTCCAAGGAAAGCAGCGCCAGATCCAAATGGCGAGGCTGAAGGCGTTTAGCGGTAAGAGGAAGGCCAGGTAGAACCAGACGGTCGAGTAGATCTTCTCGTTGAAGACGTTGATGGGTAGGACGCAACGGAAAATGAAGGTGCGCAGCGTCAACTCGTCCTCCACCCTGACCCGACACAGGGTTTGCAAAGGGAATCGCGGCGAGTTCCACCACTCGCCGTCCGTGGCCAAGCGGTGCAAAACTTCGAAACCGTGCCTCAAGAATCCCTTGCCCATGAACATGGTCAAGAGCAAGAACTGAAGGCCGACGTTGACGACGTACAGGGCTTTTACCACCAAGTACAAGACGCACAGGTAGCGACTAGGCCCGTTGGCCCATCGACACAGCAGCGGAAAGCGACAAGTTGGGTCCTCGCAACACCCGCCCGTGTCTTTGCCCGTCACCAGGACGCTAAACTGGTCGACGAACTCGACCAGGAGAGCTTCGCGCTGCTGGCAGCCGGGCGGTAACGCGGCGATGTCCGAGGCTCGTTTCAAGAGGCGGCGCAGTTTGACGCCGGCGTTATTGGCGAACGAGCCCCAAATGATGAAGGGTAAGTGGAAACAGAAGCCTTGAACCAAGAGGAAGAGAGCGGTCCATTGGTAGTAGCCGACCCGGACCCGGCGCAGGCGATCGGGGCCGAGCGAAGCCGCGTCCAGACCTTCGTAGTAGAACTCTTCCATCATGACCGGTTGTTGCGGTTTGCTGAGAACGTCGCCGGCGGTGTCGCCGCTGTCGTCGGCGACGATGTAGTAAGTCGAAGAGGTCCAACAATGACTGTTCATGTAGCGGGATTGGGCCTCGGTGAAGTAGGTCGGGGTGAAGCACTCGATGGGTTCGCCCATGTACTGCTTGGTGAAGATGGGCAGCGCCAGGAAGAGGAAGATCAGGAGGGTGTACTTACGGTTCAGCTTATCGATGCCGTCGTCGATGGGAACGTGGACGCCACCGATCAGGTCGTGGAAACGGAATAACAGCGAGGACATACTAGCGTTTTTGCCCAGTCGAGACTGCGCCACGGTCGTCTTGCAGCTCGTATGAGACAGGGCGGCGGTCGACTACGACGGGGATGAGACCAAGGGTACAACGCAAAAGTGGCCCGAGCCAACCCGAGCGGGGATTTAGCGGCGGGCAAATGGTTGGGCGCCGGCCCAGCGATGGGACGACGGCGACCGCTTTCCGAGAGCTTTCGAGCCGAGAAATCGTTTCCTTCGGCGCTCGCCTGACAGCGGTCTTCTCGATGCCGGTGGCCCAGGAATACTCGTTTCTGTCGTCGGGAATGGCAACTTCTTCCGCTTTTCCGTCCTGGTCTGGTTCCGGCGCTGCTGCTAGATCCTGCTGCGTCAGTTTTGTCGACCATGGCTCGGTTGAGGCACACACCTGCGGAAACGGGAAGGCCCACTCAGTAGTCCGTACTCTTTTGCTTTTATATTTTAACATTTGTGTTTTTGTTTAGTCTGTCTCTGTCCTCTCTGACTATCTCTCTCTCTGTATCTTCGCCGACCACTACAAGTTTCTACAAAATCTCCCCAAAGCAGCGCCGCCTTTTTCTCTCGCTCTCTTTATACCCGCGTGATCCCCGCGGGACGAATTCATTCGGAGTCATTTTAACGGGAGCGTAGCCAAATTAAAATCAACTAGAGGGAAAAGTGGCCGAACGGACCGATGCGTTTAAAGCTTCGCGGAAAACGTTTTAATAAAAACAACGGTAGAACGCGACAAACGGTGCCGCGACGGACATGGTCAGCGCGGGACTGTCGCGAGAGAAGGACGCGTCCCGTTTCCGCCACGGGGGGTGGGGGGGGCTTTGGGGTGGGGACGGTTCCGCCACGGTGCTAATGAGGACTGGTGCGTTGCCAGTATTAACTACCGCCCAACCCCTTTCAATCTCTCTTCCGGCAAAAGCGTACCTGACGCCTGGGAAATTGAGTCCATTCGCTTTGCTTGGTAGACATTTATTGGAAGTTGATTCATTGACCGTGGTCCACCCATCTTTCTCTCCGGATCTCTACTAATATAATATTTATAAAAACCCGCGCGATATTCCTATATTATGCCTCTCTCTCTCTCTCTAAGCTTATGTTGCCTCCCTTTTTTCGGTTCATTAATTTCGCGATAGATGGTAAATGCCAAAGTTTCGACCCCTCTCACTCGTCTATTCTTTGCTACTAACGTTTTATACCTGTGAAGATTTTTTTCGTACAAACATTTTCCGATTAAAAATATATAACCTATCAGATTTATTTTGCTCGAGGAAATAAGTTTTGATCATCGCCTTGTTTTTTCGTTTATAAAATCGAGGTTATTTACAATATTTACCCAAATTAAATTTACATTATATTTAATTATTATTAGTCTAAAAATTACCGAAAATGTTTAGGTTTTTAAATAATAGAAAACGTTTTAACGGGAATAGTCTGGTACACGCGTACAACTTTCAGTTTAAGAACCTTTTGTATCGGTTTTTGTTTCGCTGAATGATATGGTTTTGTTAATGAAGGGAAGTATTTAGAGTTCTTTGAGGCTTGTTTATCTTTATACATTCAATATTACTTGGTCACCATTTACTACAATTTACTCGTTTACTATTTTATCTAGAGTTATAATAATAAGCTACCAGGAGAAAAAGATCTTTTTGGTTTGTTTTCGTTAATATAGTGAAAGGTTTTTAAATTTTCTCAGTATATACTTGGATAAAATTGGTTTCTGGAATAATCAATCGACTGGGACCAAATTTTATACAAGAACGGAAAATATTTTTTCGATTATTTTTGAAGGTTATTTTAGAGAATGTTAAAATACTGTTTGGCTGAACAATATTAAATTTCTACTCCTTCTCATCAAATCCGATTGAAATATAATACTTCATACAATATAAGGCCGAAAGCACCTTCAATATTTCACTTTTTATTTTTATTTTTGTTACCACACCGCACTTCCCGGAAATATTTACAAAAAATTTTATTTAAGTTTTTGTATTTTGGTTAACGGTTATTTATTTGTTTATTCTTTTCTTTCTTTTGTATAGATACTTTCTTTGGGCTAATCGTATTAAAAATTAAAGGTTATTTTGGTTTCAATTTAATTTCGGTCCGTTTTAAAGCGTATTAAAAGACTGAAATATTCACGAATTAGTTGTTCGGTTTTAATAAAATTAAAAGCGACTTCTGAATTAATTTCTGTTTTTGTTTCGGTGAACTTTGGTTTGACGTTTCCGGTGATAGTGGAACGATTGATTCGTATTAGCGTAGCGAATATAAAAAGAGCTAGACTAGACTATCAGGAGCATTTCTCCCAAAACACGTCGTGGGGGCTCCTTTTGGTATGCTGCATAGTATGATGATGGTGAGGCGGGGGCGGAGGAGCCTGGGGCCCGAAGTGGGGCAGGTGGCAGGCGCACGCCGAGTGCCACGACGACGACGAGGGCCCCGTCGAGGTGCCCGGCACCGCGTCCAGTTCGCTCGTGGTGGCCTCCTCTTGGGCCTTCAACTGTTTGGCGTAGTTCTCCCAGACCTTGCCCAAGATCAGGGTGGCCATGTTGCTGCCGTGATTATGTTCGATCAGTCGCAGGACGAAGACGCCGTCCCAACCCAGATGGTGGAAGGAGATTTTTCGCGAAGCGCGCGTCAGTTCCGTCATGTTAAACATCTTGGTCCTCCAGAGCGTCAAGCGCACGAAGGCCAACCGGTTCCAGGGAACGTTGCGCCAGACCCAAATCAGGAGACTGGCCACGTTAATGGGCAAGAGAAACGTTAATACGAACAAGACGGCCGCGAAGATTTTCTCGTTGAAAACGTTAATGGGCAAGACGCAACGGAAGATGTACGTTTGGAGTGAGAGCTGGTTCTCGGCGCGCATTCGGCACAGCGTCAAGAGGGGGAATCGCGGCGAGTTCCACCATTCACCCTCGACGAAGAGGCGCCGCAGCAGCTCGTAACCGTGTCTCAAGAAGCCTCGTCCCATGAACGAGGTCAGGAACACGAACTGAAAACAGACGTTGACGACGTACAGCGCTTTGACGAAGAGGTACAGGACGCACAAGTAGCGACTGGGGCCGCCTACGCAGCGGCAGAAGAGGGGGATTCGGCACGAAGGGTCCTCGCAACAACCGGTCGCGGTTCCGGCGATCAGCGTGTTGAACTGGTCGACGAATTCGGCCAGGAGGGCCTCGCGTTGTTGGCAGCCGGGGGGTAAGGCGGCGATGTCCGAGGCGCGCTTGAGGAGTCGCCGCAATTTGATGCCGGAGTTGTGGGCCCAGGCCCCCCAAACGATGAAGGGCAAGTGGAAGCAGAAGCCTTGCAGCAGGAGAAAAAGGGCGGTCCATTGGTAGTAGCCAACGCGAACGCGTCGCAGGCGGTCGGGCCCGATGGCGGCCACCTGCAACCCGCCGTAGTTGAATTCTTCGGGCATGAGTGGCTTCTGCACGGAGTCGAGAACGCCGCTGACGGCTTCTTCGTTCTCGGTGACGATGTAGTAAGTGGACGAAGTCCAGCAGTAACTGTTGACGTAGCGTGCCTGAGCGGTGGTGAAGTAATGCGGAGGGAAGCACTCGATGGGTTCGCCGATGTACTGCTTGGTGAAGATTGGCAGCGCCAAGAAGAGGAAGATGATAAGAGTGTACTTACGATTCAGTTTGTCAACAACATCGTCAATAGGCACGTGGATGCCGCCGATCAAGTCGTGGAAACGGAAGAGTAACGAGGACATACTGTGGTCGCCGCTCGGTCGGGGTTTCGCCACGGTGGTGGGGCAGTGTGAGCGAGACAGGGCGACGGTCGGCGGCTACGACTCGCGGCAGCGGGAGGAACGCTGTCCGTTCCGAAGGGCACTCGCACCGAGCCGAAGACGACGACCAGCTCGTCGACGATGCCGACTTCCGCTTCCGGTTCTCCTTCTTTCCCGTTTCCCTCTCGCCTGGTTCCTGCGGCCGTCCTTCTCAGTCTGCGTCCGGCACTGGCTCCGGCAATTTTGACGACCATGGCGCGGTTGAGACGCACACCTGTGTGGGAAACGGGAATCATGGCTCAGTCAAGCTTGCTCTGCAGCTGTCTCGCTCTGGCCGCCTGCCCAACTCATCTCATGACTCTTCCTATCTTCAGGGCTCTCTCTCTTCCAAGCCGAGACCAACGACCGACCGGGCTTTCCCTTTCTCGCTCTCTCTCTCTCTCATATTCTCTCTCCTTGTTCTTCTTTAAACCAAAATATTTCAAATAATCTCTTCGTCCAAGAAGACCAAGGAGTCTCTTTTCCGTAACAATCATAATCACATAAATCCCTACCATTTACCGTTAATAAAAGATGGCTAAGATTTGAGGACTCGCTAGGTACTTAAAAGTCAAGTGAGAAAGCCTTTGTTCATTTGGTACAAGGAGTGCCACAAAGATAGGGTTCATTAACAAAACCATTTCAAGAGCAAAATAGCGTAGGCCTCGACAACAGAATCAAAAACCAACACGCGCTTACAAACCCAGCGACACAATCAAATCAACTTCGTTTATTTGCTTCAAAAAACCGCCAAAAACATCTCTCCCAACGCGAGAGCCGTTAAAGGAACCCGGGACGTCAAAAGAAAAAGATTATTTAACTTACGACTCTAGCGCACGCTTCCAAAGTCCGAGGCAACCCGAGGTTAAATATGTGACGCGGTATTATTACATCATCCCCCGATGATCACGCGATACTAAACGAGTCCGCGGCAAACAAAAACATCAAAAAGAACCAAAAATCCCCAAACATAATAAAAACTAGAGCCGTATGAGCGAGCTTTAGAGCCTTCAACGCGAACTTTCTTTATTTGTCCTTTCCAGGAATTATGACACGACGCGCCAAACAAGTTTCTGCTCAGAAACAGAAACTTTAAGGAAAAGAAAAGTCTACTTGGAAAAATCGAAGAGGAAAGGCCAAAGAGTGTCGAGAGGGTGAGCTAGTGATAGCAGACGATGCGAGATCTTGTCGAGGGGAGGGGCCAATGAGACAACGTATACAACTAGGATAACTAGTCTAAGACTCGTCTTAACCGCGGTAGGGATTATTTGACGCTCACAAAAAAATTGTTTGCATCACGTCAAAGGAACGTCTTTGGATAAGTCTAAAAAATCTTTTTAGTCTAAAACAGGGTTCGATGTCACCTGTTTCGAAGCGATAAGCTGTAGTTCACTTTCAAAAATGTCACGACGTTATGTCTATCTGAAAGAACCCTCGTATCGTCTGATCAAATATAACCTAAACGACATCGTCGAAAATATCGTATAAATTTGTTTCTAAGGTTATTATTATTGGGCGAATTTATCGTGCAAAGTTTAGTATACGAACCAAATTCTACCACGTATTGATTTTAGACCTTCCCCGAAGTTTCTTTTCGCCTGTTCTCCGACTAAAAGTGTACTCTTTTTACTCTAAAACGTGTTATTCGCCTGTTCCGGGGATAAGAATTACTCCGTCCCATAAACTATTCGCTTTTTCCGGAGTATTAGGGCTACTCTTTTTATTCCTTCTCAAAAAAGGTGTAAAGGAGTAAATCGGATTTTGTACTCTGCTAGCCAGAATTTATCTGCTAAAAAAAGCAGCCATTTTGGAAAAACGTTTTTACTCCGACTCAAACAATTCGCCACCGCAGAATCGGAGTAAAATGAAGTCATGGCCTTACTCTTGTTACCCTACTCCGAAAACCCGGAACAGGCGAAAAGAAACCACCTACTTACTTTATTAATATAAATTGATTCGCGAATACAAACACCATTTCGCGGTTTCAAAAAAACATGACCGTATAAAGAAACGAAATTCAAATGTCTCCGCAGAAATTTCCAATTTTCCCAAAATAATCTAATCTCGGAAATCAACGCGACTTTCGTCAACCTGTCAATATCTTATCGACAACGACGAATTGAAACCAATGAACTTAGAACGAATGCTTTTAGTAAAATAAGGTAACCGATCCATCAAGCGGGCCAACGTAATATATTCGAACGGAAATGAGACATTGAAATTCAGGCCCGAATAAACCGGAGAAGGTCCGATGTAGCCCAAATATGGAAAACAATTACCAGAAATGAAACGTATCATGACGATGGAGCCAGCGTCTCTCCGCGGGCCAATGCCGAAAAGAGTAGGAGGGTATAGGCTCGTTATTACTTCTTGGCCAAAAACGACAATCAACATCATTTCATCCGTTCTGGAAGGATCAGCATTAATCTTGAGGGAAAGCACGCTACCGACCATCATACATTAGTCGCTTAAGACGGGCACACGCGAATATCGAGATGGGGTTACTACTACTATAGTGATACCAGAAAAAGAAGGGGGCAAGAGAGGGGGGGAATGCCCGGATGAAAGGCTTGACCGAGAAGCGAACGATCCAGCGTAGATAAAGGTTTTTTTTTCTCCTAGCGTAACGATTCAGTAGTAAGGCTGGCGCCGTTACGGGGGACCATCATTTCACTTTTTTTGGACGCGTGGTCAGTCTTTTTTAAACCTTCTGATTTTTTAAACCAAGATTATGAACTAAGTATTCGTTGTAACTGTGGTCGAGGCCTTCCCATTAACCAACACTGGTATTCTAAATAATCAAACAAGTACATATATTTAAATAACAACGAATGTTAACAAATTTAAATTTTAGAGACCATATCCAGTCTGTGCCAACGAAAAATATTTCACCTAACCAGAAAAATATTAATATCTTGTCTAAATTAAATATTTAATAGCGTTTTCCATTTGTTGTTCACGAGCGCTCTAGATCGCTCTGATCAACATTTTATGCTTGGACCTGCTCCTATCAAGTTTCGCGTGTTCCGTTTGCGTGCTCTGATCTTCTCCGATCAAGTTTCACGTGTTCCGTTTGCGTGCTCTGACCTGCTCCGATCAAGTTTCGCGTGTTCCGTTTGCGTGCTCTGATCTTCTCCGATCAAGTTTCGCGTGTTCCGTTTGCGTGCTCTGATCTGCTCCGATCAAGTTTCGGGTGTTCCGTTTGCGTGCTCTGACCTGCTCCGATCAAGTTTCGGGTGTTCCATTTGCGTGCTCTGATCTGCTCCAATCAAGTTTCGCGTGTTCCGTTTGCGTGCTCTGATCTGCTCCGATCAAGTTTCACGTGTTCCGTTTGCGTGCTCTGATCTGCTCCGATCAAGTTTCGCGTGTTCCGTTTCCGTGCTCGGAACTGCTCCGATCAAGTTTCGCGTGTTCCGTTTGCGTGCTCTGATCTGCTCCGATCAAGTTTCGCGTGTTCCGTTTGCGTGCTCTGATCTGCTCCGATCAAGTTTCGCGTGTTCCGTTTGCGTGCTCTGATCTGCTCCGATCAAGTTTCGCGTGTTCCGTTTGCGTGCTCTGACCTGCTCCGATCAAGTTTCGCGTGTTCCGTTTGCGTGCTCTGATCTTCTCCGATCAAGTTTCGCGTGTTCCGTTTGCGTGCTCTGATCTGCTCCGATCAAGTTTCGGGTGTTCCGTTTGCGTGCTCTGACCTGCTCCAATCAAGTTTCGGGTGTTCCGTTTGCGTGCTCTGATCTGCTCCAATCAAGTTTCGCGTGTTCCGTTTGCGTGCTCTGATCTGCTCCGATCAAGTTTCACGTGTTCCGTTTGCGTGCTCTGATCTGCTCCGATCAAGTTTCGCGTGTTCCGTTTCCGTGCTCGGAACTGCTCCGATCAAGTTTCGCGTGTTCCGTTTGCGTGCTCTGATCTGCTCCGATCAAGTTTCGCGTGTTCCGTTTGCGTGCTCTGATCTGCTCCGATCAAGTTTCGCGTGTTCCGTTTGCGTGCTCTGATCTGCTCCGATCAAGTTTCGCGTGTTCCGTTTGCGTGCTCTGATCTGCTCCGATCAAGTTTCGCGTGTTCCGTTTGCGTGCTCTGATCTGCTCCGATCAAGTTTCGCGCGTTCCGTTTGCGTGCTCTGATCTGCCCCGATCAAGTTTCTGGTGTTCCGTTTGCGTGCTCTGATCTGCTCCGATCAAGTTTTGCGTGTTCCGTTTGCGTGCTCTGATCTGCTCCGATCAAGTTTCGCGTGTTCCGTTTGCGTGCTCTGATCTGCCCCGATCAAGTTTCGCGTGTTCCGTTTGCGTGCTCTGATCTGCTCCGATCAAGTTTCGCGCGTTCCGTTTGCGTGCTCTGATCTGCCCTGATCAAGTTGCGCGTGTTCCGTTTGCGTGCTCGGAACTGCTCCGATCAAGTTTCGCGTGTTCCGTTTTGCGTGCTCTGATCTGCTCCGATCAAGTTTCGAGTGTTCCGTTTTGCGTGCTCTGATCTGCTCCGATCAAGTTTTGCGTGTTCCATTTCTCGTGTGCTCCAAGATCGCCCAAAACGGATCTGCCCATTTAGACAGATCAACGGATCGAGATCGAGATCGAAATCGGAGCAAATTTTTGCGTGTTCCTTTTAGATTTTTGAGCAAAGTGGCAGACCAAGACGTGAAAACTCAAATTACTCGCTGACAAAAAACAAGCGCGGTAATATGTTCATGGAATGTTCCATTTGCGGTTTTACTCTAAGTCTATCGGGGCGAGATCTACGACGTCAAAGAAGGATCCGGGGAGAATCTCGAGCAAACAAATGGAAAGCGCTATAAGTACGGCCATAAGTGTATAATATTATTATATAAGTGTGACACTTCCTATTCTTCACATGCAAAGGTTTAACTGAGAGTTATTCAGAAGACAGACTGCATTACGGGCTTCGTCGCCGTTTTGCGTCCACTTGCTAACGCGTCACACGTACCCTTTGACAGCGCTTCGTTAGCGGTGATTTTTTTCTTGTGATAACGTTACTAGCTCTCGGTAAAAATTCCCCAAAGTGAAAACTTATGGTATTAGAAATTAAACATATAGATTTTATTTTCCAACGTACTAATGCGTACAAACGTATTATGTCTTAGGCTCGCTTGTTTGATACTTTTTTGGGTGCTGGAAGGCAAAGAGAAATCCTTAAGAAAAGATGATTGAATTCCGCCTTCCCTTCCCTCTCCTAGGGGGGGGGGGCGAAGGAGGTCAGTGGGACGCGGACGAGCTCGATAAATTTCGAAGCTTCGATGTTAAAAAGATAAGTCGCGGATTTAGATCCAGCTGAGTTGACACTGAAACTACGCCGTAGAGGTACATTTCATTCAATCGAGGATCGACCGATTCCAGCTAGCGAAGGGGGTAAAGTCCGCTCAGGGTGCGCTACGGCCCGCGGGTAAAGTACGAGTACCTTAGTATACTTCGGCTCTGCTTAGTCGAAAGTAAGACGAAGGTGAAGCTCCAAATGCGACGATTTTCTAGCGCAGATTTTACCCTGGTGGCGCCTTCTTCCGAACGGTGAACTAATCACGATTTGAACTATAGGCTTGTGGATATATTTAGCGTTAACTCGGGGCTTTGGATGAATGCCTCCAAGGTCCAGATGTCACATATCGAAAGCTGGATTCTACGCCTCAGTAAGAAGCAGATGCGTCGAGTGAGAAAGAGAGAAAAGAGTTTTTGAATAGTTTTTCGTTTGTCCGGGCCATGGATATTAGATCAAGATTTCGGGACAAGAAGGAACGGCGAGTCGTTAGTTACAGATTTCTCCCAAAAAATTTCGCTCCCTTTTTTTGGGTTGTCGTCGCTTTCATTCCTCCGCGATTAGGGCGGACATGTCCGCTTTACCGACAAAAATTCCGCCGAGAGGTTATATAGCGCGTGAGAAACACTTCTTTTGGCGGGGACAAAGACGAAAGAACTTTTCAAAAATAAAATAAAACCTTTCTTTCTATTATTAGCTACTAAATATATCATTTATCCCGATCAAATTTCGTCAAAGGAAAGAGAAATGACTGTAATATAATTAAAGACTAATTTCAAATTCATACTTTTTTCTCATTGAAGTATCTAATGTAGCCTCAAATAATTCCCATGAGCGTTCACTTAAATGGAAGAAACTATCTTCAACCTCAGAATATCCCCTGGTAGTTTTACCTCGAAAGAATAATTTCCATATAGACGTAATATCTCTTGGATTAAAATTTATTGTAAAATATTTAAATTTTATGTATATTTTTGTAAACTTTAAAACTTACTGAGAAGTACTCAACAGGTAAAATTTTATAAAATAACAATTCAATAATTTATTCAAGGAGCGTGAAACACTTCTACTTAGTTTATTTTTCGACAAATAAATTGAACGTGTATTTGCCATATCCATACAACCAAAAAATAATTACTGATAACGTCGAAATAAAACAGCATTAAAAGCTTAAAAATAGCGCCGCGATAAAACCAAGACTTAAGCGTTTCTAAAAATAAGGCGTTTTCAGACGCTGGTAACCTCAGAACCTTTGGCCAAATTCAAAAACGTTTTATTTAATCCTAAGGAATTTATCCCGTGTACAGTAGCCCCCAGCCCCTAAACTGCCCCCCCCCCCCAGAAGAGAAAGAGAGAGAAAGTAAACCGGGGGTTCAAAGCCCCCGGAGGAAGTCGCCGGAGTTAAGTACACCACAACCCCCTCGGAAAAGGGACGAATCTGAATTTAAAATCGATTTATTTTACATTCTCCTCGCGAATACGGAAAGGAGCCGAGGCCTATGGCGGAATCTCGATACGGGAAGAGCTCGAAACCCGTGTAGTCAAACCGGCTTTTCAACACTTTCTACATTTATTCAGAGAAATCTCTTTCCATAGCCGCGTATAGTTTAGTATTAATGTTGCCTCGACTTTCTCCAGTTGCAAAAAAAAGAGGCCAAGAGAGAGACTAGGTCGAAAGAGTGTCTGAAAACCGGGAAAAGTGACTCGGAACTCGCGACGAAAGCACTTTTCCGTGACTCGCCGAGTCTAGAGACATCCATCCTAGAGAACCGTTACTTTTTTCATCGCTAACGCTTCCCCGATTGAAGATTGTTGGGCTTCCAAAAAAAAACCCCCCCCACTTTCTAAGCCTATTCCTTGTTTGGTTAGCCTACGCAGAGTGAACTGGGAAACCATGATTTTTAGGGTTTTTGCGTAAAGACGAACTAAAACTACTTTCTCTTTTATTTCTTTTAAGTACAGACGAACTAAAAATTAGATTATTTTTTCTATAATACCGAACTATTGGGTAGATTTGGGTTTTTTATGCGTTTTAATTTAAATTAATATTAACGGATAATTATATTTAATAGACGCTTAAATTAAACCTGTTTAGTTACAGAGAGCCAGGACAGTTTGTAAAAGCCTAATATTTCGAGCTAGCGAAGGGGGTGAATAATAATAATAATATTTAACCCGCCCCTCCTGAAAGAAAAAATGTTTTAGCCTTACAAATAAAACTAACATAAACACGTGACTATTTTACTCAGTAACTCAGCAGGATTGGCACTTTTAATTTTTTTAATTAAAATCAAATAAATCGATTTTTTTATTTAAATCGGATTTATTTTATTTTATTGAATCAGTTGATTTTTATATAATTAATGGGTCTTTTCCTGTAAAATTAACGGATATTTTACTTTTAACAGTTAGCTAATCTTGAATAAAATTAAATATTAATTAAATTTAATTTCCATTTAATATTTTAGTTTGCTCAGATTTAGAGCTCGGCGTTTGGATAAGAAATAATCACTTTATTTATTTTTATCCACAAACGAAAATTATCCGGGGAAAAATGACTATTTTACATGTTAAATTGCTATATAGCCGTGGATAATATCCATGGATAAACAGTTAATCGTAATTTTTATGGTTAATCAAAACTTTATCGGTTAATTTATCTGTTTCGCCGAGCTCTACTCAGATTTTCTATTTATTTAAAATTTTTAAGTACCTATTTTTGGTCATATTTATTTAAAAATCACTTGATTTAAATTATGATTAAATTCAGCCAACCCTAATGTGGGGGAAGAGCGTCATTGATTGAAGAAATATCCGATGTATAATATTAATAAAACAGCGCGGAAAAAAGGGCAGCCTATTAATGAGTTAAATGAACCGTTAATTTCCATCCAATCGTGTTAATTGAAGATTATTTATCTGTAATATCGGAAGAGAAGCGAGAGAAAGAGAGAGAGCTAACGAAAGTGTTGCGAAAAGTAAGGGCCCAAGGGGGGTTCGGGTTTACTCAGGTGTATTCGACTCACGGAAAAGAAATTAAGCCAATAATGAGCGAGACAGATGAGGGGGGAAAGGAATCTAAACGAATGGGGGTTTTTATTTAACGAGAAAAGATTAAATTAATCGTCGGTGATTCTAGAAACGTGTTCCTTGGAACGCACGCCGTGCTAAAACCTCCACGCTTTCTGCAAAGCCTAGATGTACCACCAATTTTCCCCATTTCGACTAATTAAACTTTTCCTTCTTAAGTTATTTTTACCGTTTTAGCTCCTCCTGGCGGGAATAAATTTATCTGAAAATAATTAAGGTCACTACCGCGTTGATATTCCTAAATAATCGAGGGGTCCAACATTTGACAAATCCCGTACACTCTAGAGAAAAATGATTTTTGAAATCTTGAAATCAACTTTAAAATCCTGAAATCTGTTTAAAAAGCTTAAAATCAGAGGAAATAACTAGAAATCAATTCGAAAATCGTGCTCTGAAACATCAAAATCAGTTTCTAATTTCTGAAATCTATTTTGGATTTAAAATCCCGTACGCAAAATTTTCAAATGTCGTATCCCACCAAAATAATGGATATTTTCCAACTTTTCCAAATAAATAATTTAATAATAGTCGCTTTAAAAATGAAAACGAAACGTAAGAAAAAATGACCCAAAAAACTCCATCTATCGATTGTTTCGATTACACGTTATTAACCTCCTTAGTCAATCAGAGTCGCTGAAATCCATTACGTAGCCACGTCATTACCCGTCAAATGTAACGTTTAATTTAAACGTATCGTTTTATTTAAATATAAACAGCGAAAATACTGTTACTTTGGATCTTTTTATTGCAACATAATGGTTCGACGAAAGGATTCAAGATAATCGTCCATTTAATGGATTCTATTATTGTTATTAGAAATAAATAGAGCTACCGCTATTGAATTTTGAACGGGGGACAGCACTGAAGTGGAGGGAGGTGTGGCGAGCCTGTAAAGTATCGACTTTATCGACATATTTGCTATAAAAAAGGCCTTACTGGCTACCCTCCAAAAGGTCATCAATAGTGAGAGCCAATAAAACTACGCGATTAGATTGACGTCATATTCGACCACATTTTTCACAGTTAAACTTTTTATAATTGACGCGGGGGGGAAGAAAGCGTTATTTATTATTATATCTTTAACGTTAATTATATACCCTAGGTTTGTAATTAACTACGACATCATTGATATTAAAATTAATATTTAAATTAAATTTACACCGGACTCAAATGTTACATATCTTTTTGCGTAGGAAGGTACAATTTACTTTACACTAGATTGAAATTCCTATCAACAATTTTAATTAAATAAACCATAAATTTAGATGTACGTGGAATTAATAAATTGGAAAATAAAACCAAAATTTTAAATTTTCACGGTATATACTTGGATAAAATTGGTTTCTGGAATAATCAATCGACTGGGACTAAATTTTATACAAGAACCGAAAAATATTTTTTCGATTATTTTTTAAGGTTATTTTACAGAATGTTAAAATACTGTTTGGCTGAACTATATTAAATTTCTACTCCTTCTCATCAAATCCGATTGAAATATAATACTTCATACAATAGAAGGGCGAAAGAACCTTCAATATTTCATTTTTTATTTTTAAGTGTTTTGTTTGTTACCACACCGCACTTCCCGGAAATATTTACAAAAAATTTTATTTAAGTTTTTGTAATTACGATTAAAATTTAACAAAATCCACGCGTGGATAAAGAAAGAAATATATAAAAGAAATTATATAAAGAATAGCCAATCACGAAAAGTCACATTGCGCTCAGGAAAACGGGTAAAAAAGTGATTTGGTAGCCTCTAATGGTTCCAAATGTATCTTGGGCCAAGAGCAGAGCAGAGAGAGAGAGAGCTAGAGAGAGAGGGGGGGGATAGGGGGTCGCAGTAACAATGTCGACGCCGTAAGTTGCCATAGCAACCGGGAATGATTCTCCGCTTGACCCATTAAACGTTACCAACGCGAAGAGCGAAGAGGAAAGGGTGGTCACGTGAGCTCCTTACTTTTAAACCGAGGCTTAGTTGGAAGCGGGGTCGAAGCGGAGGCAGAGGTTAAAGTCCGAGCCTTCTTCCCTTTGACCTAGGTTTCACCTAAGCCCGGGTCCTTCGCGTCTCATCAATATTTCGCCAGCTTGGGCTAGTATGTAAATATTTATCGCGACGTTTAGTTAACAACGGCGAACGGTGACTTAAAGAAAATAGCCTTAAGAGCTCCCAGTGGGCTCGAGACAGCGGTTGGCCACGAGCTTTAAAACGATTTTACAATGTGATAGGATTAAGAGATGAAAGCTTAAAACCACCCTCGAACCTCCCTCGCTTTTATATATCAATCTAGGAGGCGCGTTTAAAAGCATCCGCGAACCCCGAGAGCCGCTTCTAAAATCATTTTATTTAATATTTAGAAGCTGACTCGCTGCGAAATAATACAACTTCAAAACTCTTATTATAATCGTTTAACTATTTGCGCTTTACTTTAAAGCGATTAAAATGTTGCCTTAAGCGCGACTCAAAATGGACAATGCCTGGTATAATTTAACCATATGGGAGAGTTTGAAATTCCAAACTGTGGAAAAAGGATTAAAGAAAAGCAATTTTGGGGGGATAATTGTCCATCAATTGAGTGTCATCTTTTTCAAAAACGCGAAAGTGTCTTTGAACTTTCTCTAGAAAACTAACCAAAATTTTTAGATAATATTTTCCATCAAATGAGTGTCATCTTTTTCAAAAACGCGAAATTGTCTTTGAATTTTCTCTAGAAAACTATCCAAATATTTAAAGATAACCTTTTATTCACGAATAATTAAAAAAAATTCAATGAAATATTCTGATTACATTTCCGAATTTACTACAGAATAAATTACAATTTCAAATAACAATATTTAACTTGCACAAATTTTATATATTTTAAGAAAAAGGAAACCACAATGACATTTTAAAAAGTGCACAAGAGTTTTTATTTAATAATAATTGTTAAAAAGCTCTTGTGCACTTTTTAAAATTTCATTGTTGTTTCCTTTTTCTTAAAAAAATTCCGTTGATTTATAGGTGATTTTCTTAAGCGATTTCCCGTGATTACCTACGACTACTAAAGTGACTACCCCCTCGAATTTCACCTATAAAATTTTGTAGAGAAAGTACTCAATATCCTAGGTAACTTAAGCAATACAATTTTTGTATTTTTGGAGAGATGGACCAAGTTAGCCAAGACGGAAATCCTCAATGCGAACTCAACCAGCAGGGTTCAAAACGATACGGTAAAACAGCGATTCAGTATTCGACAGGGATGTCTAAAGCGCTTAGGCGATGGTCAAAAACTGTTTGGAATTTTAACGACGGTTTTGGAGAAGGAACGAGGCTGGCCGCTGCTAAAAAGGGCATCTTTGGAAGCGGCGGGATCAAAATAAAGACGCGAATAACGGCGCTAAATCCCGTTCTATCATCCGATTTCTTCTCCTCTTTTTGGAAAATCCGGCGTAAGCCGTCAGAAATGGCATCGAGACATCGGCGGAAATGAAAGCACGTATCACGTCGTGGCGGCCAAGCTCGCGCGCCATTCAAAGAGAGGACCGAATATAAAAAGGTCAACGGTGAACAAAAACTTTTCACAAGGAGTCAAACACAGGATTAACCGGATTGACTTCCTCTCTCTCCTTTGGCGAACGAAGATCGACACGATATTGTGGTTTAAAATACTAGTTTATATTCCCCAATGTAAAAGTGTTAGAGAATTGCAAAATTGCCATATGAAACGGACGTTTACAGTGCTGCCACATGTAGGGAATTTTTTCTAAAAAATTTAAAATATGGAATTAGAACAATGTAAATTTCCACTATTTTCGATCACAGATTATTAATATGCTAATGATTAATATTATAGTTTTTTAGGTTTAGAGAGTGGGTTGGCCCTTTTTTGATTTTTTTAATAAAAATCAAATCAATTGGTTTTTTTTATTTAAATTGGATTTATTTTATTTTATGGAATTTATTGATTTTTATACAATTAATGGTTCTTTTCTTGTATAATTAACGGATATTTTACTTTTGTGGGTTAGCAGCTAATCTTGAATTAAATTAAATCTTAATTGAATTTAATTACCTTTTAATATTTCAGTTTGATTAGATTTTCTATGTATTTTAATTTTTAAAGAAACTATTTTTGTCATCAGATGATTTAAATCTTTATTTTAAACATTATTT
This sequence comes from Leiobunum rupestre, assembly GCF_980474605.1. Lineage (NCBI taxonomy): Eukaryota > Metazoa > Arthropoda > Arachnida > Opiliones > Sclerosomatidae > Leiobunum > Leiobunum rupestre. Next base: position 27,627,513 of record NC_143392.1, on the reverse strand, counting down.
AAATAAATTTGATTTAAATTAGCCAACCGTGATAGAGAGAGACCGATAAAGCTGCACTATAAGCGAAGTGGTAATTACCGTATACCTGAATATAACGTTGAATTTTAGCAGGAAATCTTTTAAGAATTTTTAACATTAAGGGGGGGTAGGTGATTTATTTATGTTACCTATAGTACAGAAAAAGGATTTTAAAATTTATCAAAGTGGAAGCACTGAACGTTTGTTCAGCTTTATAACAAATAATATAATAATTGTTTTTGTCAAAATTAATAATTAGAATCGTGAACCGGCATACCGAAGTGCCTCCCACCATTAACGAAAACAAGGGGGAAAGTTTATAAGTTGAATGTCGCAGGGGCGTGGTTTTTTCCAGGTCGAACATAGTTCTGCCGGTACATAATCTCTGTTGATCTGAATACTTAATATATTCTTGCATTACCTGATTAAACGGAGTAGAAAATGTTTTAAAAATTGGAGGTAGTAATTATCGGCATTAATGTAATATGAAATCATCATTTCGCACTCTGTCAAATTTGCATTCCTTTATATAGTGCTACTATAGGAGATTTCCCCCTAATCATCTTTCACTAAGCTATAGAAAGAAAGCCTCCGCGAGTCGGAAATTTTGAATTAGGTGGTAAGAATAGTGGCTCCTACAGTCTTACCCTAAATAAACAATCAACGGCGCTTCGAGCGGAAATAATACGAATTCCTAAGCACTCCTTTAGAATAATTTTTATGTTTCGTACGCAAATTTTATATTTATAGCAAGAATGTATTTATTTATTATTAGGGAGAATGATTATGTTGCGACAATCGCCGGGCACGTTGAACGCCTTTCCCCCGTCTCGCGCGGGGGGAAGACAAAACGTCACCGGTGTTTGATTTCCATCACGTTAGGTGACGTAAATTTTAAGCATCCAATGAAATACCGGGACTATTCGTTTTATTTTAAGCGGAGGAGCGTACTGGGGGGACCAACGGGTGGATTAAGAGAAAGGCTAAAAACCGTCTCGACATAGACATTCTCCCTAGGTATAAATAAATACATTATTGTTTATAGTTATCAAAAAACCCGAAATACCAATAAAATAACCGTTGAATTCTATAAATTTATACCCGAATAACTGGCAAATAGCAAAAATAAAAGCAACCACGTCCTCAAAACCCGGCATAGAACGACTTAAATCTACGAGCGAAAGATGGAGTATAACAGGAAACCCTTTTTCATTATCCATTTTTATTCATAAAGCGAGCGCGAGGCGGGGGGTAACCACGATGTAAAAAAAGTGGGAAAATGTTGAAAACTAGGCAAAAATAGCGAAAGAAGGGGTGATTTAGGGAAATTGGCTTTTCTTCGCGAAGGCAACGTGTTTTTCCAGGGTTCGCAAATTGTCGTACGAGGGAAATGAAGCGACGGCTGACTGAAAAAGAAGATACGCTGCGGGGAATATAAAATCTCTCCTTTACCCTTCAGAGAGGAGGGGGAACGGGACAGAGGTGAAAAGCGAGGTGAGTAATATGGCAATAGTAAAATGACGGTTTATACGACGCCTGGAGGGAATATTAGACACTCACGAAGGGCGGAAACTCTCTTGTAAAAGCCAGAGAAAAATAACAATTTCTCCATCCCGGGTTATTAATCCCAAGTGTCGACGCTTCTACAGACGGATTTTTATACATATATACAGGAAAGATTTATTTCGAAGAAAAGGGATTTTTTAAAGAGATTTTGATAGGCCGATTTTGTTTATATTATTTCAAATTAATACGAGATTGGAGATGACGTTAAAGAGATAACAATTTTTCATTTCAATTTAACTTTAAGATGCTTACTAAAGTTATCATTATGTTATTTTATTAGTGATGGATGTAATAGACCATTCTATAAAATCCAAGCTAAGCCGACTAAATCCTTAGTAAAGACCTTAAAGCTATTGCTGTATAGGACTGGCAACTTTCATTATTGTTCGGCTTTAAGAATTTGGCTTATATTCAGTTTTTATTCGGACTAGACATAATACATTTATTTAGTTATATTTTATATCGACCAGCCAAACAGTGTTGCAAGTCTGCCAGATGAAAGATAATAATTAGCCGCCCTGGTACATGAAAAATCGGGCTAAACCAACAGCAATAACCACATAACTAGTATTTTATAGAATGGTCCATAGAGACTTGACACTCCGTAGATTTGGCCATGGCCGCCATTGTGGTATTATTTTTCTCCCCACGATAAAAACTATTTAAAAAAAACTGTGACGTGGCACTGCGAAGTCCCTATTATAGTACTGTTAATAAAAATCTTAGATGAAACTCGAGAATTTCCTGTTCGCTGGCTTAACCCTGAACACCGATGTATTGTAAGTGAAACATTTTTACAGGCGTTTTTAGATCAAAAATAGATCCGATTTATCCGCGTCAAAAGTATATCTTGACGAAATGTCGTTTATAACAATATGTAGAGAACAACTGTATATAAACACGGGTGCGAGGGGCGTAAGGAACGCTTTTACGAAAGAAAGGGAGGGGATAGAGCGGAGATAAAGGGGACATCGATACAAAAATAAGTGCATTTTGACCTACATCGAGCTAGCTAAAATCCCGTCACGGGGGAGGATCGCTAAGTGTAAGAGTACGCCGAGACATAAATCAGGCCATAAGTAAGCCTGCAGGCGAGACCAGCATCAATATTGGGCTGGTCCGTCCACGTATTAAGTACCCAACAAATGATACAAGGCTTAAAAAATAAAATGGCCGGCGGGGGAAAAAAGGAGAAGAAAACCTTGTCAAAGTTGTAGTAAAGAGCATCCTTAACCACAGCGCCATTACGAAACGAAGGCTTTACTTCGGATGACCCGAGCTAGGGTACGCGTTTATTAAAGGCGACGCGCAAACTGGACCTCCGTTCTACCCGTCGAACGCGCTGCCGGGTGGGAAATCGGGGTGGAGTACGGGATATGTCAGAAGGTCGCGGCATTAACGGCTTTTCCAACAGTAGTGACCGGTGCGGGGGAGAGCGCCACCTAACGAGATCTTGATGGATCATTTTTCTACGTTTAGATTCGAGAGTGGGGCGTGCTAAGACGACGTAAGCCCCCCCGCGACCCCCGTTTTCCGGTAGCCCCGACTCCCAAAAAACAGCGAGAGAGTGAACGCGTCCCCACCTTAAGGTACCACTTAGAATGTCTGTTCGCCTCATTTACCTAACGATGTCATTCCCAGATTGCAGCGCGTGGCAATCAACTACTAATCAAAGGACCTATACAACCAGCCTCTCCCTGCCAAATGCAGAAACAGCCAGCCCTGGGACTCTAGCCCTATTTTTTTTTGGTGCCACTATTCGTGGGCCATTACCGGGGAAGTATAAAAGAAATAATGGTCAATTTACATTCGAGAACGTTTTTAAATTATAATTGTCCGAGCGCGATATTTTCGAATGAAGGAAAACATTAACAAAATGACCGCATTTCGAACGATTAAAAAACCATCAGGAGTGAAGGAAAAAACGCCGAAAGAAATAAAATATTTCCATACCGTAATCTTCGTCTTCGTTTCTGGCATTTAAATATTTTTAAATATATTATTACCGGATTTACTTAGTAAAAACGGAAATTTTCTTCTTAGAACCTTTCTGATTTGCTTCGAAAACTATAATGGAAGGAGAGAGGTTCGCCTAAGTGCAGTTCGACGTTTTAAGTAACGAGTTCCATTTATAACGAATAAATTAGCCCACTTAAATTATCGTTTGTGTTTACGCAACAGCGGCAACAAGCACATTTTCTTCTCCAAACGCGATGAAAATTCCAAACAGAATCGTGATACTAACCAACATTAATCGTTTTTAAATTTTCTTCGTGGATTTATAAGCGTTAATAAAAATGAAAAGTAATTTTTCCCAGTGCCGGTTGGTTATTCCGAGGAGTTTGGAACAAACGGGATAGCTTTTCTAATTAAAATAGTTTATCTTGATTGTTTTTAAATTAATATCATTTATATACGAGATGGTTTTGCATTAAGGTATATTAATTGACTTTCCATTTAATTTATCCAGGAAGATCCATTCGTCGCTTGAAAATGAGGTTCGAGTAGGCGCCAAATTGGGGTCAGAACACGCGAAGTAGTTTTGTCCGAAATTAAATTGTTAAGGTGAATTCGTTGAATTGATTCTCAAAGCGGGAAACCCTCCGAATACAATTTAAACTAAAGTATGACCACGTTCCAATGGGAAGTCGAAGGTGAGGAAGAGAGTGAATTCTGTAGGCAACCACACTTCGTTCGTGTTCGTGCGTAAACTTCACCCTTTTCTCGACTTAATTTGAGGCGTAAATTAACGTAAAGGTTAAGAGTCGCGAAAGCGTCCAGGACCATTATTACAATTCTTATCTCGCCTATCAAACAATGCTTTTAAATTAGAAGCCAGCACCCCCCCCCCCCCTCTTCACACACCACTTCCACCAACAACAGCGCCCCCTTTAGTTTAATATTCGTAACCTCTTCATTTGTATGCGCGCCAGAATTCCTCCGAGCGAAACTATATTATTAAACGCGATATCCTTAAGAGAGAACTCCACCGTTATTACAAGCTGAGCCCCGTTGTTTACACGCATACGGGCGAAGCAAACGTAACGCTATGTCGCGCCTCGACGTCAGCCGTTGGGGTTTCGAATTAAGTCAATACGGAGTGAAGGCGCTATTGAGTCAGCGTCAATAAACGGGTGAAGAAAGCTGACTTTAAAAAAATGTTTCTCCGACAAATCGATCTGTTTTACATTGTTTACACTCTCATTTCGAGCGATTAGAGGCTTACGGAGCTATATAAGCTTTTTAGAAATACGAGTTACGAATTCAACACGCTGACGCGTTATTTATTTGGTCAATGTTTGGAGAATCGCATACATTACACCATTAATTGAATATAGTTCGGGATATTTCAACCCTTTTCTTAAAAAGTAAGTTACAAATTACGTATGTTTCAAGTGCCCAAATATAATGTTTCGTTGCTTTCCGTTTCGTTGTTAATTGGGGGATCTTAAAATTCATTTTGCGCGTGAAAATACGCCGCCATGTTAGGGTATAAAAGCAGGTAAATAAGCCTGCTATACCTCATAATGTAAAGGTACTGTCATCGCGCAAAAATGTAATTTTGAAATCGGGCAATTAGAAATAATAGACGCTAGCATCAATTCTATTTATGTTGTATTCAACTTGTTAAAAAGTTCCACGCGCGTCTTGATATTTTAGCGTAAACGGGCTCGAGCGATTTCGCGCGTGCTCCCTAAAATAGAAAAAAATGCGCGAGCTTTTTACGCTAAAAGATTAAAGAGCGCGTGGAACTTTTTAACAAGTTGAATAAGACATAAATAATTTATGCTAGTGCCTATTAGTAGAACGGCCAAAATAATTTGAATTTTAGCGTGGTGATTGACGTCATTGAATACACGTTATTTCTCATTGGTTGCTATCCCCAACATAGAGTTTAGGCTTGGATTCAAAATGTAGATGCTACTGATTCCGTGGCCGAATCAGAAAAATCTCCTATAGAATTATGGGATTATACTACTGAATTTTGTACGTGGGTGCTTACATGGTTTTACAAACACGCGCTCACGCTTATCCTTTAGAGCGCGCGCTAAATGATCTTGGTAGGATAGTTGCGACTATGTAATCTACCAGATGCAGTGGCAAAAATTCAGACAGAAGCATAGTCAATGATGTCACAAACTAGACGCGGTAAAATTATCGGTCAAAATAAAATCCGCAGTGGGGCGCTGCACATAAATTTCATTTTAAACATAAATAACCTTAACAACGGTATTTCATCAAGTGAGTTACATTTTCGGAAAGCCCATCATCAAATGAACAAGACAAATATAAAGAAGTTAAGTTTCTATTCCGAAAATCTATATGCAACTTGCTCTTTAAGAAAAAGATTGTAGAAAATGATATGCAAATCATTCGATTCTGTAGGTCTATGACCCTAGCAAAGCGCTACGGAATGTTTTTCACCTAACTAGCGTTAATCACCTCAAGCTTCTGTTAATCCTAGTAGCATATGCAAGTTCGTGGTCGCTCTTTGGGGGCTTGGCTATCAACTTGAATTTTTTATGATTAAATCAACTATCTTCTAAAAGAGATTCTTTACATAGTTTTGATCCTATTTAAATAAAATATTTCAGTGATTAATTTTATGTTCCATTAGCGTGCTCGGATCTGCTCCGATCAAGATTCGCGTGTTCCATTTCGTGCTCTCGGGTGCTCTGAGATCGCCCAAAACCGATCTGCCGATTTCAACAGATCAATGGATCGAGATCGGAGCAAATATTCGCGTGTTCCTTTTAGATTTTTTTTGGCAAAATGGCAGACCAAGACGCGGAAATTTAAATTACTAGCAGACGAAAAACAACAAAGCGCAGGAATATGTTCATGGAATGTTCCATTTGCGGTTTTACTCTAGTCGGTTGGGGAGAGATCTATGACGTCAGAGACAGATTCAGAGCGAATCTTGAGCAATCAAATGGAAAACGCTATTAGTTTAAAAATGAAAAAACAAACCCAAACGAGTTACGAAATAATTTTAAAATATAACCTGCGTAGTGTTTCTAAAATACATCCTGCTCAACCCACTTTCTAAATAAAATAAAAAAATCGAAAAATGTGGAGTGGCCGGAAGAAAACTTCAAACAGACCAAGATAAAAGTTGGTCGGCGTCTTTAGAGTGGTGTCTTTCGTAGAACTATAACTCCGCGGGGTCTATATCTCAAGCTCTGATAATTTCGCGAGAGTGGAACCGCGAGAATGGTCAATAGGATTAGACCATCTTGGCTAGCCACTCAGGGCGAACATCTTAAAAAACAGTTAAATAAAAAGGGAAAAACTAAGTTAGGTTTTTTCCCGTTTTCGTTCGGGTTTTTTTAGGGTCCAGTGCTAACTGCGTTTCCTGATCGGAAATCCAATTTTCCACTAATTTCTTTTCGATGCGCGCCTACCAGAGAGGAAAGAGGAAGTCTTCCAGGAGAGAGGGAAAGAATCCTGACGCCTACTCCGCACATACGTCACTAAGTTACCATTCACTCCCCGGGTGTTACCAGTAGGGTCCAGTTTACTCGGCGATGGTGCCACCGCCTCGAAAGCGAGCTCAGTTTCGGGCCTGGCTTGGCCTATTAACTTCTTGAAGAATAGATGCACTTAGCGCGCGCGAAACGATACATTTCGACTCCTCTTCAATGACAAACAAGTTTCGCGCTCATTTCTTCGCCGGAGTAGAAATGGATTGCTTCTGACAACGTAAAGAAATATTTCTTAATAAACTTGACCGGCTATTCCAAGTAAAAATAGCTAAACTTTCGCGTTGAACGGAGAATGAAATTAACCAATTTCACACTGTTGTCACCAGGTTTAGCAGAAGCTTAAAAATAAGTCGTAGTTAGTGTAGGGTGCTGTGGCATGAAGGGCTTGCCACCACCCTCCTACGCATTGCAACCCGGCCACCTGTTTAAGGCATTAAAAAACGCTAGATGAATTGGGCCTAAGGTGGTGCCTTGGGTATTAGCCTAGCTGATTAAATCTTAGTTAGTGTGCTAGTGGACGATTTTTAGATTCGTGTCTTTATGTTTGCTCGAAGACCTATTAATAGATATACTAATTATTTGTAAGTTTTTAATTTCTTGAAATTAGTTTAGGGTTTAGCTTTTTTAACCTTTTTCATTACTGACTATTCTACTTATTCGCGTATTTTATCACTCTTTGCAATGCAGTCCATAGCCGTGGTTTCCATTTGACTGCTCTCGAGCGCTCTAGATTGCTCTGATCAACATTTTATTTTCCATTTACGTGCTTTGATCTGCTCCGATCAAGGTTCGCGTATTCCATTTCCCACTCTGGGGTGCTCCGAGATCGCCCAAAACCGATCTGCCGGTTTAGACAAATCGACGGATCGAGATCGAGATCGGAGCAAATGTTTGCGTGTTCCTTTTAATTTTTTTGGCAAAATGGCAGACCAAGACGCGAAAACTTAAGTTACTAGCAGACGAAAAACAACAAATCACGGGAATTTTCCATTTGCGGTTTTACTTTAGTCGATTGGGGCGAGATCTTTAACGTCAGAGACAGATTCGGCGCGAATCTCGAGCAATCAAATGGAAAAAGCTATTAGATTTTTAGATTGAATTTTTACTCACTTTAAAAACTGACCAAATAGTGGCACAGATTATTCTTTCCCGCTGAAAGTTGGCTTCTCGCGTAGCACGTGTACCACGCAAGAAGCCAACATCCAGGATTCATCCTTTAAGCCTCGGTTGGTTTGGGACCCCATTAATTCAACTGGAAGGGGGGGGGGGAAATGTAAAATTCATATCAACGCGAAACGCCAGCCACCCTATCAACCAATCAATCCTCGTAGATCAATTAACGAGTATAGAAACAAACACGGAGATAACGCTTTTAGTCAGAACCGGAAAAACGGGAGTCGAAAAACGGAAAGGGAAAATAATGAGCCGAACGCCGCCAAAATAGGAAGGTTTCGTGCCAGATTAATTCGGGAAAGTCCCGCTCACTCGTCCGGCGGTCCGAAGAGCGCGGGACAGGGAAGAACCGAGACTAATCGGCGAAATCTCCTACACGACAGGCCACCCACTCCCGACCTGGAAGCGCGGGTGATCTTTTTAGGGTAACTTCCCTTAGAAGCTTCGAGCGCGGCTGAAAACCAAAAAAGCGTGAAATACGAGGGAATATTGTTAATGAAGCTCCCGTCAATAGAGGGAATGGAATGGGGGAACTGAAGTCACCCAGAATGATAATGAAAGGATAGCCGGGGGGAGGGGGACCTAGAACCACGAGGAGGGGGCTGGGGGAAGGAAGTGAAAGGCGAATTAAGAAAATTTGCCGACTGCGCGCGTCTCGTTGTATAGTTCGGAGGTGGTGCTCGGGTAAGAGTGATCAAAAATAGATTATTGGGGTCAATCTAGCCTGACCGACACTAGCCGATTGATTTCGCTAATTGCATTAAACGCGACGATATATTTATATATATATATAGAGACTGGACTGCCCGAAGCGAATGCCGCATTTGAAAAATCTCCGCAATGGCGAAACAGGCGTCAAATAGACCGGAAAATTAGCATCGTCATTGCGTTGTCGAAGGTAGAGGGGCCGGTTAAGTTTGCGCTGGCTGTCTTCCCCCCTTTTACTATATTTATACGCAAATAAAGGAGTTCATATCATAGAAAATATAGAAGAGGAATAGAAACTCGATCGATTCATCGTCACGGGGTACTCTAAGCTTATTGACTTCCGGTTATGGTACAACTTAAGCCTCGTCAGTGGAATTTTATATTCTGGGCTGGATAAAGCATTAAGCAAAATAAGCACGTACTTAGAGCATCGGCGGTAAACGGAGGTTGAATCAGTTTTGCACTATGATTTCTCGTAATTCAGCAATGTAAAAGTTGAATGAGATATACAGGGAGTTATCAAATGTTTTTAAACGCTTAAAGTCTCTAAGAGTTTTGATCTGACTTTGCAACCGAAAGTACGCCGCGTAAACTCTTAGCTTCAGAACCACGTGATACGTTTCAAATTTTTATCCAATCTCTATTTTTTATACGCTTAAAGGGCCACGGAATAATTTGAAAAATGCATCCCGAATTTTAGATAGCTCTTCCCCTCGCAGATCTAACTTATCATAATTTGGCATTTTTCTAAGCGCTCTTTTCAAAATTCAAACGGTTCTGTGTGTTTTTTTTTTCATTTTAAAATTGCCTCCTCCCCTTTATGAAAAAGCTCTATAGAATCGTATAGAGCTTTAAGGGAGTTGAAGGTGGTGTTATAGAGTCTATATATTTCTAGGTTTCCTTATCGTTAGATCTTTCTAAAGAACGAATTTTGTGTTATAATATGTAGAATGTTTTAGAATTTTAAAGGGTATTCTAGGTCTTCTCTATAAAGGCTATAGAAAAATATTTTATAGAATATCATATAAATCAACATAGAGGATTGGACCAATTGTCTATTCATTTCTATATGTGTATTTATATAAATCTAAAAAAATAACTGTCTATAGAATTTTATGACTTTCGTAATTTGCAATTTTTCAAAGCGCTATTTTTCATTTTAAAATCGCCTCCCAAGTGGGAAGGGTAATAAAATATGACCACCCTCCTTTTCAAATGGACATTATCGCTGTCCAATGAAAACCCCCGACCTTATCGAAATCCAAATCCGGGCCTCCCAAAAAGCTACGCTGAAGCAAAAGCTACTAAGCCTACCTTGGTAATAGTTCCTCGGATCGCTTTCAAATAGAATTCGTTGAAATTCCGCACCAGATATATCTGGTCGACGGGAAAGTGTCGCATAAACTGGAAAGTCCTACTGACGCGGATCGGGACACGGTAAGGCGATACTGGATTACAATCGCCCGACAAATCCAATAAGACAATATACGTACAATCCTAAAGAGCGGATAATAATTTATACTCGATAGACTCGCGATTAGCGTCGAAGAAGCCTATCGATACGGGACCACGCCTAGTTTCGTTCGGGTTATCTAGAAAATAATCCTTAATAACTAGTAACTCTTGAAGCTTAATACGAGGATTAAATTACAACTTAAGAAGTCTAACAAATTCGACAGAGCGAAAGGGATTATACTCGATTCAAAACGGATTAAGATTAAACGAGTTTTAAGACTGGCACGAAATGGGCAACGATCTAAACGGCTAAAAATCAACTTTCTCTTCGAAGATTCGTCAAGAACAGAATGGATAAATGGCGGATCGCGTTTCGCCTTTTATACAACAATAACGAACCAGTGTCCGACGTACGCGTACACGCGAAGTCCGTTGCAAGCGTGCCACGTCGCGACACTTTCACTCTAAAAATGCACTGATTCGATTAGTAAAATTGCCTTCCTAGTTGCCGAGTTCGGTTCTACAGAACGCCGAGCAATATGCGTTTTATTGTCGCTTGTCGTGAGGGTTTGACGACCGAGAGTGCAAAGCCAAGGCTACGGTCGCCGCGTGATTCGACCAAGGGAGAAATGTGTAAAAAAAAAACCGATACTCCGACTCTGACGTCAGCCATACATAATATATATGTCGTGTCACCAACGGAAGAAAAAGTTTTCTTCCCAAACAGTCGTTAGGCGGAAAATATCGCTGCAGTAAATAATGATGGTCGCTTCCTCTTCCTCGGCGCTTTCTGCACAGTGCACACGTTACTGCCTGCCAACGCTTTTACGCGCGACGGAAGCTACCTAGAAGAGGTTTTTTAATTAAATTTTTCGGCAGTTATAAATTAAGATATTAACATAAAATTTCATTACTTTTAGAGTTGATTAGATAAAAAAAAAACTAAAATTTAGTTAGGTAAAGGCTTAAGTTTGTAATATTGTTTCATAGGTTTGTCACTTTGGGGAATATCTTACTGAGAACCATAGTAACGGAGTGACGTCATCACCAGAAGAAAATATCCCCCTAGCGAGGCGCTGTCAAAGGATTTTCGGCGTTTCTGGCTTTGAAAATCTATAATTTCGCTCAAGAGTCGCGCTCACGAGAGATTGTTTCCATGGAAACGTTTTCAATAGCACAAAGATTATATGAATTTTCCATTTTTGCGCGTGAAACAAGATTTCATTTAAATTTTTTCTATGGAAATGTTATACAGAGGCTTATGAAATATTATATTACATACGGTAACCGTAATAGCTAAAGTTATCAATTTGAGATATCTAAAACCGCCTAAACAGGTGATTAGGACGATTCTGTAAATGGAGAGGTGAAAAATTGCGGGGTTTAAGGGATAATCCCCAAACGGCCATCAACCGTCTGTCACGATGTCGCGGATAACAATTTACGCCGTTGAATCATCCTCCGGATTAGTAAGAAAACCCGAATTCAGCAATGCGGGGATAATCGGGCCAAAGCAGCTTCGAAGCTTACAACGAGGAAAAATGCGCGAATGTAAAATGACCGGTTTGGAAGATAAGAAAAATAATTAGTCACCCGACTTATCTGACTCCCAGAGGGCGTTAAAAATGAATCCTTACACCCCGATAGAGGGAGGGCTATCTTGTTTCCGAATTTGGAAGCCAGCGAGTCCAGAGCCCTCGCTTTCCTGTTTCTCTTAATTTGTCCATCCGATTTGGGCCCAATCGCTAAAAGGAAACTGCGCCCTAATCAAAATTCCGCTCTTACATTTTGGTCTACCGGGAACCGGGCTGGTGGCGCCAAAAACGTACGGAGGGGGAGTAGGGGGCCAGGAAGTGATCTTCCGTTTCGGATCATTTCGGGACTCCTGTCAAAAAGCGGCTGGTGACAGCCGAGCGTTTGTCACCTTTTATCAGCTTTCGGCATTCGGGAAAAACACAGCGTCTCCTTTCTCAATATCTCCTCTCGCTCTTTCATCCTTCGACGCTCATCTTTCTCAACTAACCCTAACGAAAAAGCGTCATGCCCGACAAACAAAACGAAAAGAACTTACTTAGCTTAGATCCATCGAGATTTTAAAGGTCAAATAAATGAAGTAAACAAACCATCCGTTGCGCGTCTAATTTCCGGATTTTATTTGATTTTTGATTGAAAATCAACGACGTTTCATCTACATCGTAGGTGGTTTCTTTTCGCTTTTTCCGGGATTTCGGAATAGGGTAAGAATAGTAAGGCTATGACGTCATTTTACTCCGATTCTGAGGTGGCGTATAGTTTGAGTCGGAGTAAAAACGTTTTAGTAAAAATGGCTGCCTGTGGCCTTTTTAGAAGATACATTCTGGCTAGGAAACGACCAAATCCGATTTACCTTCTTTATTCCTCCTTTGCAGAAAGAGTAAAAAGAGTAGCTCTAATACTCCGGAACAATAATAATAATAATAATCAGCTAGGCTAATACCCTTGGCACCACCTTAGGTCTAAGTCATCAAACGACTTTTTTAAAGCCATTAATTCAGGTGGCCGGGTTACAATGCGTAGGAGGGTGGTGGCAAGTTTATGGGCCGGAGTAATTTTGATCCCGGGAACAGGTGAATAAAACGTTTAAGGTAATAAGAGTACACTTTTAGTCCGAGAACACGTGAAAAGTATTTTAATTCGGGGAATTATAAAAACATGTGCGTGTAGTTATGCAATTCTAAAATATGTAGTTTGGATAAGATCAAAGTGTAGTATCATACGATAAGTCAATACCGAAGGAACCACACATGTCTAAGTCAACTAGTGACTTGGGAGCTCAATTACCGGTGGCCGGGCTAAATTGCGAGCCAAAAGCTCCCTACATTTACTATTATCGTTAACCTCAGCAAGTTTTTATGGAAAGGGGGTGAGGTGGCGGAGTGGTTAGCACTTTCGGCTCGCAGCAAGAGGAGCCGGGTTCGATCCCAGCTTGTGGCACTGGGTGAAAACTCGGAACAACTCCTTCCGCGTTGATTTTGCAAGTTCTTTCCCCACTGGTTTAAGGGGTTTTCCCCGAGCTCTACGGTTTCCCCTTCCATAAAAACTTGTTGAGGTTTACGGTAGTAGTTAGTGTAGGGAGCTGTTGGCTCGCGTGGCATGCAGGGCTTGCCACCACCCTCCTACGCATTGTAACCCGGCCACCTGAATTAAAGGCTTCAAAAGTCGCTTGATGACTTAGGCCTAAGAGCTCGGGGGAAAACCTCTAACCAGTAGGGAGAGAACTTGCAAACTCAACGCTGGAAGATTAGTTCCCAGAAACTAGGCATTTCAATCTTAAAGTTGGAAAACTTAGAATTTCAATATTTCGAAGAATATGATTTTTGCTTTGTTATTTAAAGAAACTTCAATTGGTTCAAATATATTAAAAACGATATAATATAATTTTTTGTACAATGTGTCGCTCCTCCAAATGCATTGGTCCCAAAATCCCAATATATATTTATCCTTTTTCCAACTCTATTCTATCCTGACTAAATTTTAAACGCTGGTTTTTTATTTAATTTCCATCTACGATCTTTAAGCGAAGTTAATTTGAGCCCATTAGATAGTAGATGTAGGCCTATCGTGTATGGCTACTTCGACTACATAAAAAACAGAACGATCATACTAGAGACTAAATTTAATGCCTTGAAAACAATAGAAATATTACTTAATTAAAAGTAGTCGCACGAGTCTAATGTTATCCTAGGTGGAGGGCTAATATTTTTACTACAATTGGGTATATATGACGACGGAATAGAAATCATGAACTGCATTCCTATGAGCTTTTATTATAATTGTTTTAGCCTTGTCTAAGCACTTTTTATTTCTTCGTGTACCCCGGCTTAGCGTAAAAATACCTAGATTATGTTCTATACGTTGGAAGTTCGTAACTACTCGCCAAATACTCTGCGCTTAGCTTTTTAAACTATATGCGTTAAAACTGGATTTACACCAAATATTTACCCTATGCCATTAGATTTATTTTTAGTGTTGTTAATTTTACGGGAAAATAAAAAATTGAAACAAATTACTTTTTAAGGGTTTTTAATGTTTTTAACTTTTTATCGATATCAGTAAACGTACTACATTGTTAATCAGTTTTATCTAGTCTAGAGTTCTAGTTTTACTTTTAGATTTGAAAGAATGAGACGAAAATTACGCTTTATTTAAATTTGCAAACAATATATTAGACTAATCATGGAATGAAAACTTTTTTATGTTTTTCGGATAAATACGGAAAATTTTCCGACTTACAGCACTATTTATTTTTATTTTTAGTGAAAATATTAAATCACAGCCATTTACTATGAATTTAATTAAACAGTCGATAGTGAAAATAATATTCCATAAAATTTGGAAATTGTTAGGCTTTAAGTTGGGAAAAATTGATCTTCTCCCCCCCAACCTAAGTGCTTCGCTACGCCCCTGAGCGGTGGAAATAAAAGGAGTCATTCGTATATTACAAAACGGCGAATTAACGATCGGTAGCCCCCGTAACTTTCATCATTCATATCTCTAATTAACCGTTAATTTCTTTCTTACGAGCCGGGTCCCCTTCCAACCGCCATCGTCCGCAGAGGGCTGGACGCGAAGGGATACACAAACGAGTGCGGGCCGCATTACGGCTCAATTCACCGGCTCCGAAATAAAATAAACCGTGAGAAAAAGGGCTTTCCAGTTAGCGGAATCTTTTCAACGAGCTAAAAACAAAGGAGCCCATTTGAAGAAAGCTATCTGGACGATCGCTCTTTATAGCCAACGACCCGATGCGCCGCCACCCCCTCATACCGCCCAGTAATCCACCCCGCTTTCTCCTAGTCCAAAGGAAAGGGAACACGCGCGTGACCCCCTGGAAGCGGGCACCCGCCCTACGGGGAAAGGGTTTAAAAAGAGTCATCCCAGTATCGAAACTTCTTTTAGAATATCGGCGTTTTGTTGTCTTTTCTTTTACCCCCCAAAGCCTCTTTAACGGTCATCCTCGGCTTGACACTAAGGTGACAATACGAAACGGTACAGTCCGCGTTACTTTATACCGTTATAGCTATACGGTTAGTACGGCTTTTCCACCGTACTGACGACTATTAGCGGAATGGAGTGTAAGGTCATTTGTCCCTGTTGCAAACGACGAGCGTTCGGTTACAGTCGGTAGATTCCGGAGTTATCGGGCATCTCGAAGGGCTGAAAAATAATCAGGGCGCCGGCGTATAGCGGATTGTCGATTTTTCTAGCACTTACTGGGCTCTCGGGCACTGCGGAGGGACACGACCCGAGTATCCATCGAGATGGAGGGTGGACTGACTTCGGTGGCGCGGGTTTTTTCGCGCGAAAAGGCAACTGTCTAGAGACAAGCCGAGTCACCCTCTGGGCGCGCGCCCAAGGAGTAAACATATTGGTGTTTCTTCCATTTACACTCTCATTCTCGGCTCCTCTCTCTTCGCCTCGCTTACAAACAACGATCCGCGATTGACCAGCGAGAGACGGTCAAGAACAAGATGCTCTTCGCTTCGTCCCTTACATCCATTCGCCGTTTTCCTATACACCAAAGTTCCGTTACTACTTTTCGGATCGAACCGAGAGGTTATCCAATGGTCAATATTATTTTCCCGATGCTCATTGCTCCCCTACTCCAGGTCAAAAAAAACCCTATAAAATAAAAATATCGTACCCTGTGAAAATGTCCATATTTGAAAATTTTGATTGCTCGAATTTCACTTTATTCAAGGAACGCGTTATAAATTTGACTACGGAAGCATTTAAGATTATGGCATTTTAAAATAAAGACATTTACATTTCAAATCCTAAATACCAAATAATATCACACCGATGATATTTAGCATAAAAAATTCAATTAAACACAATAGAATATATTAAAGCAAAATATAAAATGCTGTAGTACCGCAAAAAATTATGCCCCACACGTATTATTTTCATTTCAGGAAGTATTAAGTGTTTTTAAATTAATGGTAGCAATTGTGGGACAAAAATTAATTTAAAATCCCCATTTCACACTCAGCCATATCCGCACACCTTCATACTACAATAGGAGTTTTATTCCAGTTTACCCGGTGAGTTGCTTAACAAAACCATCTTTGCACGAATCACGAACAGGGTTCGTACAGAATTTCCGGAATTAAATTCCCTGACATTTCCAGGTTTTCCCTGACCAAATTGCCAAATTTTCACTAACTATTTTTGTAAAATAAATGAATGATTTGGGGTAAAATCTTGAAAAAATATTTATTATGAATTTTTAATAAATCTTTCAAATATTTATTTGACTGAATTTTTTTTGGGTAATTTTAAAATTCCCTTACTTTTTTACACCATATTCAAACTCTTTGACTTTTCTGACCTTTTGCAATTATTTTCAAATTCCCTTACTTTTCCCTGACCTTTTGGAATCATTTTCAAATTCCCCGAGCTTTCGGCAATATTTTCAAATTCCCTGACTTTTTTGGCAATATTTTCAAATTCCCTGACTTTTCCCTGACCTTTTGGAAATATTTTCAAATTCCCTGACTTTTCCCTGACCTTTTGTCAATATTTTCAAATTCCCTGACTTTTCCCTGACCTTTTGTCAATATTTTCAAATTCCCTGACTTTTCCCTGACTTTTTGTCAATATTTTCAAATTCCCTGACTTTTCCCTGACTTTTTGTCAATATTTTCAAATTCCCTGACTTTTCCCTGACCTTTTGTCAATATTTTCAAATTCCCTGACTTTTCCCTGACCTTTAGGAAACTCAAATTTCCAGGTCGTGTACGAACCCTGAAGAAGCCATGAACAGACCGAATTTTGCATACGGCGGTAGGAATAGAAGCTCCTACCGACGTTTTCCCCCTAAATGTGAATAAACAGCGCTCCCAGCGTCAAAAACTGGAAATTGGTGGATGCACCATCCGACATCCTACTAAAGAACATTTGGTCTATTTTTAGGGCCCCGGTGGCTACTACTTGAGAGTCATCGAACACATCGCGCCAGAGAAACGGACCGAACGAAACAGAAATAAGAGGCAAACGAGAAAAACAGGAAATGGCGTGTGTGGAAGAAATCAAGGATAGAGAACTGCGCTTATCCGTCCCATTTAGCAAAGACTACGGCCTGAGATACAGAGAGGCTACTTCGCTGATACCGTCACCGACAGAACAATAATGCCTCCAAGCTGTTCCTTCCTATGCCAACCAAATCCTCTCAGCCCATTTTATAACCCCCCCCCCCTTCTCCGTCCCAGTTCCATCGACGTAAAAAAAGAGGGTGGAAACATTTAATGACTTTCCAGATTACTAAAAATCTACTATTTTCGGCTTTTCTAATCAGAGATGTTACATTTCAACCGAAAGTAAAAAGATTAAATTCCAATAATTTACTTCAAATACGATAAAGAAGCGGCTATGGATTCTGTAGTGTAAAATTATAGTTTGTAAAAAAATTAAAGTTAAGACACTTAAAATATTGTAACAAGAATTAAAATTGTAGAATATAGAAAATAATATTGAAAATGTAACCGAAGCTAACTAAAAAGAGAAAAATATTGTAAGGAAATGATAGCAAGAATTAAAATTGTAGAATATAGAAAATAATATTGAAAATTTAACCGAAGCTAACTATAAAGAGGAAAATATTGTAAGGAAATGATAGCAAGAATTAAAATTGTAGAATATAGAAAATAATATTTAAAATTTAACCAAAGCTAACTAAAAAGAGCAAAATATTGTAAGGAAATGATAGCAAGAATTAAAATTGTAGAATATAGAAAATAATATTTAAAATTTAACCAAAGCTAACTAAAAAGAGAAAAATATTGTAAGGAAATGATAGCAAGAATTAAAATTGTAGAATATAGAAAATAATATTGAAAATTTAACCAAAGCTAACTAAAAAGAGGAAATAATATTCATTGGCGTATCAGTAGCGAGTAGCTCAATTTTATATCCAAACATTATTTCAACGGCATTGAAATACGTATAAAGTTTATAAATTATAACCGACCCCTAAGACATTAATTATAATACGCTAAACACGGGACAACGCTTATGGAACACTTCTACCGGAGCTTTATCCGATTACATCCAAAGATCAAAAACGCTACAATTTATAGTCGACCCCGAAGTCATTACTTATCATACCCCTGAACCTGGAAAGCTATTCTATAAAAATTAAAAACAGACAAAAAATCTCTCTCCGTCCAAAATGGCGTATATCGAAATATCAAGCTTTCGATTGTGTAAGTTCAATTTTAAGTAGTGGCAGTATGTTACGCTATATCCGGTATGTTAGTCAAATCATAAACTAAATGCTTAAGCGGACCACAAATATCTGTTTAATTTTGGCGCCCAAGACTTAAATTGGCACCATTGACCGTATGTCGAAGCATTTCATTAAAATCACTTGGGTCGGCATTACAGACCGCCGCGATTTCGAATTTCACCAATACATTCGATAGTTTGATATTTCGATAGCAGCCTCTTCCGCACACGCGCATTGTCATTTTTGACGGATCTTGGTTTTTTTTGGCATTTTTGATTTTTACAGAATAGCCTAACTGGGAACACTTCTACCTATCCAATTACATCCAAAGATCAAAAATTATTCCAATTTGTAACTGACCCATATATTTATTAATTCTCATGCCGCTAAACACGGTGCAACACTTATAGAACACTTCTACCTGAGCTTCATCCTTTTACAACCAAAGAGAAAAAAAAATACAAGTCATAACCGATCCAAAAAAAGCTAGTTTTCTAACCCCCTAAACAACGGGACAACGTTTAAGGAACAATTCTACCCGAGCTTCATCGTTTTACACCCAACGATAAAAATGATTACAAGTCATAACCGTCCCTAAGAATCTAGTTTTATAACCCCTAAACAACGGGATAACGCTGAAGGAACACTTCTACCCAAGCTTCATCCTTTTACACCCAACGATAAAAATGATTACAAGGCATAACCGATCCCAAAAAACCTAGTTTTATAACCCCTAAACAACGGGATAACGCTGAAGGAACACTTCTACCTGAGTTTGATCCGATTACATCCAAACAATGGAAATATAAAAGGGAATATACGTACGAGATTGTCAGACGCGTGCCATCTTTTGGATCCGGACATTGTCCGCGCCGAAAACGGGCCAAAAGCCATTTACGGGCGTAGTAAAACCCCATGATACGGTCGACCGAGGGCCTGCACTCGCAATGATCATGCTGACAAACCGGCCCTGTCCCCGACGTCCAAGACCAAAGTAGGGGGGCGCCAGAGGGGACAAATAGGACACTGCAATGCAGCCAACGTTACGAGAATTAATCATAGCCAAATAAATTAAAAAAGACCCCCTTTCTCCAACCAGGCCCTCCCCGCTTTCGACCAAACAAACACTATAGTGGACACACGGAAGATAAAATGGACGTTAAACGATTTCCTAGACATAATTAAAAAACATTAATCCCCCCCACCAACTAAGAAAAGGCTTAAATTTATCAAAAATGTATACGGCAGAACAACTACCAGGCCAATTACGTTAAAAAAATAATTATCTAAATATCGTTAATGCGTAACCGTAAAATGGTACCAAATAATTAATAGTTTCGACGTATTATGTTTCCCCGATTCGGATAAAGGGAGGAGGAATAATTAAAACTCAGCTATTTCAAAATGAGTCTAATCCCCTCTCCCCCCTCCCCCCTCGGTGTAGACGCGCGGATAATAGGAAAGAGAAAAATATAACAAAATTTCAGACCGCTATAAATATTTTCAGTGGCAGCTGCGTACCTTAAGCCTCGGCCTACAGCTAAAAATGGTACTTTTCCACTCTCCCGGCTCATTGCCGCGTTCAAAGGCTTATTACGTAAACGAAGCACGCGCGAAATTACCCCCCCCCCTCCCGCGTGCGACCCTTCGTGACGTCACGTTCGCGAAATCGAAGAATAAATGGTGGAACTAAGGCGGAAAACCTTTAGCGTGGATTGCAGCGATTTCGTAAGCGGTGGTAGGGTACGGTTGGCGTTTCTAACGTAAGCCATAATAGTCGACTAAAAGCCGTGGCTATAATTTTTAAATATCGAGAGAGGGAAGCGGGATTATGGAGAACGGAACGCCCATCTCATTTCCGCCATTTTCGAGAAATATAACGAATACCATAAGTCTATAATGTTGTACCATAAGTGTGACACTTCCTATTCTTCACACGCAAAAGTTTTACTGAGAACTATTCACGAGACAGACTGCATTACGAGTCACACGTAGCCTTTGACAGCGCCTCGCTAGGGGGAGATTTTCTTCTTGTGATGACATCACTCCTTTACTAGCTCTCAGTAAAATATTCCCCAAAGTGACAAACTTATGGAATATTATTATACACTTATGCGAATACGTAACCACAACCCTTTCTATCCATCTGTCTACGCGTAGAAAGTCGAGCTTTGTTAATTTGCCCGCTACTTTTAATTAAAAAGTGCACCTCTAGATGTCGCTTTTTAAAAGAAGACGTCAGAATATTTATCAGTTACAAATTATTCTTAAGCCTTGGTGGGGGAGCGAAGGGAGGGAATTATAAACGCTTCTAGCACCTCTCTTCACCGTTATTTAGTTAATTTAATTGCTTTAGGGTTCATAAATGAAAAGGCGAGACGACCAAAACTCCGAAGGGAATAAGAGAGCAGCGCCTCTAGCGGCGAGAAGGAGAAAGATTTTAATATTATGCACTCGGTCGACCTGTCGAAATCGATAGTTTGGGGTGAAATTGAAGTTCTCTCTCTCTCTCTCTCTTGGTAAATTGTATTGCATTCAATATAAAACTACGTGAAAAGTTAAATGTGCACTTTTATAATTAAGTCTTTTAACAAACACTCGCGAGCTATAGGGTAATTCCCAGTCGCCACTTAACGTTTCGCGATACTAAATTAAATAAATAGTTCTTCGCTAATTAAATATTGAAAAATATTAGGAAAGTTTTGAGAAAGAATCGTTTCAAAGTTAAATTTAGAAAATGGGTGTTATTGGTACGTGTTAAGAAGATATGGTTGAACGCTTGAGACAACCTGAGTCACGGTTACACTACGCCTTAAAAAGTTAAAACCCAGTTTAGGTCAGTTGGGTTAGTCTATGGTTTGAAAGCCAGTTTAGAGCATTGAAATTGAGATAAATTCAAAATAAAAACTGGGTTCATATCCCAATTCTATATCTGAACCTAAATTATGAATTAATTTATTTTAGTATGATTATTTTTCTAGTGACAAAATAAATTAAACAAAAATAAATGACCTATTATCTGTATTGCAACTGGCTTGAGGCTTTGAAAGAAATTTAATAATTTTAAGATTTGAGGGGATTTGAGTATTTGTTACGTCATTTTGTTTTTTTTTATTTGAGTATTTGTTACGTCATTTTGTTTTTTTTTATTTGAGTATTTGTTACGTCATTTTGTTTTTTTTTTATTTGAGTATTTGTTACGTCATTTTGTTTTTTTTATTTGAGTATTTGTTACGTCATTTTGGTTTTTTTCATTTGAGTATTTGTTACGTCATTTTGTTTTTTTTTTCAAAAAAAATCTTTGTTAAGTAATTTGCGAACAGACCTTAGCTGCAATAACACACATCTCAAGGGAAATTGCCAAGAAGTAATATTTCCGAGAGCCAGGACCTGCAAGTTACTGGTTATATAGTGCTCGTCGAAATAATGGAAACTTTGCACTTGTACGGTATGCAAAAAGTGATTCCTTTTAATCATGTAGCTTTATTTGACGTATTAAGGCTTAGCAAAAACAAGACATTCTATTTATAGGTGAAAAAATACTATTATTTCAACAAGCACTATATAAGCAGAGACTTGAAGGTCCTGGCTCTCGGAAATATTACTTCTTAGCCATTACCTTGGAGATGATTTATTGAAGCGCCTATTTCGATAAAATTAGAGTGAAAATAAATTCCTTAGTAACCCGGATTGGGTTTATTTCTCAATATCATTGAATAAATAGTTTTAACACAGACCACCTACCCCAAGTGGGACATGTATCGTTAGTAGTAATTTAAAGTTTTTCATGTGACTTTTTAAAACCGCGCCATCTCACGGCAAGTAGAGGTAGTTCTGAAGGTACAAAGACGAATTTTCACGCGCTATTTTCTGTTTGCTGTAAAAAAAGTGCATTACTTTTGAGCCACCTTATTTTCGAGATTGATGCGAGTCCTTCTTGAGGTAGATGGGCTGTGGTTTAAACAACGGCGGTCTGCTCAACAGCGCGTATATAAACGGTTCTCATCGATTTTGAAAGCAGACAAATATTTACATTGACTAGTAGAAAGGCAATTGGCCTATATAATACCAGTTAATCGATATACGGAGAATCTCGTTTTAGGAAAAAACAGTGAAGTAGATGGTCCAGAAATATACCCTTATCAGTGGCTCCACGTCTGACTCCGCCTATTTTAACCCTATTTCACCCCCACCCCACTGAAAGAAAAAAGGGAAAGCCTACCAACTAGGCGTAATAGAGATTACGAAGCCAATGGGCCCACAAAGTAACTGGATCGAGGAGGCGAAATGGTACCGTCTACGTATTTCTAAAGCATCACTGTCATTTTATACATTTATTCTTGTTAGTATAATATTATAGGCTTTCACTTTTCAGACTACACCGCCGGCTGGTTGATAAATTAAAAAAAAAACAATAACCACGGAAGAGCTTACATGTAGCTAATGAACTATTCTTGAATACAAAATGATGGTTGTGCGAAATCTATTAACGTTTGCGTCTCAGCGATAATAGTTGCCCAATATTCGCGTTCACACCCAGCCATTATTTTGAAATAGAATATAATAGATATTGAACAAATATAACTATTAAAGATTTTAGTTTCGCCGATCGTTATCAATTTCAATATATACTTTATTGAACTTTGTAGGTGGGGCTTAATTGAGCAGTCTCTCGTAGTCGTCATCTGTCGGTCAATAATACTACTAAATTCACAATCTTGTGAATTATATTAGAAATTCATATTCTTGTACATTTTTGAGTATTATTTAATAATATTAAAAAAAATTAATAATAATAAATTATAATAGTAGTATAAATTACATTATTTTTAATATTTAGTAAGTAATTAATATATACATCTTAATATTAAACATATAATAGTAGTTATTAATTAAATAAAAAAATCGCCTGCTTATACGCACGTGCTACAACTAGCGGCCATCATATCCTGTGTCCGCCTGGTGGCAGAGATGGAAATTTGTAGAACGATCATAAATATTGAAGTTCATAAGCCCTTTAAAAATTTTAACTTTTAAATTAATTAATATAATAATTTAATATTTCGTAGTAAAAATACGTATTTCGCTGTCCGTCAGCAGATGGTGCCACAAATGTTTAGAAGAAGGGGCTTCAGAAATAAGTAGTAGATCATGTTTTTCGTATATTTTCTCAATTGCTTTGATCCGTTCTTGATATTAGCAAATTAAACTTTGCAAAAGTTAAAAAGTAAATGTGAACAAACCTCAATTTAAATATTCAAAGCAAACTATACGGTCTTAAACCACACCTTTATAAACTATTTAAGAGCAGCGGCATGTATAAAACGAGAAATGGAGAAATGGATTTCGAATACAGGGTCTAATGGTCGCGAAAACGGGATCGTCCCAAAACTATAGGATAAAAAGATGATAGATTTCTAGGTGTCGCTGGAGATTAAGGGCGGGGCACGTGGAATCCGAAGGGAGCCATCGGTTCGACAGAGCAAAGATACAATTTTCGGAATATTTTTCCACGGAATTTTAAATTATCCTGTGGCTGGCTCAATTTACCCTCGGCAATATTTCGGTGCAAAACGACAAAATTCTTGTCGTGGCGTTGTAAAGTAGTCCCTCGTGACACCAAGAAAGAAATTTATTTTCTTTCTCTCAAAATAACAATAAACACACACCGATATAAACGAAAAATGTATACAATTTTTCTGACATTTTATATCCAGGGTGGAAGCCTCAGCCGTGGTCCAGCTCCGGTACTTCTCCTAGTACACTAAAGTACTGCGGGTGGAACACTTCTACAGGCGCTGGTAGGCCAAATATAGTCCAATGGGAGAATTGGAAGCCTCAGCCGTGGTCCAGCCTCGGTTCTTTTCGTAGTCTAAAAATAGACCAATGGGAGAATTAGAAGCGCATCTTCCAAATGCTTTATCTGGCGATTAGATAAAGATGCGCTTATAATTATCCCATTGGTCTATTTGTGGAATACCAGCGCCTGTAGAAGTGTTCGACCCGCAGCACTCTGGTGTACTAGGAGATGCACAGAGGATGGACCACGGCTGGGGCTTCCACCGTGTATTTTCCTTGTAAGGGGATTATGAAATATAGTAAACATAAAATCGCGTTGGATCTACAATAATTATATTTGCAATTCGATTTGTAGTTTTTCGCACTGGCAGAGTTATTAATTATTTATTTTAATAAATAAATTTTATTTATAATTTATTTTATTTAAATAGGATTTTTTTAACTATTTTTATACATTGTATGCTTCTTTTTATTCGGTCAATTAATTTTTAATTCTCGGACCAAAAAAATAAATTTAAATTTAAATTAAATCTCATGCTCCGAAAATAAAAATTCAAAATTTTTTTTAAATTTAAGTACTGATAATTATTGTGCTCCGGAAATGAACTTAAATTTGAATTTGTGATAATTCTCGTGCTCCGGAAAAAAACTAAAATAAAAAATTTTGATATAATTCTCGTGCTCCGGAAAAAAACTAAAATTAAAATTTTTCATAATTATCATGCTCCGGAAATAAACTAAAATTTTAATTTTTGATAATCCTTATGCTCTGGAAATAAATTTAAATTTCGGTTAACTCTCGTGCTCCGAAATTAAACTGCAATTAATATTAATTATATTAGTGATTTGATTTGCTTTTAATTGCCATACTAAAGAAATTAGTACATTTTCAAAATGAAATGTAAATGTAATACGTAATTTAAATGCAGGATTTAAGAAAAATACATTGTGTTATATAAATCAGTGATTGAAATAAAATCTTGCAAACCGGAAGCGAAACAGGACCGCGTGGTTGGAGAAAGCCAGAGGAATTCGAGAATACGACTTTATTATTTGTCTTAAACGGAAGGAAAAAATCAATGGAAAGCGATTAGGAATGACGTTTCAATAAATAAAGCCAATAGCCAATGAATAGAGACTAAATGAGAAAACTTCCAGATGGTTCGTTCGAGAAAAAAGAAACCAAAGAAAAAGAGAAAATGTTTCTAAAGCGAAAGAAAAGGCTTTTTATTGAGAGATTTTCCATTCGCGTGCATTTCTAAAGAAACTCTTCGAGATTACCAATTTCGCATAAAGTATTAAAGCCGAAAAAAAAATATTTTTCGTTTATTTTTTTACCAAATAGCTCGATCCTACGAATATTAAATCTTATATTAAGTAAACAACGACTAAAAGGAAAACCCAATTTTCAGGTCTAAAAAGCACATCGAAGAAGTTAAGTGAAAGGTTCGCAACCTATATTCACGTTACTGTCAAGGCAGCTTGACGTTCCCGTTTAAAACTGGCGGGACTTTGATTAACCTCTTTATTAATCATTGTGAAGCGAAACAAAACGTGTCGTTTTCGTGGAAGACCGCGTTACAAAAATATCTTTCAATTATAGTAATTATCAACCCGGAAATAACGCGATTGAGCTCTATTAAGCCTAATAAGCTGGCGTATTAAAAGCTACGTTGTATTGTGGTAAGTGAAAGGCTATAGTTTTGGTTTGTGGGCGAGGCTTAAGAAAGGCAGCTATTTCGGAGACGCCATGCAGCCTGGAGAGAAATTCCGGGGGGTTGAAAAGGGGGTAAAGGCGCCGATCATTAGCCGACATCGCAAAATGTCTACTCGCCTCCAAATCAATAGAGAACTTAGTCTATATAATCGCTCTCATTTTTACCAAAATATTGGCAGAACGAGCCTTTTTGTCGTGTCGGCGTCGAAATAGTGGAAAAGCTAAGGAAAAAGGCTAAGGTAAACTGCACCCGCTCGGGCTTCGGAAGGAACGGTAAGGTACGCCTCAGCCTGTCGTAGTTTCCTTTAATGGCAGTCTAAAACAGCTGCTTTGCTTATTGAATTTCAAATGACTTATGAGACACGGCTCGAACCGTTACGGATCATCTCGTAAAAAAGCTAAACCACTTTGTTTTTTTTTTCTGTTCTTTATTTTAACGGCGCTAACTCCCACGAGGGGGACACGGAAAACCCGAATTCAGCCGAAGAAGGAGAAACGCGGACGGCCTTTTTTATTTTAATTGAAGCCAATTTGAAATGGAAATCAATTTAGAAATGGTTCGTTTCCCTCCACCTATCCCGAGTTCGTTTATTTACGCGGGCGCACGTCACAGAAACTGCTCTTTTAATCTTTCATTTTTATGGCGGTAGACGCGTCGAAACCTACAAACTTAAAGGGAGTAGAAGAGTGTTAGAAAATTAGGGGTTTTCAATAATGGTTTAGCACGAAGTTGTTCGATAGAATGCATCGTCGCTCTAATAAGCTAGTTTGCATACGGCGGTAGGAATAGTGGAATCAACAGCGCTCCAAGTGGCGATAATATGAATTTTGTTCGGCCGTTCTACTTTAAACTCCCTTTAAGATGACTTTTAAGGGCGAAAAATCCAAACGAATTATTCAAATTTAAATATTTTTCCTTCAGGTCCTGATCGATTTATGAAATTCTATAGGGGAATACAAACATGTAAAAAGTACACATGGATACCCCTTTTCATTATTAATTCATTGGATATTAGCATCTTACTGCGATTACGTGGCACACTATCTAGGTGTGGTAAGAACCGAGTGGTTAGCTACCTGAGTAATCAGGTGAAAGAATCGTAGGTAATGAAGAAGATTTTTACCTCGACTATGCGGAAGATGTCACCTAGGAGCAACAAACACAGCACCCCACACAAGGAGAACGCAACCCATCAAAAGTCGTGGATTTTCTTGCGTACGTTTTTCATTGGCTAGACACTTTAGCGCCCGGTGCCGTCGGAAGGGAAAAATTCGGAAATTGTCTTCCCCCCGGCCCGTAAAACGTTCAGCGTAAAGGCTCGTGACGCTCGTCCAATGAAATTCGTACACAGCCCTTCGTTAGCGTGTTTAAAGGCTAGCTGCGTTTTCCTTGTGTTTGTTGCTCCTAGATGTCACTACACAATATTAATTTAATAAAGGCGCGTGTAAAGCCAGTTGCACTTAGCTCGCAAGTGCGTTTTGAGCACGCACACATGCGCGGGAGAAAGCGATGCGTGTGAGAAACTAGGATTTTTTCTAATTTCCGTCGCGTCGATCGCTTCGCGTCTTATGTGTGTAGCCGGCTTTAATTGGAACGTGCCATCGAGGGCACTTCACGCGCCTTTATTAAATTAATATTGTGTTACGTAGCGCCATCTTCAGTTTAATCGGGGTAAAAATCTTCCTCATTAATAGAAATCATTTAAAGGCAGTACGAATTTAATCAGGTCTAACTGACGCTAGGGGTGGTTGGCGCTAGTTACGTTAAAAACAAGTTGCAGGGCATATTGATGGACGATTTTTTATTTAATTTGTATTCCCTTTAACAAATTAACTGAAAAAATTAGGAAAATCTCGGAAAATTACAATGGTTTTTTTTAACAAAAACTCTAGTTCGCATCTTTTCAGATAATCTTATTAACAACCGTACAACATTCCGATATGCGTGGTTAGCGGGAGAAATAGCGTAAATATACAGGGTGTTTCAAAAGTTTTTGCAAAAATTTTAAGGAGTTGTAGGGGTGAGTGGAGAATTATGCCTGTTTTTATCCCATTTTCCTACGATGAGATAAAAGAGCGCCAGAGAGCTTCAAAGTGTGGCCTACTAGCCCCTGGAAGTAGGCTGCCACAAGCCCGGGGATGCGTTGATTCGGGTACCTTTCCTGGTAGAGACGTTGAGAAGCCAAAGCATTGCCATCCGCCAGTCCATACACGAAATGAATATCCGCCAGTTCTTCCGAAGTGAACTCCATTGTTGCAGTTTGAAGGTGATGAGAAATCGTGGTCCATCACGACTTTAAATACTGTTTAAGTTGACTTTTTTACGCTGGTTACCTCGATTTGTTTACTAAGTCCTTTTTAACCTATCACACGAACCCAATCATTAATGTTCGCGTTTCCCTGCTGCTTCGTTTTGCTCTTGTTGCGGCCTACTTCCAGGGGCTAGTAGGCCACACTTTGAAGCTCTCTGGCGCTCTTTTATCTCATCGTAGGAAAATGGGATAAAAACAGGCATACTTCTCCACTCACCCCTACAACTCCTTCATATTTTGCGTAACCTTTCGAAACACCCTGTATAGTAGCAACAATTTATTACCAGCCATAACAATTCCTGGTATATTTTATAGGACATCTCAGCTAGAGTTATTCGTTCCATTCGGAAGGATCAAAAACCGCGAATAAAAACGAAGATGGAGAAGAGGATTAACGATTAACCGAAAAGGCCTCTTCACTGTTCAACCAAAATCCTGGCTAAATTCCGCGAAATTTATAGCCATAGTAAAATTTAGTAGTTAAGTCGGACGCAATTTCGGGGAGAACATTTTGCGAAGGGCATTTCGTAGAATATTTAAGTGTATCGAGGGAAAGCTCGCTGTATGAACTTTGAGAGGAGCCAGGCTGAAAAATATCCGCCTTCGTCATTGACCGAAACGAGGGGGATAATTATTTTGGTAAACGGGGTTAAAAGGGAGGTCTCTTCTCGTGGATATTAACGGAGCAAACGAGTCTCGTACCTCGCGGTTCGATGGTCTAGAATCCGTGTTTGACCAAAGGCTAACACGTTCGCTTGAATTTGAAATCCCCCTCGCTCGTTATTAGCGAAGGAAAATTCCAGCGAAAGATACCCAATTTAAAGTTGTAATGAAACTTAGATCCCGCTTATCGTTTGAACTAACTTTACAACGTTAAGAACTGATATCACGGAAATTTCTAATAAACATTTGCATTTGTTTGAAATATCAGTTCTATTCGGATTTTATTATAGAATACGGCCATAGGAATAGAATACATACTCGGTTAATTAAAATCTCAATCCGATTGTTGATAAATGGGAAAACCTTAAAGAGACTTCCAATTAAAACGTGACACCTAGCATTCGTCGCGCGCCGTTATTAAAATAGAAGACTAAAGCCGTTTAGTGTTATGTAGCGCCATCTTCCACAAATTCCTCACTACACTCTTAAAAAAAGGGTGTTTTACTGGTATATTAAGGGTGTAATATCTGTAAAAAAACACTCTTTAATGTTAATTTAAACGCCCTAAAGGGATTTTTATTGCCTCAAATTAAAAACTTGAAATTGAGTGATTTAACACCTGGTAAGGGTGTAGCTCCCTTAAGGCAGTAGTTTAGTACCCTAAAAGGAGTATTTTAACACTGTAAAGGGAGTATTGTAGCACCCTTAAGGCATTAGTTTAGAACCTTAAAGGGAATAGTTTAAAACTGTAAAGGGAGTATTATAGAACCCTTAAGGTACTATTGTAGAACCCTTAAGGGGGTAGTGTAACACCCTGAAGGGAGTCGTTTGGTACCCTAAAAGGAGTAGTCTTGTACCCTAGACGGAGTAGATAATAACCCTGAAGGGAATAGTTTTATACCACAAACTGTATAACAAAGGAACCAAAACGGAGGACATAAGCACCCCAAACAGTGTAAATAAACACCCTAGCAGGAAAACGGCTTTTTAAGGTGTAGAATAACATCCTTTATAAACCTGTTAAGGTGTTAAATATGGGACAAGAAAAATCTCTTAAAGGTTTGAAAATACACCCTTTTTTTAAGAGTGTACACCAAGAATTTCTTCGTCACAGACAAATTAGTACAAGGATTAGAAAATCGATACCTATTCCGTAAATTTTCTATCATATTTCCCCTATTAGCCAGTCAAATTCAGCTCACCCATTACCCACAAAATGTAAGGTGGTATGTATTAGGGTTGCAACGGATAACCGGAACCGGAACCGAAACCGGAACCGATAATAACAAAATTTGATAACCGTATCCGGAACCGGAACCGATATTTGTAAAAAAATGATAACCGAAACCGGAACCGGAACCGATATTTGTAAAAAAAATGATAACCGAAACCGGAACCGGAACAGAGTTTTTTTTATTATTATTATTAACGGTTTTTAAACGGTTCTATAACTTTTTTACCACCATTTAGTACTTAAACTTACTATTTTACTATTATTTGTTTTTCATATAAGCCCATCTTTATCCGCTATGCGCGTTTCTACGTAAGTGTCAATGACACCGCCTTACGCATTCTCAATTGAAAATGGGCTAGTGACTCATCCACAAAATGTTTGCTATGTAAACTGGCAATCCGCGATAGTTTTAGTTTTATTTCCTTCAGTCGGCAGCTCGGCATAATTTCCCAAATGTAGTGCTACTAGTGTGCCATGATGCCATCCGTGTGGGGCAGAAAAAATTCACGACCCCTTTCGGAACCAACTGAAAGGAGAAACGGCGGGAAACCGCACAATGGGTGGGGGCAAATTGCCTATGGGGCTGTGTGCAGTGCAACCGCGCGTTGTTTTTCCTCTCATCAGCTCAAGTCAATGCTTTGCTTGCTTGCTTCAAATATTTATTTAGATTTCTATGCCGAAAGGCCGGGTACTAGCATCAGGCGAGCCCAAACTTTATAAATACAACAGAAATAACCGTCGCATAAATATCCCAACAACGTACATAGTGAAAGTAACATAGAGTTGGGAGTCCTACTTTACTGAATTTTGAAAAGAATCGAGACACGTGTTTTATAGCAGATCCTTATTCGTTAAACGCGGTAAATTAATAACTAAGTTGTCTTTGCTATTAAAAGTTTAAATTTCAAGTTGGTAAGGTAAGGTTAATTTGTTTACATACTTTAATCGCTGGCCTGGGAAGTTTTGGTTTAGAAAATCTAAAATTGCAACTTTTACATTAACGAACCCTTATTTAACGAAATAATGTAGAATCCATTTCGAACGATATACTCTACTAAAATTCCGCCTTTATCTTTTCTTCAATGAAATGAGGACCGGGAGGCAAGGTATTATCTTTCCAAAACTTGAAAGTACATAACTTCTACACCCGCCTCATCTTAAAACGGTGAAACCCTGGAATTTTCAAACAGTAGATTTCATTTCTACCCTACTTTACTGAACAATCGAAATAGCTAAATGCGCTTACGTGAGTATATTTGCCTCCGCCTTAAAACCCGCTGAATTGTATAGTAGAGACGAGTCGGGCCCACTTTTTTTCCGGCCCGACCCGACCCGACCCGAAAAACGTAAAAATAAATTTTGCCCGATCCGAAATAATTAAAATAAAATTTTGCCCGACCCGACCCGAAATTTTTAAAATTAAATTTTGCCTGACCCGACCCGACCCGTAAAAAATGAAAATAATTTTTACCCGACCCGACCCGATAAATTAAAAAAACCATTTTGCCCGACCCGGCCCGGAAACCCGACAAGACCCGAAAACCA
This sequence comes from Leiobunum rupestre, assembly GCF_980474605.1. NCBI lineage: Eukaryota > Metazoa > Arthropoda > Arachnida > Opiliones > Sclerosomatidae > Leiobunum > Leiobunum rupestre. Next base: position 27,595,571 of record NC_143392.1, on the reverse strand, counting down.
GATAATTCCCGAAAACCCGTGAAATCGAAAGTAAAACCAAAACGAAACGAAGTTTAGGCGAATCGGACGACTGAGACGACCTTGAAATGATACTCAATAGACGCTAGTCGCGCTGCTCGCAGAACTCATTACGTCTATCTCTCTCCCACCCCCTCTCTCTCTTCGTACAACACCCGAAGGGCCAAAACATTTCACACGACCTACGCAGTACGCAGTCACGGGTAAGGGTCGGGTCGGGCCGGGCCGGGCCTTTTTTCAAAGCCCGGCCCTTTTCAAAATTAGCCCGGCCCGACCCGGTCCATTTAATTTTAAAATGAAAAAAACCCGACCCGGCCCGACCCGAAATTTTCAAAAATTAAATTTGCCCGACCCGACCCGTAAAAATTAAAATTTATTTCTGCCCGACCCGACCCGTAAAAATTAAAATTTATTTCTGCCCGACCCGACCCGTAAAAATTAAAATTTATTTCTGCCCGACCCGACCCGTAAAAATTAAAATTTATTTCTGCCCAACCCGACCCGTAAAAATTAAAATTTATTTCTGCCCGACCCGACCCGTAAAAATTAAAATTTATTTCTGCCCGACCCGGCCCGAAACGGGGTCGGGCATAAAAAGCCCGACTCAATCGGGGGCCCGACTCGTCTCTATTGTATAGGATACTTTTCAACGCTGCCCGAAATTATAAATTATTTTATTTATTTATTGCAAATCTGCAACAAAAAAAAATAATAATAATAAATTTTAAAATTTTAATGTTAAATGAGTAGGGAAGAAAATAAATATAAATATGGATACCTTTGTGGGCAAAATTTGATCAAAGATTTGGTGTTAAAAATTGGAGGAGCAGTGGACTGTGATTTGAAAGTCTAAATGACGTCATTCTGTTGTTCACAGAATTAGTTTTTAATACTATTTCCATGAATTTGACATATTAATCAACAATAAAAATGAAAAAAATATTAAAAGTTTAATGGTATAACAATTACAAAATGTTTCAAACCTTAACAAAATAAATAGTCCCTTTAGGGCTGCAGCTATAACGAGCTCTAACCTTTTTTTTTCAGTTCGAAGAACTTTTTTTGTTATAATAATTGTACCTGGCGATTGTCGCGACTCGCAAGAGTAGCTATGCGGCATCCGTCACCCGATACCAATAAAGGGAAGTCCCCCCCCCCCCTTCTTGAAAAACCTGAATGATTATAATTATAAGGGGCCCCGAAAACAGTTTCGCGGGAGGGCCCCGAACCCTTAGCTACGACACTGATAAAAGCTATTATTTTTAAAATAATTTACCAGAAACAAATTTTATATTCTAAACAAATAAATGTGGTGGATTTTATTTCTCTAAATTTCATTTGAATTGCTTATTTATTGAACTTTATTTAATTAATACTAAACACACTGGAACCGTATACGAACCGTTTAGGAACCGGAACTGATCGGTTCTAAATTTTGATAACCGGAACCGAAACCGGAACCGATAAAGTAAAAATTGAAGAACCGTAACCGTAACCGGAACCGATAAAGCGAAAATTTCAGAACCGGAACCGGACCCGGAACCGAGATAGTCCAAAAAAGTGGAACCGTTGCATCCCTAGTATGTATACCACTCCTTCTGCGTAGAGTTTGCACTGGTTAAAGGGGTTTTCCCCCGAGATCTTCGGTTTCCCCTTCCCATAAAAACTTGCTGAGGTTAACGGTAATAGTTAGTGTAAGGAGCTGTTGGCTCGCGTGGCATGAAGGGCTTGCCACCACCCTCCTACGCATTGTAACCCGGCCACCTGTTACTTGATCACGCACAAGCAACATTGCTTATGTGGTCGAAGGTGGTGCCTTGGGTATTAGCTCTATTTAAAAAAAAAATAAATAAAAATAAATAAATAAAAAAAAAGGGTTAAAATCTCAAATTTAAAAAAAGATTACTTCTCGAGAGGAATAAAATATTTTTGATAATCAATTTCCGGTTCCGTTTCAATAATTTATCAATATTTGATCAGATTAAGCGTTGGTTTTCATTTTGTAAGTTTTAAATTTTGGCTAAATTTTGTTATAAATGATCAAGCAGCGCAAATTTAATATTTTTCTAACGTCACTGACTCACTGTGAAGAAGGAATGCTGTAAAAATTTATCCAAATGTTATACATTTTGTCATTATGTTACTTTTGATAAGATTAATTATCGTAAATTATTGAGATGTAAACTTAATTTAATCGACTCAAAATTATTTGCAATTAAACCTTAAAATCAAATACAAGTAAATTAATTTGCGTAATTTAGTGCAAAAGAAACCCAATTTAATCGCCTAATAATCAAATATTATTTCATATTATAATCGAATAAAAGTCAAGATTAATCGACCTAATTTTATATAATATAAACCCAATTTAATCGCTTAAAAATATTTGCAATTGCACATTAAAATCGAGTAAAAATAAATTAATTTACATAATTTAATGGCAGAGAAACTCAATTTGATAGGCTAAAAATCAAATACATTTACATACTAAAATCGAATGAAAATCAGATTAATCGACGTAATTTAATGGAATATAAACCGAATTTAATCGTCTAAAAATCAAATACATTTACATACTAAAACCGAATGAAAATCAGATTAATCGACGTAATTTTTAATGGAACAGAAACCCAATTTAATCACCTAAAAGTAATTGCAATTCCACGTTAAAATCGAGTAAAAATAAATTAATTTGCGTAATTTAGTGCTAAGGAAACCCAATTTAATCGGCTAAAAATCAAATACATTTACATATTAAAACCGAATAAAAGTCAGATTAATCGACGCAATTTAGTGGAATATAAACCCAATTTAATCGACCAAAAATCAATTACATTCACACGTATTACCATCGAATAAAAAACTATTAATTACCGAATGGAATACTCGAGATTTGGTCAGACAGCGTGTCCCGTCTAAGGCATTCGCAATTTATGACTCTGTCCCCATAAAAAAGTAGGCTACTCTGGGTAGAGTTCGAGAGGTCATAAAGATACCCCGAGACGAGGACTAAAGCGGTCAGAAGACCCAAAGAATCGTATCAGAGCAGTTAAAAGAATGCTCGCAAATCGAAGCGAGCGCGTGAGAGAACCCCGACCGTACCCTGCCACGAACCCTTTTAAATCTTATCCCGAGAAGAGGAAAAATAGAAAAGGAGGTTTCTAATAAAAGAGCTATAATTTTCACCCCATTTCTTTAGGCAATGGGCTTGAGCGCCATCATTTAGATTGAAAGTGGAATCAATAGATGCGGTGGGACCCACGACGACGAGGGGACGAGTCCAATAAAAACTGCGAAGCGTAATTAATAGAGTCGGAATAAATATGCTCCATATAGTTTATGGACAATGTAAATCCGCGGAAAAAAGCGAGAGTACTCGAATCGCTTTTTTACCGGAGGGGGTGTATCACGGAGTGCCCTCTCTCGACGAAAATATGAAATAACAAGTTCGCCAAGAAGGTGATAATATTATTTCGTGCCCGTATTCCATTTAAGCAGGTAGCAGAAAATCATGAATTGGTAATGAACCTTAAATTTGAGTGAAATATTACTTCTGACCATACACGGCTTCGATAAGTAAGTGCCACACTTATTTATTAATTCTGGTCATACACGGCTTCGATAAGAAAGTGCCACACTTATTTATTACTTCTGGCCATACACGACTTCGATAAGTAAGTGCCACACTTATTTAATACTCCTGGCCATACACTACTAGCTAACCATCTACTTGTAACACTATTGAGTAAACCCAATATTGCTTGCCCCCCACTGTATAGCAGGTTATAAGGAAGTTTCACGATAATAAATCTTACAGTAAGAATATTTTAATATAATGTCAAGTTGGCCAGTATAATCTACGAAAAACGTCAAACACTAAAGATATTTCGCTATTCTTGCCAGAATACTTCTCAGCTTGACGCGCACTTCGGATTTTATCTAACCATTATAAACAACAGTCTTCTAAGAAACTTTATAAACAATAAAAGTTATAGATAAAACGTTTAATAGGCAAAACGAAAATCCGCGGAGAAAAGATTTGATATCGTGAAAAGGCAAATTAGCCTTTCGCTAATCGCGGCCAAAAGGGTCGACGTGATGGCCATAGAAAAGACAGGGGAGAAGTGGTAACTTTGGCGAAGCCGTCGTCTTTTGTTTGGGAGATTTCGCGGGCTTTGGGGTCCCGTCGCAAAATAAACGGGTTATTACCGAAACTGTATTCGGGATGGGTTATAATAAAGGACGCGTCTCGTCGACGGCAGTGTCCTCGTAATTAAGAAGAGGAGCCCACACTTGCAAGACGACACAGGCGCTCGCTACTTCCTTCCTTCTCTTCTATAGAGTGGCCCGCAAATTGTTTAGCTGCGACGAGGATTTCCAGCTTAGTCGCAGCGCCGTTTTAGCCGGGGCGCTCGGCCCAAAGCCTCTATAATAATGAGACGAAGGCGCCTATCTCCGGAGCTGGGATTTAAATTAATACCGCCGGGTTTCCTTCACGGCGCTGTTTACCTAATACTATCGCAGCGCCATCCCGCGAGCCCCGACGAATGATCCGATCGAAGTCGGATAAAGGGTACGCGCTACTTAACGGAACAACGTACCACCCTGTCCGCCTGCAAGATCGCCTACCAAGAGGGTGACGCGTTGTTTTACGGCCGTTACGGGGATTGTAATCTCGCCGCCGCCGCCGCCGCCGCCACCGAGAGGAAAGATTCGGTAAACGACCGAAAGTCTAGAATATAGACCGTCTCTCTACGCGGCACGCGTGTTGATTTTAGTGTATTGACAAAATTTAGTAAAGATCGCGACGATAGGGTCTCGGCTACAGAGACTAAAATATTCGCTTTACGAGTCCCGCTTTACCGGAAAGAGGAAGCGAGTGACGGAAGAACTGGCAACGGTTCTGAGTACGACGGGGGAGGGCTCCTTTGATTCACTTTGCGGCATACCCCCCCCCCTCGACAGAGAAGACCTCCCCCCTAATTAGATCATATTTTATTGACGCCGAACGCGAAAGAGGACGCCTTTTAATGAATTTATGCTTAATTAAGGAATGTTCCAAGATCAATAGATTCGCGGGGAATTTAAGAAGAGAGAGCCAGAGTGGATCGAGTAATTACACACACGCGCTGGCCTTTTCGGGGGTTGGGGGAGTGATGCCGAGTTTTGATTGCGTCATTAGCAAATGGAATAATACGAAGCAAAAGGGATTCAAGTAGCTGGGAGGGGAGGGGGAAAGTAGGTCGCAGCCCCCCCACCCGGATAAAAAAGGGAGGGAGGGAGTGAAAGCATTACCCTGCCACAATTGTACACGTGAGCAATTGGACTTTGTCAATATTCATTTTATCAACTATTCATTCTTGTACTAAATTAAAGTCAAGTTTAGTTTGCAGTATTGAAACCCGCAACTCGAGTACTGTCACAGAAACACGTTACATATTTTAAAAGCTTTGATGTATAGTATTCACTACCCCCAGAAGTAAATGCACCGAAGTTATCAGACTGCTATACTCCCCATGTTGGAGGCGTTTTCCTTGCGAAGTTAAATTTTGACCTCGAATTCCTAGGCCGAAAAAAAACACGTTTTTGTTTTTGTGAAACCATTTTTTATGCATAGAAATAGCTATACCCACAATTCCCAAGTGCAATCTATCGCGTCAAACGACGGGGATGGAAATTATCTTTTATTTGACTCGATTGTCTCATCATTTTCATAAGGAAAACGGCCTCCGATTCTGAGCGCTATTTCGATAACTTCGGTTCATTTGCTTCTGCTACCCCTGAATTATATAAAAGGCAGTGAAGTCAGCCGCGGTTAGGGCTCGCTGGAAGCCAATCGATGGCTGAAAAACTCTCGCTTAATGCAGATTGATCATCCCCGTATCGAGTCTGACCTTTGAACCCCCCTCTTGTAGAAAAGAAGCTGAACTCGCCAAAGATCATCTAGCGTCCTTCAGCGTCATCTGGCGGACCGGGGGCGCTTGTACCAGGGTTTAGATGACGCTACGGCGAACTGCCAACGGAGGTGGACAATCTTCGTCCTCATTCCGGAGCGTCTACACTGTCCGGAGTCGCCGTAGAGGCTCACGGTCCTCTCTGAGAGAAGGTTCAATGGGTCGAGGTAGCCTTCCTCGGGAACGCTTTCAAGTATTAAGGAGTATAAATAGAACCAAAAAAATCCTTTCGCAACAGCAAACCCGGCAAATCGTTGCTTCCGCTCGCTTCTTCTTTACGGGAGCTTTTAGAACAATAAAACTAGGAGGCAAGAAGAGAGGCTACGTTTAAGCGTCTTTTATAAGACAATTCGATTGAAAAAGATATTTCTTTCTACCCTGGCGGCGTGCTGCTGTTCGCAATCTATCCCGATACAGCGTGAAAGAGAGTAAAACAGCTGGGATATGGAGATGGATCACGTGGAGTTATTTCCAATACCGCCGCGGATGAAACAGTCTTCCCTATTCCGCCCTTACTACATACGAGGAAGAGCTCAATAGGCTGGATAATCTAGGCTTAAAAGCAACTTCCCCCTCGGATGGAAAAAGGCTTCATTCCAGAGCATCAAATAGCTTACTCGAGACGGTGCTTACGTTACAACCCAACCGCTTATTGATCATGGATTGTAGAACGAGATAAGCTAGAAACAATGTTTTGGACGTCATTTACAGGCTTAAACGCTCATATCTTTCATTTCATATTTTCAAAATGTTAATATTTAAAATCATATCGAGGGGCTGACCACTATCCGTAATCGGTGAACAAGCCCGTAGCTTTGACTGTACTAAAGTTATTGCGAAATCGATTACAGATTTAGCACTGCCAAAGGCTGTACTCGCTGTACATAATTTAAGGAAGTGCTTAGCCCCCCGATTAATGTGTTATATTTAATTTTTAATAAACAAAAGCGAAAATTGTTTCAAAAAATAAAAAGAAAATTATATATTTTTATCTTAATATTTTAATTCAGAGAAAAATGTTTAAAATTAATATATGGTATTGAAGTTTTTATTAAAGGGAGTATAACCTTTTCAGGAATTTGGGGCCATACATAATTCCCTCCCCTAATTTTCTAACCACGTATTATACGTAGTGCGAAATACAGTGGTTTTTGAGGAATTATCCCATTAAAAGTATCCCCGCTTTGGTAGTGCTTTAATTTCTCATAGCTACTAGAACGACTTTCGTGAATCTAAAACCACGTACCTCATTGTTAAGAAATTATATTTGAATAAATATCCAAACTATAATGAAAATAAATAATTTATAGGTTGGATATTGTTGTTTATATCTTAATTTAGGGTGCATTTAAAAAATAAACACTAAATATGAAACCATAAAGGTTTCAAGTGAGAAAACCTCTTCAGGGCGGGCACGCTTTCTCTAATAGAAGAATTGGGTGATCTACTATCGTTCTAGACTAGCGCCATGAGCGAGAAAAGAGAGAAGCTATGGCGCCCCCGACCAAACAAATAGGGTTCTACCCCCTTTAAGTAAAACCGAAAATTATATTTAATAAAAAAAAGAAGAATATTGAAAATCAAAATTCACGCCTAATTTTGTAATATATTTCCAATTTTGAATATTGAAATCGTTAAATCAGAAGACTTATTTTCATACTCCAAAATTTTCCGGGGAACCAGCATAATCTGGCCATTCCAAACAACATCCCGAAAACTCGATTTAAAAAATAAACGGTGATTTGAGCGAAACTCCCACCCAGTGCGCAATTTCCCACGTTTTTTCGGAACTTGTAAAAGAAATCAAGGGAAAAGGCAAAAGCAGCTTAGCGAGCGAGAGAGAGAGAGAGAGAGAGAGAGAGAGAGAGAGAGAGCCGTAGAAGTGGATGTGTTTTTCTATCCCTCCGAGCGCGTGGCGTGATTCCTTATCCGAGAACGAATCGGGACAACCGCGAAACCTAAACGGACATCTCTTCTCTTACAAATCTGCATTTAAATAGCGACCATTTTTCTCTCGTTTCTCGCTCGTAGACACCAAGAACATTTTGCCGTCCTTTTTACCGCAAATATCACGGATAGAAAAAGTCTTCTCTGATAATATAAAAACCAGGAAAGAAGAGGAACTAGAGAGAAGGAAATATTTGGGGGCACACCTCGAGAGTTGAGATATTATCGCGGTTCAGAGCGGAGATTGGCATTCATTTCTCAGTCAGGCCCTGTTTAGACGCCGACTAACGCCGATACATCAAGCGCTCCCTTCTCCTCGGCCCCAACTCTTAGCTCTTCAGCTTCTTTTCCCTCTCGCGTCCATCCATCCCCCGAAAACACATCTCATCCGAGTATCGCCACGACACGAGGAACATCGCGCGGATCCGAGTTTGGACCAAAGACGGGGAAAAAGCCTAAACAACTTTGGGGCGCGCGCGGTGATAATGTGTTTCCTTATGCGAAAACAAGATTCGCGAGAGAAACGACAAGCGCTGCCCGCGTTAAAAAAATGAAAGGGCCCTCTCCGCCGTCTTGTAAGAAGGGGAAAAACAAAAGCCTAAGACTTTGAAACGAGCCAAAGAAGAAGGAAAAAACAGGAATGATTTGGAAGCTTGTATTTTAACAATTGAAATGTACATTCGGTTTACGAGGTGTGAATCGTTGTCTGTCTCGAATCGAGGTGATCTTTTTGTCTCTATAGTTGTACAGTCAAGAATTGAACATTTTTTAATACATTAAAATTAAATAAAACGTTATTTCTATTCATCCGTATGCAAATTTAAAAAATATTAATATTATATTATATTTTTTAATTTATTCTAAAATTAAATTGCCGTTTTCGAAATTTCCGGTCTACATTTAGAAGCGTGTATTTTGCAAACGGGTTTAAAAATTTAAGTTGGGAGTCATTTAGATCCATAGAACACGTTCTAAATTAGCACCAAACCTATCAGCATAGTCCCAGACTAATACAGTCACATTTGTAAAGAAAACTTTAAAACTAATTACAACTTGAAAGAATAGAAAATAACTTAACCGGAAGGGAGTTTAAACTAACTCAATTTAATTCCATTAGGCCCAGAGGCGGGCCGTTAACTCTGGAGGCCCTGGGATAACCCTGTTTGGGGCCTACCCAACTTTGGGTTAGTTGTGGCGACTCATTCTCCATTTTGTCAAAAAAAAATTTTTAACCCCTTTTTAATTTTTAATTTTAATTGTTTTAATTTATTTTAGGACCTCGAAGGGGGCCCTGGACTAACCCTGTTTGGGGCCTACCCAACTTTGGGTTAGTTGTGGCGACTCATTCTCCATTTTGTCAAAAAAAAATTTTAACCCCTTTTTAATTTTTAATTTTAATTGTTTTAATTTATTTTAGGACCTCGAAGGGGGCCCTGGGCTAACCCTGTTTGGGGCCTACCCAACTTTGGGTTAGTTGTGGCGACTCATTCCCCATTTTGTCAAAAAAAAATTTTAACCCCTTTTTAATTTTTAATTTTAATTGTTTTAATTTATTTTAGGACCTCGAAGGGAACCCTATCATTGAACGGGGCCCTGGGCTGCAGCCCATAAAGACCATGCCTAAATCCGCCACTGAATTTAGGCCTAACATCTTTTTAAAAATCTAGATTGCCAGAACCAGGGCGCTCGGTATTTAAAATGGATTAGGAACGAATCCTCTGGAACGTCATCTTGTTGGAATCTGGGACAGCGGGCTTTCAGTCGGCAGCCGTCCCATCCACGTGTCACTTCTCCTTTAGACGGATTTCCATTTACCTTCTTTCCAGCCCCGCATTCCCCGCAATCTTCAGTGACTTCCACCCTCCCCTTTGATTCGAACGAGGGTTCCGTGCGGACAACGATTCGCGACCCCCCTTCCGTCGGGAGGCCGTTCGATCCAATGGAAAGAACGGATTGAGGAATAAAAGCGTCTTCTCCCGAACTTTTCGACATCTTTCTAGTATCTGGGACGACGCTTAGTTCTCAGTGGGGCCTTAGGCTGGGTAGAGGTAAAGCTCGCGTTGGATTGATCCCGGATCGTAGTCAGCTCGGGTTGTCCAACCCCAAACTATATAGCTGAACGGATGATTCAAGACCAAGAGTCCCGAAGTCGCGTATAGCCATAACATATTTGCTCGCCTTTTCTAGGGGCCGAAGAGCCCCCTCCCTCTTACCCCGAACCCCCCCTCTTACCCTAACCCACCCTCTTATCCCGTGCCAGCACCGAGCAAGGCACGACGGGTAAAAAAGTAGAGAAAGGATGGAAAAAAAGACAAAAAAATTTAAAAGGAAAATCGATGAAAAACTGAGACGTTCTGCAGCGGAGAAAGTGAAGCTCAGGATGCGGATGGGCCAGGGATGGAAGAGCGGGAGGAGGGATGAAATTCGATATTCGGCTAAATTTCGATCTTCCAAGCCTTCCAACAACAAAGTTTTTTTTTCCAAATGAAATAATCTATAGAAATTAGAGAAGATTTTTACGCCTAAGATCGTTTTGTTCTTGGTATACGAGCAAACGAAGCGAATTTATAATTAATATCAGGAATCCATACCTCTACTTGGAATGCTTATCCTGGCGTATCGCGTATGGTAAGATCACTCTGACGGCTTTGGCCCCGCCTACGAGAAAAAATCCCCTCTGCGCGCGCTCCCCTCTCACGTTGTTGTTTGTTAATTTAACATAGTGACGTCAAAAAAACCATCAGCCACATCGAGACGAAAATCTTCCGCGATAAGCATTCCAAGTAGAATTTATAAAATTAATTGAAAAGAAAACTGACCACATTTGTAAAATGTTAAATAAAAGTATGGAAGATTCATATTTTCATTTAGTTTTGTGAAAATGATTTTTTTTTAAATTATAGGAGTTCATCAAAACTTATTCAGCAAAATCGAATGTTCCCAATACGTTGTGGAAATATTTTCTCCGTTACAAAAGCAATTGGCTGCAGTAAATAGGCCTAATAGGCCTTACTATTAATATTAAATATCTTAATTTAAATTGACATATTTTGAAGATATGTTTATTTTAAAATTTCTAGGAATTTTTACGTCGGTTAACGATCTATAAATCAAGAGGGTCTGAACAAAAACGTTAAAACTCAGTTTAAATCGGTTTTAATGCCAGTAGGTGGTTTCTTTTCACCTGTTCTAGGACTAAAAGTGTACTCTTTTTGCCTTAAAACGTTTTTTTTTGGCCTGTTCCGGGGATGAGAATTACTCCGTCCCATAAACTATTCGCTTGTTCCGGAGTATTAGAGCTACTCTTTTTACTCCTACTGTAAAGGAGGTGTAAAGAGAGTAAATCGGATTTTGTCGTCTGCTAGCCAGAATTTATCTGTTAAAAAGGCAGCCATTTTGGAAAAACGTTTTTACTCCGACTCAAACTATTTTCCACCACAGAATCGGAGTAAAATGACGTCATAGCCTTACTCTTCTTACCCTACTTCGAAATCTCGGAACAAGTGAAAAGAAACTACCTATAATTGTGAGAAACTGGCCTTTAAAACCCTATCACTGGAAACCAGGTTTTTAGAATTTATTTTATTTAATTTTATTGGTTATTAAACTGGGTTTTAAGGTCTACGTGATTTCGGCTTTAGTCGAGTTGGGCAAAAATGTAATCCCATGAGGATATCGCTTTGAACCGTATGGGGAAAAAGTGAAGGATATCATTGAAGGTAAATAGAGATACGATATAAAAGCGAATGAGATTTTTATCTAACAATGGCGAAGGGGGGGGGGGGTTAATAACCAAACAATAAAAAAGGGGGGGCTAGTATATAGAGAAATAAAGCGAGGAAAAATGGTGCCGGAAACCGAGTTATTTCAGGAAATTCGATGTAGTCAGTCTCTTTCAAGTGGGCCGGAATTGCTGGGAAACCAATATTCTATAAATCCATTTCATATCTGAGATAGGGTTCCAGTTTCTTTTATATTAGAGATAGATTTATACCTCGTACAGCGAAAGAGAGATGGTTATAGTTGGGATGCTTTTTGGGGTTGCGTGAGCCGCGAGCGTAGAGCGTCCGAGGAGGATGTGGAGGAGCGTGATTCGCTCGCTCGCGCCCACCCTCGGATCTGATTATCCAGCAATTCCCGGCTACTGTATACACACTTCGACCCAGTGTATAGGGTTCGAAACTCCTCTCAGCCTTTCGCTGTCACGTTCAGGACTTGAAAAAAAACAAGATGGCCCCGATTGTATACGCTTTTCTCGAAAAACGCCAGGATGTTTTCGCAAATCAATACCGATATTCCTGATCAAAACGCGAGTATCGTGTAAATGTCCGTTGAAGTTTTTAAGAAGTAGAGTCGTGATAATAATAATAATAATAATAATAATAATAATAATAATAATACTAATAATAATAATCAGCTAGGTCGTTTCTTTTCGCTTGTTCCGGAATTATAGAGTAGGTATAAGAAGAAAAGTATTGCTACCACGTCATTTTACTCCGATTCTGTGGTGGTGAATAGTTTGAGTCGGAGTAAAAACGTTTTTCCAAAATGGCTGCCTTTTTAGCAGATAAATTCCGGCTAACAGACGACAAAATCCGATTTACTACTTTACACCTCATTTTCAGAAGGAATAAAAAGAGTAGCCCTAATACTTCGGAACAAGCAAATAGTTTATGGGGTTGAGTAATTCTCATCCCCGGAACAGGCGAACAAAACGTTTTAGGGTAAAGATAGTACACTTTTAGTCCGAGAACAGGCGAAAAGAAAGCTAATTCATGTGGCCGGGATAATTAAAACTAGTCTGATTTTATTACCAATACAAATGTTATCTTACGCTCTTAATTCGTGATTTTCATTTATCGTAAAAGATAATGATAATTTTATTATTGATAAACTCTTGACTGTCGAAGAGTCTCGAAGAAAAGCAAAGATTTCGAAGATTCACTTGGTTTAAGTCGTAATAGTAAGTTATGACAATGAATTTGAAGTTAAGTTTTGGTTCACAAATAAGTTCTTCATTGTTTGAAAAAAACAAGTTTGCAAAAATATAATTGGTCAGATCTTCTATCACGAGGAGATGGTGAAATCGGACAACAACACAATTTAAAAACTTGTTAAAGGGAATATAACCTCAGGTATTTGGTATGGAACACCAACGTTTGCAGCTCTGGTCTCTCTTGTCTTTGGTTTAAAAAATGTTTGGCGCCACTGAACAGGGAAATTTGCAGGTTATATTCCCTTTAAGGTTAACGGTAATAGTGAGTGTAGAGAACTGCAGCCTCGCGTAGCGTGAAGAGCTAACCACTACCCTCCTACGAAATATAACCAAGGTACCTGATTTAAGGCATTAAAAAAACGCTAGATGACTTAATGTATAGACGAATTTCATAAAATTAGAGAATACTCATGACGATTGAAAAATATATTAAATTTTTTCTATTTAAATAAAGCCGTAATACAGACTTAAGACACAACGTTTCAAACCTTACCAGGTCCTTCAAATTAGCTCTACTAGATGACTTAGGTTTAAGGTGGTGCCATGGCTGATTTTTATTATTCTTATTATTATTATGTTTTAGTAGTGACATTCAACCATGGTCCTAAAGATCCCGTGCTTTTAAATTTTGTAAACTACACCTTGCAACGGATTTAACAAATCCATAAACTTCCCCGAACGAAGCAATCGATGTGGAAGTCTAAAAAGGCGAATGAGGGTGCTGTCCGATATAGAAATGGCCTCCTTTCGACGCGTCGTCCGCTATAGCCGCTGCTGGGATATCATTACAGGGCCGACATAAGTGGGTATCCCTTAGCTTTTCTTAACACATGGTGCTTCTCCGGTCGATATAATAGAAAAAGAACGCTCTGTCTTCGCACGCAGCCACGGCGGCTAAGAAAAAGGACTCCGAGTGGGAGGAGGCTCGCTGGGTGGTGGCTTCGGATAAAAAGACACGGTAGCACGCGCGACAAAGTTGCCGTATTAGCGAGTCGAGGTTTAAGCTTGTCATAAGAAGTTCCCTATTTATCCGGACTCTATTGCTTTTGAATATCCGCCGCCACCTCGCCACCCCACAGACAACCTCCCTCTCCGTTCTTTATCTCCGGAAAATTGCACACGGAAGTGGGTCTATGCGGAGGAAAACTGAGACTGAATTGGAGACGAAAAAGAAAAGGAGCAAAAATGAAAGACAGAACGTCATCTTTCAGGCGACTCTTCCGGGAATTGGAGACGATATTCACCGCGTTGATTTCACGGATTTATCTAGTTAATAGGATTTGGATATCGCAATTAACAAAGACAGGGTGATGCTTTCATCGGGTTTTAGTTACCACCTCGTCTGCCCTACGTTTCAGCTAGGAGTAAAAAACACAAGGAGAACGCAACCCGTCAAAAGTCGTGCATTTTCTTACGTACAATTTTCATTGGTTAGACGCTTTAGCGCCTGCTGCCGTCGGAAGGGAAAATTACGAAATTGTTAAACGCTCAGCGTAAAGGTTCGTCCAATAAAATTTGTACATAACACTGCGTTAGCGTGTTCAAAGGCTAGCTGCGTTCTCCTTGTGTTTGTTACTCCTAGGTATCAGAAACGCATTATCGACCATTTTTGACTTTTTGAGTTTGAATGCTCCTCATACTAATTTTAGGGCGCTGATTCTAAATTTGAAATCCATTTTTTTTCGGTCTGGTCTAGTTTCCGAGATGTGAAATTGCAAAAACGCATTAAATTAAAAAAAGTTTTGAAAATACTCCGCAGAAACGACCGTCGGAAATTTGTAGAAAGGCATTATCTCGTTATTAACCAATAACAGCAGTGGCGTAGCCAGGGGGGGCACAGGGGGCACATGCCCCCCCCCCGAAACGTATGGTTGTATGTACAATTTTTTTATTTTTTGTTTTACTTTTTTTCATTGTGTGACCTCCCCGAAACCAAATCCTGGCTACGCTACTGAATAACAGTCTTCATTTCGTATAATTCGGGTAATCAGGTGTACAAATCGTCGGTAAACACGGGAAATCGCTTAAGAAAATCACTGGAAATCACAGATGAATTGAGAAAAATAAGTGGAAATCACTGAGAAACTAATTAAAATCACAGAATGTTTTTCGAAAATCAGTAAGCAGGTGTACAAAGATATTACGAGTACCTACCGCCTCGTTTCATCTGCTCTAATTTCTTCAGCTGAATTCCTAGGGTAACAGTCACAATGGCCGTTACCCAGTATTATTATACCACAATGCTTTTCTGCCAAGAGTTTTAGCCAAATATAAACGTACAAATTGCATTATGTCAAATTATTCTGCAATTTACTTAATTTTGGTGATAGTCGTTGTCATATTTAGATTGCGGACTAAAACAAACCCCGAACAAATAGTTTTCAGTTACCTAAATACTGTAGTATCGTTATTTTTCATAAAATTTAAAAAAAATCGATTTATCTCGAAATTCCATTTTTGGAGATAATGCGTTTCTGAAACGTAGGGCAGATCTCAAAATTCCGTATTTAACAAATCGTTCTACAACCTAATTCATTATTTAAAATAAATGAAATTAACTTCGTTAAATTTGAATATATTTAAAAAACATTATTTAGGCCTACTCAAACTAGGTCTCTAACAAGTGTCAGTCCATTTGGATCATCAGAAAATCTACAAGGTGGACTGAAAAATGTTAGACCACAAGGTTTAAATAAATCCTTTTTAAATATATGCAAATTTAAAAAACTTAATTTAACTTAATTTGAATTACAATTCGCGTATAAAAATGCAAACTAGTTTTTTAAAAAAAAGACTAATTTATTATATATGAAATTTACGCTTAAATAAAGGTTGTCACGTTACTGCAATTTTGAAATATATTTTAAATGATAGGAGAGCGGCGTTGATAGCGGTAAAGAAATGTTAGCTTATATTTGAATAAGAAATACGGGGTAAATTTACCAGAAAATATTCCTAAAATATTAAAATATTCCGAAGAGAAAAAGTTATTGGATTTAGAGGCGAAGGGAAAAAGAGCTTTTATTGATTCGACTCCCAGCTTCCGGGAAGCCCCCACCCCAACAGAATGGGAACGACGGATTTCACTATACTAAGTTTCCAATTTATTCGATAATACAGACCAAAGCTGTTGACTTTGTTTTACTTTAATCTTCGATTGACTGTGCTTTGCTCTATGAGAAACCTACTATCATATTTATTCGAGGAATAAACGTAGATTTACTTTTAACAAAACTTACAATATAGAAATGGTTACGTTTCGGTTCGTAATCATCTTGTTTGTAATGTTTTCGTCGTGCCTCTTGATAAGGGTGAAAACGTTTGAAATGAACCCAATCGTAGCCGGATAACTTAGGAGTAAATTAGCTTCGTGTGGTTTTACAACGTTTAATTTAATTTAAACGATTGCTGAAGGCGATACAAGGAACAGTTAGTGATATAACTATGGGAGTTATAATCCTACCACTTCAATCTTTCAACTTTAAGGCCTTACAGAGCAGCATACGGAACAGTATAGGAGGAGAATGTGTAATATAGGCACTACACGTTGGGAAACCCGAAATCAAATATTTATAGATCGTTAATGATAGGCGGCCAACGCAGTGGGGCGAGAGTACCGGTCCTCATTAGCATATCTATCCATTTGAGAAGCGTGTTTGCACTGCGCACCAGGCCGCAATGTTGTAGAAACAAAAAGAAGAATGGAAAAAGGTGAAACAGGCGCTGAGTGGGCGCCGAATATTGACACAAGATAATCGAGTTTTATTATTGGCTGAAACTTTATATCGGTTCTCTTCCGTGTACTTAGAGGGGCCTTTTCTTTGCCTTTTCACTTCATTTTAGTGCCACGGTTCACCCAAGAATACCACCCATATTACCACTCTAACAAGATTGTTAATTTGTTACGTAAGATGTCGCTATTTAAGATTCGACTATGATGTAATTAGGTAATATTGTTATAGTAATGAAATTATATATGATCCCGGTATCTTAGCAAATTATATTTAATGGTTTAGTTTATTAAGAGTAAATCTGGGTAAGGTTCAATTTCGAAAACATGTTATGAATTTATATATTTTGTCACTAGGAAAACGGGGGAAACCTATCGAAGTTGTAATGAAATTATATAAGATCCAGGTATATTAGCAATGATATTTTGTGAATAAATTTAAATAGTCTATTGGAGAAAAATTCGGGCAAAGTTCAATTTGAAAAAATATCAGGAAATTATCTATTTCGTCACTAGGAAGACGGACCACTATCAAAGTTTAAATGAAATTATAAACCAATGATATTTTGAGAATAAATTTAAATAGTTAAGTTTATTGGAGAAAAATTCGGGCAACGTTCGATTTCAAAATTATTAGGAATTTATCTACTTCGTCACTAGGAAGACGGACTACTATCAAAGTTTTAATGAAATTATATACTACCCGAGGGGCCGATAACTTTGTTACAGGGTTAAAAATTTAATAATGATTTAATCATTTTTAATCTTTGTACAGCTAAAGCTACAGATTTAATTTGAATCAAATCATGGTTTAATCATACGAGGGTGTTCTAATAATCATTGGAGCGATCTGCCCCTCGATACAACCTCTGTATTTGGGGAATTAAGTAAAAATCTTGAAAATATGCAATATGGAAATCAATTCACTAATATATTTTGTCACTAGGAAGTTGTAACTACGTATCAATTAATTTATGTATTTTGCGCGTGGTGTAATTTATCGATCTTATCGAAACAAAACCCAATAAGCTTCTTAGTAGCTTCGAGGCAAAGGCGACTATGATATAAGCTCTAATAAAAACCATTCAGAACGGCATAAAATTATTAAAATACGATAAATTGAACTACACTCTACGATTGTTCCAAAATAATAACGAGAGACTGGAAGCGATACGTGAAAAAATGAGGGCAGTGAAACGGATCTCTGGGTAAATGTCCTGGCAATCGATAAGAAGCCAGACCCGGATAAACGCGCGGCCAGCCCGATGGACGCAAACACGGAGAGTTGAATATAGATTCCATTTATACAAAAGAAAGAGGTCGGAACCAGTTACTGTTTCATATATATTTACTATATATAAAAGGATTAATTGCTTCGGGGAGTGGAGATCGGTTCCGTTGGAAAAACCCCGGAATACCGAGGCTTTCTCCGGAACGCAGTGCCACCAGACGGTCACTTTCGCGTTACTGTCAAAGGCAAGGTGAACAGCGTTACCGGAGAAGGAACGACTTTTCCGTAATTGAATGAAAGGCCAGCGATGACGTCGACGAGAAAACGTGTCCTACGCGACTACACTAACTTCTTGGTGGCTGCCAGGACGTACGTTGTAATTTTCCAATCTGACAGAGCCACCTATAATTAGTTACCATCCGATTCCTTACCTTCTTTTTTCGCATTATCGACGCGAATGACTGCGCAAGCTCACACCCCCAAATCAAGACGTCACCAAATTTATTACCCTTCTTCCGCCCCCCCCTCCCAATGGAGTGGGTTGGCTCCGGGGGCAGAGGGGGGGCGGGGGGGAGAAAAATTCGGTGCTACGCGTTTAGGCTGACTCGTGATCGGAATTGAGATGTCGCATCATTCGAGAAAAAATAAAACAAGTTGACCACCGGCTTATTAAGGATATCTTGGAAATTATTTGATACTAATTCTATACAACTCGTAAAGTAACTATTCATAATAATTCGTTAAATATTTTAAAAAAATTGGTGAATATTAATTTAGTAAAAACCTTCAAAGCTTCAATTTAAATATTGAAATATTTTAACTGGGTATTAATTTAGTAAAAACCTTCAAATCTTTAATCCGTAATAATTCGTTAAATATTTTAAAATTTTAGCGGAATAATAATTTAATAAGAGCCTTCAAAGCTTCAATTTAAATATTTCAATATTTTAACTGGGTATTAATTTAGTAAAAACCTTCAAATCTTTTATCCTTAATAATTCGTTAAATATTTAAATATTTTAGCTGAACATTAATTTAGTAAAAACCTTCAAAGCTTTTAAAATAAATAAATAAATAAAGCTTTTATTCGTAATAATTCGTAAAATATTTGATTTGTTAACTAAATACAAAGCACCTTCAAAGCTTATAGAATCTGACTACAGATGTCACAACGATCGACTTTTAAAAAAGAACCTATCCACGTGGTAGCATATACGTGATCTGAGACGTACGTGAATCTATTACAATATTAAAAAACTAAAATCTGAGTAACGACCCTTTTCACTTATTAGCAACGGTTAATAATGATTAACGAACATCATTAACATTAGCACTCAACAGAGGCTAGTGGCCCCTAGCGTGTTTTTAGGTTGTAATAGCTCATAAGCCTAGACAAGCTTTTAAATTCCAACTAGTCCAACGTTACTGTAACAATTTTAAAATAAATTCATTTTAAAAACAAGGACTTATAAAGGTTGACAATGACGACTACATTACATGCCAATTGTATCACCTTTGTACCAGGTAATGAAACCAAACGGATCATACTAAAAATATTATAAAAAAGGGGGAAAGCGAAAAAGCTACGGAGATTTTTCTCACTACACGAGCTAAGGTTGTAATTAATTTCTCTTACGGGACGCGCTAGCAGAAAAAAAGTTTAATTTCCCGTCACCCTAGATGGCGCTGAATCGGTAAAAGATAGAAAAGAAGGGATGTGGGAAAGGAAAGAAAAAGTCTAATTAAGTTGTCAAAATCCTACATCGCCACCTTACAACGTTAATATCGCAGTCTCAAAGCCGGAGAAAAAAAAATTCGCTCCAAGGGGGAAGAAGATTGTTTAACATTTAAATAACACTTAGGAGGATGACACTCTTGGGAACCAGAGAGTTACACACCTCTACGACTTTTAACGAGATCAACTATTTTTAAGAGCTAGACAAGTCGCCTGACAAAAAGAAACTTTACAACTACGCAATTTCTTGCCCGCAAAACCTCATTAAGGAAAATAGTCTCTTATCTTTTAGTTTTGTTCGTCTGGAAAGTTTCCTAAAAGTTTATTAAATTAGAAAAATATTAAATATTTACAAATGTGTTGTACCGCGTGTAGAACACTTTTACAGGCGCTCCATTGAAAAAACATTAGTAGGTCAAACCCCGTAAATTATAATACCGCTGAGCATTACTGCACTGCGGTTGGAACACCTCTACAGGCGTTAGTAGGCCAAAGAAAAATATCTAAAATTCCTGAACGCATATTTTAAAATGAAGTTTGGAAAACTTAGTAATGTTTTGCTTTTATTAGTGGTAAATTATACCTAAAATCTGGACACAATTCAAGACTTCCGATTTCTAATGATATTATATTTAATAAAATAAATAAAATCGAACTACTTTAGTTACGCAATAAAAATTTAATTAAAAATATTTATTAACAAGGAAACAAAAATATATTTTTGTAATATGAATCGTGTACCCGTGTGTTTTCTCAGATTGTTTATTGTTAGTAGTTATTTTAGTTTAAAGAGTGTAATTTAATATTTTTAATATTTCTGGAAATACTACTGAAATTAAATACTATTATAAATAATTATAATTGAAAAATACAGCAATTCCAAAATTCTTGGTTATTTTTTTCGTAACGAGATGGCGTTGGGAGCCCAAAATGAATTAAAATGACAAGATAATTAATTCGAGGAATTTCAGTAATATAAATTATTTGATATAAAAAGCAGATAAAATGTTCAAACTAAAAATAAAATTAACAGAAAAAAAATGTATCTAAAATATATGCGGAAGCGAGATTTGAATTCACGCCCGGTAGATTAACAGCGAGTGTCTTTAACCATTTCACCGGCCTCTTCGCTGAGTGCATTGGCCAAAAAGAAAAATATGTATAAATGTAAAAGCATCCAAGTCTTAGCGATAAATTGACAACGAAATAGCCAGAAATAACCGAATTACAATTACATACAGGTCAAATCGCTAATTATTTTATTGCATAAACTCAATTTGCAACTAGATTTTGTATTATTTATGAATTATCTTTAATTTTGACTAGAAACTAAACCCGTTTTGCCTGAATGCTCGTATTTTCTCGACGACGTTCGGCCATCTTTTTATATTTTATTTCTAGCCGGGAAGCCGAAAAACGCATGCGCGCAGTCGTGAAACGAATATACTTCAACCTGTGTTGTCACGTCAATTTGCCGTTGTATAGGGCTCTTGATGATCTACACAACGCAAACTAAGAGGAATTTCCCCCGCTTGGCTACGTTTTTTCGCGTTCCCAGTCATACCCGATCACACACACACACACACACACACACACACACACACACACACACACACACACACACACACACACACACATGGACGACACCAGCCTATAATGACTCGTATACTATATATAGTACACGATTCATAAAAATTACAAATACGACATATTATATTTGTAAGATATTGTAAATTTTCAATGAACAGTTTCAAAATTAATCTTAGAATTACAATTATAAATGGTCCCAAAAAATCCAAGAGCTCGTTCTTTAAAAAAAAACTATTATCGTTTTAAAAATGTCGGAAACCATCTCAGCAGAATTTTACGACGAGCCCAAAGCCCATATCCTGGACCGTCTTAAGTCATTTTTCGAGGAAGAAAAAAATATATAACCCACGCCTTGAAAACATTTATTGTTATAAATGTATAGCCTATACACTTCATTTCGAGAATCAAAACGTTTTAAGGAGCGTTTAGCCTTATTCGCGGCAAAAGAACGTCGCGGTTAGAAAAGCGGAAACACGTAACTTTCGGTGTAAAGAAACGGAAGTTAAAAACCGAGCGCGAGATAAGAGGGGAGGGGGAGGGACAGTATATGGAACAAACTACTTCCGCCTAAGCATATAGTAGTTCCGATTTAGGCCACCTTTTTTTCTATAGATACCTTTTCTTTCCAGAAGAGGAGTGACTGTGCGCCAAGATATTCGCTGAGAGTGTCTCGAGCGACGCCTAAGCCTTCTATCGGGACCAATATTTTATATATTTTTCCGTGATTTTTCAAAGTCATAAAAACTTTCTCAGTTCAATGGTAGAAGAAAAACATTCTCATTTCTGATAAAAGTGGAGGGAGTGTGTCTCTCTTGTAAAGTTTAGTATTTTTAGACGCAACCTATAAACTATAAGTCAACTATAACAGTACTAAATACTTTTAAAATAAATATGAATGTTTGATAAAGCTTGGCTGTTTGACAGTATTCAGGACACCCACTCAAATCTTCAATTTTTTTATAGGAAAAATTAGATTATATTTCTAAAATGATAGGACTTCATAGGATTATTTTTTCAAAATTATAGGATTTTATATACTATTTCATTTACTAACTTTATGCATTTAAAAAATCTATATTTAGTTTTAAAAAATCTGTGATTTTCACTTAAAAACTATTTAACCATTTTATCACAAAAATATACTAGTAGATAGCCCCGTTAACAATAACTAAAGTATAAACTAGAATGACTTTGTATAGGAATTTATACTATAGCTAAATCTAGCAATTTAACTGACAAGGAGAGTCACCCGAGGTGTTAATTGCCGATTTTGTTCAAAGTCGGACGTAATGTAGACCTATATGAGATAAGAAATTTCCCAAAAGGAGACCCATTTGATTTGCCATGGCAACCGAAAATGTTTTTGACCCCTTAAAACAAAAAAATCTCAATTTTTTCTCGGTTTCACAGGGTCCTAGCTACGAAAATTTAAAATAAAAAAAATTAAAATCATGAAATGGGTAATTTGGACCACTTTTAGGTAAATGTCCTCAAGTTTGGGTAAATTAGAACATTTTTGAGGTAAAAAAGGAAAAAATCTTATTTTTGTTTTAAGTGGTCAAAAACATTTTCGGTTGCCATGGCAAATCGAATGGGTAGTGCAACGTCTCCTTTTGGGAAATTTCATATCTCATATAGGTCTACATTACGGCCGACTTTGAACAAATTCGGGTACTCTCCTTGTGAGTGACGAGATTTTAAATGGGCAAAATTATAGGATTTTATAGGACTTTTTGGGGATTTTGCTAAAAATATAGGATGTTATAGGATATTTTTGAAAATATAGGATTTTATTGGAAATATAGAACCTCTGGGGGCCCCGCAGTATTTTATATTTTGTATTAAATGGTAATTTTAATAATTGTAGCGCCACCAATCAGATTTAAGAACCAGGGTATCCTGGTTGTATATTAGTGTTACTGATTTCGGCAGTTTTCCGAGGAAAACCAGAGTTTCTCCAAAATGGATCTCTGCCATTCTCTGGCTGAAATTCTGTCTTTTGATATAATTATCTTAACTTTGTATTTCAACGGAAGCCTGAGCGTAAAAGATGTCTGCTGTATAGTGGTCGCCATGCAATAGTCGGTGAAGAATTTCGCTATAAATTAAAATAGACAATTACCACATATAATAATAATCAGCTAGGCAGCACCTTAGGCCTAAGCCATCAAGCGACTTTTGAAGCCTTTAATTCAGGTGGCCGGGTTACAATGCGTAGGAGGGTGGTGGCAAGCCCTACATGCCACGCGATCGAGCCAACAGCTCCCTACACTCACTATTACCGTTAACCTCAACAAGTTTTTATGGAAGGGGAAACCGAAGAGCTCGCGGGAAAACCCCTTAAACCAGTGGGGAAAGTACTTGCAAACTCAACGCGGAAGGAGTTGTTCCGAGTTTCCACCCAGTGCCACAAGCTGGGATCGAACCCGGCTTCTTTTGCTGCGAGGCGAAAGTGCTAACCACTCCACCTTCAATACATGGCTGTATATTATTACAAATATGTAAAGTACTAGATTATCGTCTGCATGAGACCGACGTACCAAATACTTGTGATATTTTAACCATTTCTCATTCAGAAGTATGGTTTTGATTATATAGAATTTTAAAAATAAAAGCGTTTGTAAAAAAACTTTATATTTTGGCAGATGATTTTAAATCTTACATAGGTTTAAAAAATATTGAGGTTTTAAGAGATAAATTCAAAGTTTTATTTTAAAATCAATTAAGAATTCTGAGGCTTAATTTTAAATAGCTTTAAAGAGGAATTTGAAAATTATTTTCGCGTTCTTGTTCTGGATATTGATTAATGTCCGATTTCTCGAAATCCACTTTCATTGAAATCCTGAGAAAAGTATTAACATTACCTAAATCATCGTTAACCGTAAATTAATTTTATCAATTATCGTTTATCTGATATCCTAACCCTGAATTTTGGTTAATGGATATCATAAAATTCTCAAGATTAAATTGTTATATCACTGCATTTTGGTTCTAACAATTATGATTCTTTAAGAAGCAGCAGATCAAGAAAAAAATCCCAGAAATTCTATGCAATTTTAACACGTATTCGTTTACCAAACTTCGTCTAGCAAAGTAAAAAACACCTACATAACCTTAAATGTACATATACCGAACAAAAATATTCAAAAATTGAGAATTTAGTATTCTGGGGGTATTTTATTAAGATATCTATGTGTTTTGTATTATTGGGTTATTTAGAGAGTAAGTGATATGCAATTTCACTAATAGATCAGGGGCTATGGGAGTTTCTGTAGATTCTGGCCGCCATTTTAAAATATGGCGGTAAAAGCGTAAGGTCGATAGAAAAATATTACCTCGCAATTTTTTTACGTCAAACTGTTAACCGATTTAACTAACGGGGAAATCTTAACTTATCCGCGTGAGAACCTAAATTTTCCATCTTCTCCTCTATCAAAAATTTCCCAAAATTCCTAAATTTGCCATAAATCCTAACAGACGACGGCTAAAAATATAAAGTCGAATCCTGGCCGATTACCGGGGTACAAATTCATCCCTATATAATAGTCGCATCAACCTTTGACCTTTTCCGCTCCATCCCATTCCATGGCGTAGCGGCAGAGGGAGCATCACGCTAATAACATTACGGAATTTGGGATAAAACTTGGCCAGATTCCAAAATGGATGCCTACACAGAATCGTCCCCCTTTTTTCCAAAAAAGGCACAATCATCTCTCTATTAGGCGCTTTCAGTCTCATCTTGCCGAGTTACATTTCGTTGCGGAGAAAGATAGCAAAATACATATAGGCGCTGGAGGGGGTGTAATAGGAGGGGGGGCGAAAACGTAAAATTGATATTAGGCTAAGCCGAAAAGGGAAATCGGGGTAATGCGGGGAAACGGGGGCGTAAGGGGGAACGGAGCGAAGCGATGGATGAAAAATAAAAGAAGAGTTTTCTCCTAATGTAAGTGAGAACGAATCAGCGATATGATGGAAGGGCCAAGGCTAAGCATAGCGGAGCTAACTGGAGCGTGTTCAAATCTCGAAAATCGCCACCAGAACAGAAACACGAAATAATAAAGGGGAGAGAAAGCGAAAAAAATGGGATTTTTGCGCTGGCGGGAATCCTCATGACGGGGTTCGGCATCATTCTCTTCTTAAATATAAAATCGATAAGCGATGATGTGAAAAGCGTTACGGGAGGATGGAGAGAGGTGGGAGGGGAAATGATTTAACCTTTGGCCTTCTTCGGCTGGCCATCACCCGAGCGACATTCCAAAAACCCTGATATTAAGACTAATTACATTTCAGTATTCCCTTCGATATGTCTTTGCTCGGATTCGGCCACTTTATCTATTTCTCAACTTCTCAAGGCGCGACAACCCTAAAAATCAATGGCTTGGCTTTCCATCGAGAAAAAATGGCCACGATAGAACAAAAAAATCCACTGGAATGCTAGACAATCAAGTTGCCTGTTATTTTCGAGTGTTTGATTGCATTCGACTACGGGCTAAATTACTTTTTTATATATGGGCTTTGTACCTTAAGTAACGATTTATTACGTTACTTACGTTAGTACTTAGGAAAAGTTATTTCTTGAAATATTTTCCTCATTCATATATTTAATTTAATTTATTTAACACCAATGATCGTGACTTAATCCAGATTATTATGCTGCTTATGTTAGTAATTCTTACGACATTCAAATATTACAATTTAATTTACTTATTTTTACACGTGTAATTAAAATAGTTTAAAATAAATTTCACGTGAAAAATGTCGGGAAATTAGAGACCTCATTAGAATTATTTAAAATAAACTTAGAAATTAGACACCATCTACAAGGTTAATCTCAGTTTTCAATTAGGGATATTAGAGGACAAACTTAATTAAAAACGGCGTCTTTCCAAATGCAAATATATCAAAGAGATAAAATGAAATACGAGTTCATTAAAACGAACCGAAAGGGAATAAATTCCGAGTAAAAACGTAATCAAATTTTAAAATTCCACGGAGCTAAAAATATCCTCGAAGTCTGTTAAGAAATAGCATTCTTAGAACGGCGAAGACTCGTATACATCTTATTACGTTTTTTTATTACAATTTTTTAATATTTACTTTCGTTTACTTTCCATTTCATCCACGGCGTCAATTTATTACGACTCTAGGCTCTTATCGCGAAGGGGAACGAGGAAATGGAGAAACCCCACCTCCCCTTTATCAGCCACGAATAACAGAAAGAAAAATACACGTTGCCCAGTTTTGAGAAACAAAAAAAGCGGCTATTATTTCCGTGGTTTGGAAGATCTCGTAAAACAAATAAGGGGGGGGACAAAATAGTAGGAATAATACTACAAGCGGTACCTCTTTCAACCTATAAACTTGCTTTTAGCGAATGAAGACGGCTGACCGCGTTTTATACAGGTGAATAAAAATTTCCTATTTAGAGCATAAAATAATGGCGAAGGACGCGCCTATTATTATTTCGCGGAGATGAGGTCAAACGGAAGAGGAGAGAGAGGGAAAGTTTCATCTCGAAAATGTAGCGAGATGAAAGCGCTTTGGATTCGTCTACGCCGGCTCCATTACCTTAACTAAAACTTACAAAGTTCTCCTCTGCCCATCGCGCGTTCTAACGCCGAGAGAGTAACGACTCGAGGATGCCAGGGAAAGAGCTTTAAGCGACTTATTTACAACCGCGCTTCCAAACGAAAGAGCCCCGAGATCTAAGCCTCCATCTAACACACGCGTAGTTTAAACATATTTCCTTCATTTTACTCAATATTTCCAATCTTTAGATCATCGATAACGTAAGTATTATCAGAATTTTATATTATATATTAGAGTTGTTAATTTTCCGGAAAAATAAAATGCGTAAAAATTTCCAGAAATTTTTCCGGAAATATAAAAAAAATTGAAACATAAATTACTTTTTAAGGGTTTATAATGTTTTTTTAACTTTTTATCGATATAAAATGTATAATATCAGTAAACATACTACAAAACATTAATAGTGTTACATTGTTAATCAGTTTAAACTAGTCTAGAGGTTTAGTTTTACTTTCCGATTCGAAAAATGATGTGAAAATTCCGCTTTATTTAAATTTGCAAATAATATGTTAGACTAATCATGGAATGAAAACTTTTTTATTCTTTACGGAAATATACAGAAAATTTTCCGACTTACAACACTATTATAAATTTTACGACGAAGAGAAAGGATTATTACGCACTTCTGGCATTATGTTTAAGTATTCGTTGCGAAATTAGATGTAGTATCCATAAGCTATCAGTAATTATCTCGACTAACAAGGAGACATCCCGAGGTGTTTCTCCCCGATTTTGTTCAAACTCGGGGGTTGAGTAGACCTGTATGTATGTAACTTGAAAGCTCCTAAAGGGAAAAGTTTC
Organism: Leiobunum rupestre; assembly: GCF_980474605.1. Taxonomy (NCBI): domain Eukaryota; kingdom Metazoa; phylum Arthropoda; class Arachnida; order Opiliones; family Sclerosomatidae; genus Leiobunum; species Leiobunum rupestre. The sequence goes on along the minus strand of NC_143392.1, from coordinate 27,567,980 downwards.
AATGGCAACCAAAAATGTTTTTCACAACTCAAATTTAAACAATCTCTACGTAAAATAGCATGGGAAAATCACCTCGGGATGTCTCCTTGTAAGTTACATACTTATGGAAGATACTTATATACTTATGGTAGTACTCTTTGACCCAGATATAGTCCAAATCAGCAAAACGACATAAATCTATACAAAACTGAAATCTTTACAAAACTGAATATTAACCACGATTTTAAATTTCAAAAACAGCTTAAGGGTATAAAATCGACCTTATTTTATTCTTTGACAAGGAAATACTTTACGTACAATGAAAGGACCTCGCGGTAGACCAGTAAATACTTGCCTTTGGCTATGATTCCTAATAGCGGGTACAATAGATATTCTTGATACAAAAACCAACGTAACGTTTAACCCTAGGCTTTTTCCCGAAATCGTCTGTGGAATATTATTTCTTCTATTTTGAATTTTCATTGTTACACCGACGCCGAAACGGGGTTGTCGAGTTCTTTCGCGCGCAAAACTTCAATAAGATAATATTGAAAACAAAAGGCGGAAAATCTAAAAATAGTCTATCCTCAAAGCAACAGTGTCACGCGAGTTGCTAAAAATATACCTTCATATAGTTACAGACACGTATAAAGAACCGCGTCTTTCACAAACACGACACTCGCCAAGTTGTCATTACGACAGAGCCACTGAACGCATTCGATATTTAGCTCTATAGACAAACTATTGAAAAATGAAACTACGTATTTGAATTTAACAAGAAGGTGATATTTCGTAATTAACTTCATTGGAGCGGAATTTTCAAATATTTCATTTATTAAAGAAACAATATTATAAACAAAATTAAATAAGGATCTATAGCGAAACAAAGCGCCGGGTTATAACAATATATATATATATATATATTCGCTAAGCCTCGGCCTTTGCAAATCAAGCGCGAAATTTCCACAGCTAGGTAACACGTCGCGCTCCAATAACGCGGCCCTTACGCGACGGCCAGGTATAATTCAGTCATTTGAAAAGCAGGCCGCGGAATAAAGTACAGACATTTTCCCTTCGAAGCAAACCTTGCGGGGCTTCCTTCCTGCCCGACTTTCAAAAATTGGAAAATTTAAATGAATATGGACGTGTACTCGTAGCTTGTTACGGCGTAATCTCGTTCCCCGTCCTTATTATTATATATAGAAGAATTCTGGAGTGGCGAGCCATTGATGAAAATTCTGAGCCGTTGCTCCCTTCATTATCAGGGCCGGGCGGTCGCTTTCGCATTAGCACGGGCCTTTTTAACAGCGGCCGCTAAAAGCTACACCCGTTGGTTTTAAAAGGCGCGCGGGATAAAATTTCCTCTTTTCGAATACTGAAGGAGAACGGCTTGATCATTACTAATATAATCTCCGTCGCTTTGAGCCTAGCTACCAGGTTAAGCCGCGAGTAGAAGAATTTGCTATAAGCAAAATTTCGTAACTGGCGATGAGAAGGGTCCCCCTTCGAAAGCCGTCCTGGTTTGGAATTTTAATCTAACGGAGGAAGAGGTCAAGCCACTTTCAAATCGAGACTTATCCGTGAGAGGGAGCTTTCGTGAAAAGTTAGAATTTCACGTGGTTAATTATTGCACGAGTCGGGGAGTGATTTAAGCTTGGCTTTTGATATGTCAAAGATGACATTATCTTGTAATTGGTATTTGCGTATTAGGGTGCCTCGTAATAAGAATTCGATAACGACAAAAGTAAATGAACCAAAGTTATCTATACTCCCCATGTTGGAGGCGTTTTCCTTATGAATTTACATTTTGACATCGAATTTGAAATTTTGCGCGCTCCTAGGCCGAAATAAAAACGTTTATGTTTTTATGAAACCATTTTTATACACATAAATAGCTATACCCACAATTCCCAAGTGCAATTTAGCGCGTCATGGAAATTAGCTTTTATTTGACTCGATTTTCTCATAATTTTCATTAGGAAAACGCCCTCCGATTCTGAGCGCTATTTCGATAAATTCGGTTCATTTAATTCTGATAACGATAGAATTGTATTATTCTAGCACGCCAACTTGCATTTTTAGAGTGTGGATTTTTGCTAGATTTTATCGAATTTAATAAAATTTTATTCAACCTTAAAAATATCAACCAATTTTGCTCGCATTTGTTGGGATAAATAAATTAACATTTTCACGCTCCATTCCTTCACGACATTATCAGAAATAACTAGGGATGCACCGATATATCGGTAACTTTGTTAATATCGGCCGATATATCGGCTATCCTAGGCCGATAAAATCGGCCGATATATCGGCCGATATTATCGGCCACGATTAGCCGATATATCGGCTGTACCCATATCGGTGCATCCCTAGAAATAACAGAAATTTTAAAAATCCCAATTTAATCGCATTTTATTCGAATTTAATACGAAAAAACAATCAATTCTACTCGCATTTTTTTAGGTAAATAAATTAAAGTTTTCAAGCTCCATTTCTTCACGACATTGTCAGAAATTACAGAAATTTAAAAAATCCCAATTTAATCGGATTTTATTCGAATTTAATACGAAAAAACAATCAATTCTACTCGCATTTTTTGAGATAAATAAAATTAAGTTTTCAAGCTCCATTTCTTCGCGACATTATCAGAAATTACAGAAATTTTAAATACCCCAATTTAATCAGATTTTATTCGAATTTAATACGAAAAATCTATAAATTTTATTCGCATTTTTAAAAAAAAATAAAATTACGTTTTCGTGCTCCATTTCAACGCAAAGTAGGCAAAATTTGAAATACCCCAATGCAAACGTAACTTGTAAAATAAATAGTGTTCCTAAATACAAACTATTTTTTTTCTAATTCATAAATCCTAACCGCAAAAACGCGTCGCAAAACAAGGCGGTACAACGAAACTGTTCCCCTTTTACAGGCCTAATTAGTAGCATCACCCGCACGCGAGGAATACGGAGACAAAATACAAATGAACCGCTGAAACGAAACGCCTTCCCCAAAAACCCCATCATAAGTATAATACGAGCAGCCGAATCAAGGGGACAGTTGGACATTATTACGGGGCATACCGCGACGCCGAAAGAAAAGGGAGGGGGGGGGGTCGCGACCATTAGTCAACGCCTACCCCCCGTACAATTACGGTAAAACGTATACGGAAACCATAATTAAAACAATGAAAGAATATAAGTCAATTCCTACCTCGGAAAGTTCCACTTTGCTCAGCTTGTTCGTGATCGCGCGTAGAGAAAACTTTAGTGGGGAAATTTTTTAGTAGATTTTGCCGATCGAAATTAACCGAACTGGACAAAGAGGGAATGGACTAAAATTTAAAATAGCGTCAGAAATTCGACTAATTAAAAGGAGGAGGAGGGGTTGGAGGTGGTGGCAAATTGGTCTACAACTGGAGACGCCTTGGCATTTCTCGCTCTGGGCGGACTGCAATCTTCCGCGCGACCGTCCGACGCAAGCGGACTCATCGCTTCCTGCAATCTCTTAAGGCTTTGGCGCGTGTGGCGAGCGGCGAAACAGCGTCCGGCTCCTTTCCCTGGTCTTTCGCTCACTCGCGGGATAATATTTTCCCTCTCTCCAACAGTCCTTTCTCTCTCGATCTGGATTTCTCTTCTTCGACCCGAGTGACTCGGAGCCACGCTGTTCTGAGGCTGGCGCTCGCGGCTTCTCCGTAACGCGTCTCTCGGCCAGCCTAGTTCTAGCTTTTCGTCGTAAGTGGCGCTAGCTACCGAGCTTTCTCAAGATTGGAGCTACATTTTTTAGCCTTTTTCTTTTAAAAAAAATATAAGGCGCTGATAAAAAACGAAGGAAAAAAATATTGCGGTTTTTCGTTTCGTTTATACTCGGTGGGAATGCGTGGTTAATAGTTTACGACGGGTTAGCCTAAATGGGTACAGACTTCACCCTTATTTTTAGTCTTAAGTAAATGGTAGACTGAGACTCGTTTTCGACTATAGGCCGAATCAAAAAAATTAGGGGTGGTAGAGGGGAGCCATCTCCAGCTGCCGCTAAAAAACGACACCTTTCGGACGACCTAAAAAGCTTTTAATTATTTTTTTGGGCGTCTCTCAAGGGCTAAAATACCGTACAACGACGTCTCTTCTGATTTATTCGCCCAAAAATGAAGAAAACTCGCCGATTTTTTTAACCCCGCATCCTTTAAATAAAGGGTCGCGCCTGAAATTGGCTTCCCCCCACTGCTAACGCTTCCCCTTTAATGCCCTTTCCCCCGCAAAGCTAATCTTATTCGCGCGTAATTCGCCGCGAGATTGTATTCATAAATAAATCCGAGAAGCACGCTTGGCCACTCGTTTTTTCTTCTCCAATGATCCGTATTCGGACCAAAGCCAGTACGCAATTAATAGATCAACATCTTAAGCCTATTCCAGGGTTATTCGACTTCAGTAGGTTGGAGTACGGAAGGGGTTCGAATGGCGCCTATAAGTCAGATTCGCTTTCCTCGAATCTTTAATCGTTTTTGAGCGGGTGCGACATCTAGATTTTTTGCTTTAATATTTATAACATAATGTAATATGTATTTATACAAGTAAATGAATGTTATAGTTTTAGAAGGTAACTATAACGATATATTTCGGACCAAATGTTATTCTTCAGAAACATTCTATTGAAAAATGTGAGTAACACGAGCCAAAGATAATATAGAACTCCGTAACCTAGATTACCCACTTCCAACAGTGACCTCCGAAAAATTGGCCCCCATAAGTTTCTGTACGGCGTTATCAATAGTTAGTTCCGGTAGGAACTGGGTAAATGCTATTGGCTACGCACCAGTGATTTCGAATCTAGGGTACGAGGTATATCTTTTAATGAGCACCTATTTCCGAGAAGCAAGAGTTTGACCAATTACACGAGCCAGGCTCACACGAGAGTAGCTACTAATTAACTAGTCCCAATATGCATGTTTCCAACCAAGTCAAGTCACAAAAGTTATAGCTAACGTGTTTGATAAAGTAGGGTATACGAAGAAGAAAAGCGTGATTGGACGACACTACATCAAAAATAAAACCCACTTATAAAAACCGCAAATATGCAGGTATTCTAAAAGGCGTTGATTTCGGAAGGGTTGAACCAATTCTAATTTCAATGTTAAACAAATTAAATGTATCAGTAGAAAGAATTACAGATGTTATTTAAGGAAATGAGTTTCCTTGGCTCAAAGGATAATTGTACATTGAATATGGCGAGCTGTTTGCACTTTGGTTAACGATCACATTTCCCCGGATACTAATGTTGCACTAAAACCAGATGCTTAAAACTATATTATGTTTGCAACCGAGATTAATTAGAATTGGATGGAGCTATTAAACGTACTAATTACAGGTATAAGACTAATGAATTCAAATAGAACCAAGCAACCTGTCGAATGCGTTTATCTCCGAAACGATTCCTTACAAGAACTTAAGTAAATTTACATAGCTAAATCTGAGATTAAGGAATTCATATATATCATATAGGTCGTTGATAAGACACGAGGGTATGCAATCGAATTAATGAGGACTATTTAGAATTAGCGACAGAACAATCAAAACAACAATTGATTATTATGCAAGCACATCAGTTAGTAGTTTTCAAAGATTTCGATCAATAGCATTCTCGGAGCGGTGTTTCACAGTTGGTAAAGTGTATGGTAAAGAGTGGTAAATAACGTTGTGATATAAAATGTAAAAAGTAGTAAATAGAAAATAAGAAATTACCTACATACAATTACTTACAAATTGTTTACCAATATTTGTCGTTATTTACCAGCACGCTGTTATTTATCATTATTTACCAAAATACCGCTGTTTACTATCATTTACCAGAATACCGTTATTTACAATCATTTACCAGAATACCGTTATTTACCATCATTTACCAGAATACCTTTATTAGCCATTGTTTACCAAAATAAACGTTATTTACCAGAATACCGTTATTTAACAGAACATACGTTATTTACCATCATTTACCAGAATACCGTTATTTACCATCATTTACCATCATTTACCAGAATACCGTTATTTACCATCATTTACCATCATTTACCAGAATACCGTTATTTACCATCATTTACCAGAATACCGTTATTTACCATCATTTACCAGAATACCGTTATTTACCATCATTTACCAGAATACCGTTATTTGTCATTGTTTATCAAAATTCCGTTATTTACCATCATTTACCAGAATACCGTTCTTTACCATCATTTACCAGTGGTATACTCAATATTCGGGAAAAAGTCGTTATTTTGGTAACAGCGATTCGCGTCCTTATCCTATTCTAAAGTACGTTTCTCCGTAAGTAAACATCGACTTAATCTTAAATCTGATCGTACAGAGAGCAAAACACGCCGGGGTGGGCGATCGGGCCAGGGTTAGCGAGCAGAGAGGGAAGGCGGTGATGTTAAAAATAGCGGCGAAAGCGAAGTAATTCCCAGAAAACGAATCAAACTTACGTCATTCGTCCGATTTTGGAGGCGGCTCGATGAGTCCCAGAAAGTAGGAAAAAACGGCGAACAAACGACCAATCGTTCCGATATCTCAATGCGACGTATTTTTGTCAAAATGACGATCGGCAAAGATTTTCTGGTCCCCGACGGACTTGGCTGACTGGTCTTCCGATAGTCGCCAGTAAAATAAAATCGGCAAGCTTTCGGGGATATCGCGGGTCCACGGCGCGTCGTTCGGCCGTGTGTTTTTTCTCGTTCGGCCTTAAATGGCCCACTCCCTTGATGGTGGGACAACGGGGCAACACCCACGGAGACCGACAAGCTATCTCTTCCTTTTTACTCCATTAAAAAGGAGTATCCATTTTGTATCCCTCTACTTTATCTATAATGGCGATTCTCCTTCGGCAGCGCACTCTGTGGTTAATGCTTCGACGCTTTACAAGACCCAGAAAAGCAAAGATATCGCTCGAACCCGGTTTGGGTGTGTTAGAACCCCCCGGCGACGAGCGGGGAAACCTGGAACCTTTAATATCGCGGGCCCCCAAATCACGCGATTCGATTGACAAAAATGATGACCTTCTATAATATATATCCCAGCTCCAGCCAGCCCCTAAGATTGTTATTAAATCCAGCGGTTCCTCGACGTTTCGTAACGCGGATTCTAAGTCGTAATCCGCATTCGCTACCATCCAAGTTACGGAATTCAAAGAGCGAGTTGGTCCGCGGGTCTGGTTCGTATGATCACTTTTTAACTGATCGGAGTAATTTACCGATTGTCATACCGGTCACATTTTTTTTAAGTATACGATCTAAAGCTTTTTTTTTTAGTTTCTTGATGGCGAAAAATGGTACTCACCTGTGGAGCCTCTTACCCATAAATTAGGCTGTTCGTGACTAGGTCTACCGTGCGTGCGCGCCTCAAAGGAACCGCGCGACACTAACAATTTCGGATATAGTTGTACTCGAAATGCGATATCATTTCACTTTCCATTACCCGAGAAAATTGACAAAGAATGGTGTGTGGCACGGTATAGAATAAAACTGTTAACGGTGGGTTTTGTAAACGGTATTTAAAGTAAATAAACATTCATCAAAAATACGAAAATCTTCAGGTGTAAAATTATAGAAATGGCTTAAGATGATGATACTTCTAAATTCAATATGCTAGAGAATTGAAATGGTGATAAAATTGGCGTGTTTTTGTTCAAATTGCAAATTTCACGAAATCATATTTTACCATCAATTCACAAAACAGAAAATAACAATGTAGTAAGCCTGCAGTAGGGTTGCCAAGATTGAGCCCAAGCCAGTTAAAATTATAATTATTAAAGATAACTTGAGTTTTCAGAACGAAACTTTGAAGAAAGACTCAAATTGGGCCCCGGCCCTGGTTGCATGGGCCCCAAAAGAGTCGTTATTACTAAAGAAAACTGAACGATTTTGGGTAGAAACTTGGAAGAAAGACCCAAATCTGGGGTCCCCGGACAACATGGACCCCAGGAATTGATACCATGTTCTTCCATCTGTTCACAGGTTCCGGGATTTCGAAGTAGGGTAAGAAGAGTCATTTCACTCCGATTATGTAGTGGCGAATAGTTTGGGTCGGATTAAAAACGTTTTTCCAAAATGGTTGCCTTTTTAGCGGATAAATTCTGGCAAGCAGACTACAAAATCCAATTTACTCCTTTACTCCTCCTTTTCAGAAGGAGTAAAAAGAGTAGCCCGGAACAAGCGAATAGTGTGTGGGCCGGAGTAATTATCATCCCCAGAACAGGCGAATAAAACGTTTTAGGCTAAAAAGAGTACACTTTTAGTCCGAGAACAGGCCAAAAGAAACCACCTAGTGACATATGATTTGCGAAAAAATATACTAAACTAGAAAACAAAATTTTGAAATCAATCCGAAGTTCGAAAAAGTTAATACCAATTTTTCTGGAACGATTTCAATTCGATCAAACGGAAGCGTGGCCGGGTAAAAAACTTAAGGCGTAAAAATCAGAATGTGTAAAAAAAAGATAAAAAAATCGAAACCCCAATATTGATTTTCCGGCAAAAAATGTAGGAAGCTGAAAAAAGGCCAATGTACACTTTCCCGTTAATATTCCATCAAAAACAAAAATGAAAAAAAGTCGAAGAGAAAGTTAAAAAAATCTTTCGGAACATCCCTGACAAGACTGGAATGAAAATCTTCCAAAGCGCCAAGAAAAAAATCTAGTTTTTTTCTTTCATTTTGAAGGGGGTGAAAGGGGGGCGAAATTATTCCGCCTCAGTCGATGACGTTCTCAATCTGTCGATTTGTTTAAACGAACCCGAAACCCCCCTCTTTAACTTTAGTTCGCGTCATGGTCGGAATCAAAATGGTCGATTTGAAAATGGTTTGAGCCTTGGCTTTCAAAGCTGAAGACGTTTAAGAAATTGTCGATGAAGTTGCGGTAACCGTCTTTCAGAATAGCGTCTAGGTTTCGTAAAACGGGATTGTTGAATCTTGGACCAGTAAGCTGCTGGACTGGAACCGATCTTCGTATTGCATCAGCCGCCAGCGCTCCTACCGGGAAAATCGGCGAACTTTTCCAACCAAATTCAAAGGCAAAAAAACGTTTGACGATCTTCAATACGTCGTCTGCTCCGTAGGTTTTAATGCGGTTTTTAGGGTTAGGTTCTCAGTCACTAATGACATTATTCCTATTAATTGTGCAAGTATAAATTTATTATAAAAATATTAATAATAATAATCGGCTAGGCAAGGCACCACCTTAGGCCCAAGTCATCTAGCAACTTTTAATTCAATTAATTCAAGTGGCTGGGTTACAATGCGTAGGAGGGTGGTGGCAAGCCCTTCATGCCACGCGAGCCAACAGCTCCCTACACTCACAATTACCGTTAAAGGCTAGCTGCGTTCTCCTTGTGTTTGTTGCTCCTACGTGGCACAGACTAAATATTCCACTTAAGATATCGATTACTTTTCTTAGATGTATATTAGAAATCAACTTCATATCCCAAGAACTGGAGAATAGGCATAAGCAAACAGGGCAAAGGGCCAATGAATGCACTAATAGTGTTGTAAGTCAGAAAATTTTCCGGAAAATGACCGAGGCCTTTTTTTCCGGAACATTTTCCGTATTTTTCCGAAAAAAATAAAAAAAGTTTTCATTCCATGATTAGTCTAATATATTGTTTGCAAATTTAAATAAAGCGGAATTTTCGCCTCATTTTCTCGAATCTTTATGTAAAACTAAACCTCTAGACTAGTTTAAACTGATTAACAAGGTAACACCATTAATGTTTTGTAGTATGTTTACTGTTATTAGACATTTTATATCTATAAAAAGATAAAAACATTAAAAACCCTTAAAAAGTAATTTATGTTTCAATTTTTTATTTTTCCGATTTGCGGAATATTTTCCGCATTTTTTTTTCCGGAAAATTAACAACTCTATGCATTTATAATTTTGCCTTCTTTAAAACATTCCTGTGGGCTCCCATGAAACGAATAATTTTTAATTTTTTTTTCAACCGTGCGCCTGCCCCCAAATCAAAGTCCTAGCTACACCACAGGTAAGATAACCATTTGGCCATGCAACCCCGACTACGAATGCAATACCGCCGAGCAATATACAGAAAAATAAACCGCGATGCACGGTGGGTTTTTTCTCAGCATCGCTTTACGGACAGAGTATTAAAAAGAAATAGAACGTAAAAGAAAGTTAAAGTCGGAACTCGTTGGCGGGAAGAAAGCGACATCTGAATGCTATCGCCTTCTGGCACGCAACCGCCGCTGCGGGCTTCCAATGGCCAAATTATGCGCCCAAAAGTACCAGTTAAGTTTTTAGACGGTTTGACTATACCAACATTTCTTTCCCCACCAACCATCCAACCATCTAGCGCGAAAAAATGACTAAAAAATACAAAAAGGTAAAAATAAAAACTTTGGTAAAAATGTATAAAAGAGGGTAAAGCCGCGCTAAGCCTTGTTATCGACGAATTTAGAAGAAAACGCGCCCGGGCCAAACCGGCCCGGGCAAGCTCAAACCAAGAAGAAGATAAAAAAAAGTGAGAAGAAAAAAACGAACGCTGGGAGTAGCTTAAATCAATAGGGACCAGCTGGTCCTCCTTTCTTACAAATGGTCTCTTACTTTCATCAGACGTCATATCTTTATTTCCCCCGTACAAACGTATAAATACGGTCCTCCGCGATAACCTTACACCGTGGAACGATTCTGGGAAAGGGTAAAACCCGCATTCGCCAAACCCGTACACGGATTGAATCCACCCACGGCGTCGACTACGCCATCAGATAACAGTAAACGCCGGGATATGGGGCCCCGAAATAGCCCGAGCGCGGTACAAAAGGAGAACGGACCGAAATAGACTTAAAGGTACACTAAAGCGAGGCGGCATATTATCAAGTTAGACCACAAAAGGGAAGGGGTAGGGCTGGCGAAATGCGCACTCAGAAGTTGCATCGTTAATCGTGTTGAAGAGTAATTAATAATACGAGGGTCGCTCGAGGAGACGTTTTCCACGCTAATTGCCTGATTATCGGAGGAAAATATTCCGCTGTTGGGATTTGGGGGTATAATAGTAATTCGCCTCCTGATCATTCATCGCCCCCCCCCCCTCTTTAATACCCCTGGAGCGATGGCTTTTCCGAAAGAAACACGTTCGGTTTAGAATATAAGCAAAATGGATACTCAATTTACACTCGGACTGAAGATAATTAACTTGATTATTTGCGCCTATTTGATTTGGGCGCGAAGGGGCAAAAGTTTTCCCCCCTTTTTGAAAATTTTGAAAAAAAAATTCCAAAATGTTTTTGAAGTAGAAAAAGGTTACTTAGAAAATCTCAAAAAGAAATTCGGCGGAGGGATCAAAATTTATCGGCGGCGGCTGTTCAGTACGAGATAAAATATCGGCGACAGCGGCGTTGGATCGGCGGCGCTATGCTCTACTTTCTAGTACGAGGGGATATTTTTTCTTAGTAATTAAAATCATGTTTAAACCTTCTATAACTTTGATTCGTGAATATAAAATTTAATTATTTATTAAAATTCAGATTAAAATTAAGGTTTTGAAACCGCATACGCCGTAATTTCAAAATAACTGAAGACAGTAATAGTTGGGGTAAGCCGCTCCTGGAAAAGGGAAACTTGTAGACATAGTTTTATTCAGTACAATCTACAATCATACAATCCTATACGTTTCTGTGGGGTGGCGATGTGGATAGCACTTTCGCATCGTAGCAAAGGAGCCGGGTTCAATCCCAGCTATAGTGGTACTGATTGAAAACTCGGAAAAACCCCTTCTGCGTAGAGTTTGCAAGTTCTCTGCCCACTGATTAAAGGGGTTTTACCCGAGTTCTTCGGTTTCCCCTATCCATAAAACTTGTAGAGGTTAACGGTAAAAGTTAGTCTCAGGAGCTGTTGGTTCGCGTGGCACGCAGGGCTTGCCACCACCCTCCTACACAATTTAACCCGGCCACCTGAATTAAAGGAAATAAACGTCGCTAGATGACTTAGGCCGAGGGTGGTGCCTTGGGTATTATCTTAGCTAATTATTTTCTATTATTTCATCAATAATAATAATAATAATAATCAGCTAGGCTAATACCCAACTTTGTAGGTCATATATAAATTAAGTCAAGACCAAAATGAAGTATACGCGAGAGTAGAAGAATTTACAATTTCCTTTAAAATTTGACACGGTGCAGGCGCTTACTCAGGAGAGAGAGAGAGAGAGAGTTAGAGATAGGGCAGACAATCTAAATTCTAATTCTAGCGAATTCTTCCAAAACGGAAATATTTCCCTTTCCTTCGTCGAATAAGGTCGATTTAACTTCCCCCATCCGTCGCTAGATGTCGCTCTCCGAAAGCGGAAACGGGAGAGGAAAATCATCCCTGCCATTTGCATTCTGATACGGCTCAGCGTAAACGAATAAACAAGTTAAAAGGCGACACCCCTTGATTTATTATTATCCTAATCGTTAAAAAGCTCGCTTTGTTTACCTTCTAAAATCCCGATGTATTCGCGTAGAGTGGACCGAACGTTACCAGCTTAACATTCCACTCTATACTCCAACGACAAAGTGTTTAATGGGCTAGAAACGTCATGAAAATTTCGTTATCATTGCTGTCATTTCTTTCATAATCCTCATTTGCGTAATACTAAGTTCGTTCGCATATTGACCCCTTTTTTATTACGTTTACAGTTTACAATTTTTCCCTTACGTACGTGAGAAAGTTTTTTATATACGTTTTTACTTTGAACGGTCACTGGTTCAACGCGATAAAAAAAAAACAAGTCGTATGAAAAGGCTATTTATAGAGTGTTGACCTTTACGCGCTAGTTTCACCGGACAGCAACAAGTCGCCGCGTAAACCTATGGTTTAAATTGAATTAATTTCAATCAATATTAACGACATCCGAAGTTTTCTTCCGAAAGGTTTTTTGGAAAATCCGAGCAGCCTGTGAAGGTACAAAACAAATAACAATTATATAATATATAAAATATGTATATATAAAATTATCAAATTAAAATTATTTTAAAAAAATTGTAATATAATAAAAAAATATATTTATTATTTGATATATATACATAAACACTTTTTAAAATTATCAAATTAAAATTATTTCAAAAAAATTGTAATATAATATAATATAATATAATATAATATAATATAATATAATATAATATAATATAATATAATATAATATAATATAATAAAAAAATATTTATTATTTGATATATACATATAAACACGTTTTAAATTATGAAATTAAAATTATTTAAAAAAATTGTAATATAATATAATATAATAAAAAAATATTTATTATTTGATATATATACATAAATACTTTTTAAAATTATAAAATTAAAATTATTTAAAAAAAAATTGTAATATAATATACTATAAAAATATTTATTATTTGATTTTTATTATTATTATAATTATAATGATATATATATATATATATATATATATATATATATATATATATATATACTTTTCAAATTAATCTATATAAGGACAAAGAAAGAAAACCCATAGGTTAGACGAAAATTACAACCGCAAAAAGTAATTGTTACAATTTGAAGTCGCGCAACGTAGCGTCACTTGAAAGTCGGCGCGTTTGCAGAAAATATTTGACATTTCTCCGCGCATTACGTCACTCCGCAAATTAAACAACCGAAATGCAACTCTAAGCTACCCCCATTCCATGGTTACCCCGTCATTTGAGTTCCCTAACACTCGCCTTTCATTACGCTCAATAGTTCCTAATTTCTCGGCTGGAGAGCTATATAAGGGCTCGAAAACTAGCGAAACACACGGGTAACGTGTTACGAAAACATGGCTCATTTAATATTAAAACGCGCCAAAAAAGCAAAGTAGTTCGTTAATTAACCTTTTCGGACGGCTGTTATTAGCGTTTCAGAGTCACAGCTGGAAAAAATTTGCCTACTGGCGCCTGTAGAAGTGTTCCAACAGCGACACTTTGGTGCTCGGCGGGCCGTTAATTTACAGGGTTTGGCCTACTAAAGCTTTCTCTATGAAAGCGCCTGTAGAAGTGTTCCACACGCAATACACCCATCTCAGATTGAACGATCGCGTGTTAATTTTAATGTTATGACGAATCGGACAGTGCTAAATAAAATATAACCTCGTGGAAATGAATCAACAAATATATTTGAGGTTAAACCAAATATATCAATGAGTTATAACATAAGTCTATAATATTGTTCCATAAGTTTGTCACTTTGAGGAATAATTTACTGAGAGCTAGTAAAGGAGTGACGTCATAATAAGAAGAAAATCTCCCCCTAGCGAGGCACTGTCAAAGGCTACGGGTGACGCGTTAGCAAACGGACGCAAAACGGTGACAAAGCCCGTAATGCAGTCTGTCTTGTGAATAGCTCTCAGTAAAACTTTTGCATGTGACAAATAGGAAGTATCACACTTATGTAAGAATAGTATACACTTATGGTAATAATTAATGAAATCACAGATTTCAATTCAAAAAAGCTTCAAATAATGTCTATATTTTAATTTTAAATACAATTAATTGGGATTAACAATAGTTCTAAAACCTTGCGGATTTTGCCCCATACTTTTTATATTGATATCAATTATTATTTTTAATATCTGAGGCTGATTTGAGATTTAAGAATAGACAATTTAGTAGACAAACTTATTATAATTGTTATGATCTTGGAAATATATTGGAGAAAAACACGGCTTCTATTTATAAAATTATATAATCTAATAAATAAAGATTTAAAATAATATTTCCATCTTGAAAAATAATAATAATAAATGATGGATATTAACATGGTTTCTAAAAAAATATATACAAACTATATTAAATAATTTAAGTTTTCGATAAAGATCCCTTATTTTTTTCTGGATAAATATATACTGACGTGACAAAGGGATAATGCCACGTTATTGAATAAGCAAAATTTGAACATACTTTCGCAATAATAAATTAAACTAATTTAAATAAAATTTAAATTAAAATTAAAATTTATTTATGGAAATATTTGGTGATTTTAAAATTTACGATTTCGTCCCAGATATCCCACTTTAAAAAGCGTTTTCAGAGATCTTTAGGGACAATTTCTTGACTTTATGAATTTTCCATTTAATTTCCATATTTTTAAAGTTTATTTCCTAGAATGCGCACTCCTCGATTTTAATTTATTAAGCTAAAGTAATAACTGTTTTTTAAAAATAATATCTGAAAAATAAGCAGTAAAGCTAACCGAGTTTCCCTTTATAAAGACTATATATTTAATATATTATAATATAGAAAGTAAAATAAATTTTCAGAATAAGGTATGGATTTAATTTCCTTCTAAAAATAGCCCCAAGAAGAGTGCCGGGGAGGGGGGGTGGCGCTAAGGTAGAGCAAAATAATCCGGTAATTTCAATAAATCAAGTCTTTAAGTATATAATATTGAAGGCCGGGGTAATAAAGCGGGTAAATCCAGTTAAGACCGTGGCTCGTTCCACGCGCACGGAAGCTGGCAATTGGGCAAACGCTCCCTCCTGAGCCTCTGGCTCTAGCTTTAGATCTATCAACGTCGGCTAAATATCAGGGAGATAATTTGCATAGTGGGTGGCTAAAGAGAGTACGCTGGAAAGAGAACAGGGGGGGAAATCCTTTTGTTGAAAATCTCTATTGATTGGCTATCGATTCTCGCCCCCTCCCCCCAAATATGACCTACTTCCTTTATAGCCGCCAAACTAGGAGAAGCGTCCACGATAAAAAGAAAATATTTTTCGACAATTTACCACAAATTTTTAGGTGGACAGTGCTCGAACACATACAGTCAAGTGTATATAGTATTGCTGTAATAAAATGATCTACTCACCTAAAGGGGTTAGCGTAAGATACGGTAGTACTCCAGCATCTTTAAGATCTACATTTATGCTTACATATTTTTATCCTATTGTTAAGGAATATATATATATATATATTATATATATATAGGCTGTGAGCGACTGGATCGTCTACCTTCGGCTGCGAGGGCAGGCGCGTGTCTAAGTCATGCCTATTTATCTCCTTCGGCCCGGCAAACTCTGGTAACAGTCGCGAAACTCTTCGATTTATTCATCAAAGGGAGTTTCGGTAAAGTGGCGTTGGGGGGACTCTACTCAATCCGGGCGAGAGATTTCTCTCGACCTGATCGACATCTAGGGAGATAATGTGGAACTACTACCTTACGATCGTCTGCTGTAATTATTGGCGGTTTAATCTTAGAGGAAATAATTTATTTATAATTGGAGTGAATGTCTATGTTGAAATATCATCCACTCTGTGAGTGACGTTGACACCCAATTCACTTTCGCGACTTTTGATTTTGATAAAACTATTCGCGATACTTTTTGCCAAGGCTAGTTCCCACTTGGCGAATTTTCAAGACGAAAAAAGACGCGTTTTTTCGGTCGCTGGGGAAGCGGTTCTCACTTTGCGCGAAAATTTAAAAACGCTGAAAACAACTCGCGCGGGTTTTTAGTAATGTTTTAGGCCTATAATATAAAACATCGGTTCAAAATGAACCAAATGGATGTTCCTGTTGATAATTTCAATAAAATTAATTTAATTGTACTTAATGTCTTATTGGCTTATGCAATATACAATAAGTATATGTCCCCAAAAGATAGACGTTTTTGGGTTAGGGACATATTTTAAATTACCTTTACTTCAGTATCTTGGTCAAGTTGGCTGAGCTGCTTTTCTAAAGACCTAGGCTTAATAAGTGACGGACGGGAGCGGAATAGATCGAGGGAACGCGTATTCTGATTTGCTGAAGCTTTTTATCGCCGAGGTGTGGACGTCAAAAAATAGAACATTCGCTAGATACCGCGGAGACCCGACTTTAGCGGCGAATTTTATTAGCGAGCGTCACTTTTCAGCGCGAAAATTGTTTTTTTCGCTAAGTGGGAACTAGGCTTAAAGTGACTGGTTTTAGGTCGAAATTACATTTTACGCGAAAAAGCTTCAATCTACAAAACGTTTTTGAATGACCTCGGTATTAAAAGCCGTTTGTTCGGAATTCAGTGAAATTTCGATAGGCCTTTCTATAAAGTCATTACGCTTGCCGAACTTGTTTTAATGTATCACTTTCGTCACGAGATACGTAGGAGCTCAGTTCAGTTTTGGAGGTTAGATATTTATAAAAAGGGTGACTCGTCGAATTTTCATAGTGAAACGTCTTTTCTACGTCACGAGTGACGCACCCGATACATTTAAACAAGAAAGCCAATATTACTTTATCGAAAGGCCGATTCATACTTGTTTCATTCATTTTATATCAGTCCATTAAAATTAATATCACATCCGTTCCATGTAATAATACTTTTGTTCAAAAATCTCCAATTGATGTGTAGCTTGTAAAAATAATAAAAATGTTTAAACTCTCAAAACAAAAAATTTACCCCCGGAACGATAGGGGGAAGGAAAAACAGCACACGCGAGTGCTTCAACCAATGAGATACCAGGCTGATGACCACGTAAAACATTACGTACAGACGGACTGACAACTCTCCGCGAACTGCTCCTAGTATTTGCCATGAAAATAGCCGAAAATAATGATTAATTATTAAATTGGAAGGTAAAAATTACTATTATAAACACTGGCTCCATTTCAAAAGTTAGCGTTTTCCCGAATTTCAAACCTAAACGCGTGTCCGCTCGTATTTCTCGTCATCAAACTAACCAACTATTTTGCCAACGGAAAGAGCAGGAAGGGACGAGTTTCCTGTTCGGAAACTTCCCATTTCGCAATCACTCCACGACCGACTATCATTAACCGAATTCGTTCTGTGACATACTTATGTTTATTATGTTACTTATGATATTACTAAATTTTAATATCTTACAACTTAAGATGTTAAAAAATGTTACATGGAACACTGAACGAATGATAAATTAAATTTATTTGGGTGGATTACTAGTATTGGTTGTTATTAGAAGTAGGGTGGCGGAGTGGTTAGCACTTTCGCCTCGCAGCAAGAGGAGTTGGGTTCGAGCCCAGCTTGTGGCTTTGGGTGAAAACTCAGAGCCGCTCCTTTTGCGTTGCGTTTGTTATAAGGGGTTTTCCCTCGAGCTCTTCGGTTTCCACTTCCATAAAAACTTGTTGGGGTTAACGGTAATAGTGCGTGTAGGGCAGTGGCGGACTGGCCATAGAGTGAATCTGCCCGATGGCAGGTGGGCCCCACGGACCGTTCATGAAGTGGGCCCCTCAAACATGATAGCGTTATAGTTGTTAAAGCTGGGGCCCTTTGTCTTCTGGCAGCCCATTATATTAGACCCAGTCCGCCACTGGTGTAGGGAGCTGTTGGCTCGCGTGGCATGAAGGGCTTGCCACCACCCTCCTACGCACCGGCCACCTGAATTAATGGCTTAAAAAGTCGCTTGATGACTTAGGCTTAAGGTGGTGCTTTGGGTACTAGCCTAGCTGATTATTATTTTTTTTAAGTATTCAGTATTCATTCTGAGCCATACTTGCGCGTATTATCCACTTATGGTAGAAGTCCAAACGCGAATTCAAAGTAGCCTACTGATCTATTTATATCCTCAGTAATTCCAGACTCAGTCTAATTCTAGGCTTACCCTCAACGACCTAGTCTAAATTCTATCTACTGCAGGCCAATAGCAACTGGCAAGCCATCCGGAACGAAAGATAATACCAGATCATTCCACTTCATACGCGCATTAGTTTGCTGAAGGAAAAAATTGGTATCTTTTCCGTAACTTAAACAAAAGCGTAGTAAAATAGGAAGGAAAATAAATATAGATGAAACCTAAATGGGCAGAAAATTCGTAGCATTTCAATTTAGGGTGCGCAATAAAACATTCGGAACGAAATAATCAAAAACGGTTTCTTCTCATTTCCTGCCCTCCCCCGTTTACATCCCCCAATCCCAACCTCTTCCACTGGCCCAAAACGAAATGAAAAAATTTGTGAAAAAAGATAAATGCGAGTCCGTTTTTTGAGGCGGATGAGGAGAGTGAGAGATGGAAGAAGACTTTTACGCAAGCCGCATTTTGCTCCGAAACTTTTAAAAGTTCCTAAAACATAAATTCACCTGACATGTCATTAAAATCTGCCGCTCATAATAGCCCAAGCGTAAGAGAAAAGACCGGAGCGGACTCGGTCGGCGAGGAAAACGGATTTAAAAAAAATATCTTTCGAATTGTACCGCGCACGCGTAGCGAAGCCAAATTTCAACCGAGGCTTACCGAGTAGTACAAACTAAGGTTTAGCTATGGAGAAATTACGCGTAAATTCCGTAAAGAACTTTTCGGGTTACGTTGGGGTTGAATTTTTTGAAGTATAAAAGGGGTATGTGTGAGCGGAAAGTCTTCTAAAGAGATTAGACCAATTTGCCGTTTGAGTTAAATTTTTCTAATGGTTTTCGCCACTCCGAGGAAGGAATCAAAAAGATAAAGGATCCCCCTTCACTTTGCCCCCCCCCCTCCTAAAACTACGAAAGGGAATGGGTTAGGAGAACTAAAGTCAAAAATAATTTGGAATTCTCTTCTTTAACGCGCGCATACCTAAAGGAAGAATGTGATAGGAATGTTACTTTCACCTTCTCAACCGTTTTAAAAAATATATCAAGTTCTTTCGTAGCTAGGGTAATGGTTACCGACAAGAAAATAATCCTTCTGGTGGATATTCTCCGAACTACTAACTTTTAATGATGGAAACCCTGCTAGAAATTGTTGGATGATGGTTTATGTTAAACCAGAATTATATGAGATATCTTAAGGCAGTTTTCAATGTGAACTATTTTTAAATCGAGGATTCATAAACTGCATTACGTGTATTTCTCCATCTGACGAAAACAAATATTAAAACTAACCATTGACTTATTTATAAACCATAAACTTCTGATGAAACGTATTTAGAAAATCAATATCGTGTACAGATTAATGATATAACTCTGGTTGAAATAATCTGTGACGGTAAGCTAAAACCATTTGTGCTATAAGTTCTAAGGTAAATACTTTTTCTTTAGAGATATATAACACACTTTCTGGTTAAACTTTACCTAGGCTTTTAAGGTTATTTCTTAAAGGGCAAATGTCGGGCATAATTTGTGTACAAGGCCTAACAATGGGGCCCTTTAGGCCATTCTTTCTGGGTATACGTAGTATTTCTTTTTGGTCCGTTTTTCGGTAGTAAAAAAGAGCCGTAGAACGAGGTTCGTAAAAATAAGGAATGGCCAGTTTACAACATCGGGGAAAGGCGCGCCATTATTTTTTTTTCTCTCAACCCCAAAAATAGCGAAAGGCGACTCTTAGCAAAGGCATTAAATTATCCAATTAAAGTAAACGGGGAAATAAACATAAATTTTAACGACTAACTAGAGTAGGTAGGGTGGCGATGGGGGCATTTTTACGCACGCGAAAAAACTGACTGTTCTCTTGTTCTTATTATACGTAAGGAATTCGCAAAATGACACTGAGCAACGAAATATATTTATCTGGTGCTAAAAATGAAAAAGAGTGCGATTTAATTTCACAAGCAATTAATTCATTAGTGTGCGGTAATAATGGTGAGTCTTAATTCTTAAAGAATAACACATAATAACGAAATAACAACCCTTAGATTTTAAAATATTTTCAATTTTCAGCTCGTGGATTTTGATAATAAAAATAAAACTCTACGGTAATTTAGTTTTCCGAATTAACCCAAGGAACATAAACAAAGAAAAACAGTTGTAACCTACATTTTAAACTAAAAGCAAGTGTCGGCTCAACCTGAAATATCTCATATTTCAATAGATGTCGCTAGCGTCGAAATCAAAACAAGACAGTTAAGCTACATTTTGGCCCGAAAGGTGGGACATAAAAGTACCCCCTTGTAAATTTGTCAACAACGTAAATTCTAGTAGTTTTTAACAATATATTTTATATGGGATATATAATTGAGATTAAAGTCCACTAACAATTGTAAGTAGAGTACAAGTTGTCTAATTATAATAATTATAAATCGTTCTCTGACGACGTTATTATTTCGCTCTTTTGAATTTTAGCTTCCTTTGCCATTAATAGATGGCACCACGCTCTCCAGTAAAGTCGTTTTTTCGAAGAATCGAATAGATTCATTGCCATCTCTAATAAAAAGGGCCTTATCATAATACAGGTGGCAATGATAGAGCCGATAGTTGCTTTAAAGCGAATGGCGACTCTAGTGTAGTACCTCGATAGCTTAATAGATGTCGCTCACGGTAGGTAACTTCGACCTAGTGTATTAGGTCAGAGTGGTTTAGATTTCCCAAGCTTATATATTATAGGCTTAAACAGTAGAGATAGCTATCGTGTTTAACACATTCCACGGTTATCAACATAGATTGTAATAGATTAACTATTTAATTTTCTAAACTGGTTAAGCTGCAAAATCACTCCACATCGGGTGATGACAGAAAAGCATCAAATGGGTTTTGTTTGAAGTCGCCATTGGTTTTAAACCAAGATAAATCGTTCAGAGCGTATCAATAACGTGAAGCTAACGAAATGACAATTCGCGTTACAAGAATCCCTCTTCAATTTCTGTAAAAAACCAATAAAATGGAAAAATAAAAAGTTCGCCCACCGCGAAGAAATAACCTTGTCTGACGATTCCCTTCACAAATGGATTATTTATGGAAAAGGGGCGTCCCAATTTAGGCCCGGGCCTAGCCGACCCCCCGTAAGTGAAACAAAGTAGCCAACTCAGTCCGCCCTAGCCTCGACTGTAATCGAATCGAGTCGACTAACGTCATCTAGCGTTCCTATTTTAAGTTCTCTTTAATCAAGTATTATGGCGGCCACCAGGAGGCGACTCGCTCGAAAAGCCGCGACAATAAAAAGCAGACAGCTCCCAAACAAAACACGCGTAATAGGATTAAGAAGTCAGCCCGTACAAATCGCGACAGAGAAACTGACTTCACAAATAAAACAACGACGGACAAAATCGGGTTAGCAACAATCCCCGTAGATTGAAACTGTCGGCCATACGCCACGGAACTAAATCCACAGACAAAAGAAAATATTCCAGCTTCTATCATTCCCACGCAGATATTTGTTATCATTTAGAATTCCCACGTAGATATTTGATAAGATTTAACATTCCCACGTAGATATTTGTGATTATTTAACATTTCTACGCAGAAATTTGATAAGGTTTAGCATTCTCACGCAGATATTTGTGATTATTTAGTATTTCTAAGCAGAAATTTCATAAGGTTTAGCATTATGAATCACGCAGATATTTGTGATTATTTAACATTTCTACGCAGAAATTTCATAAGGTTTAGCATTCTCACGCAGATATTTGTGATTAGTTAGTATATCTACGCAGAAATTTGATAAGGTTTAGCATTCTCACGCAGATATTTGTAAATATTTAGTATTTCTACGCAGAAATTTCATTAGGTTCAGCATTTTCACGCAGATATTTGTGATTATTTAGTATTTCTAAGTAGAAATTTCATAAGGTTAACATTATCACGCAGATATTTGTAAATATTTAGCATTATCACGCAGATATTGGTGATCATTTAACAATTCTACGTATATATTTGTAAATATTTAGCATTATCACGCAAAGATTTGTAAATATTTAGCATTCTCACGCAGATATTTGTAAATATTCAACATTTCCACGCAAAAATATCAAAGAAAATATTACTTTCCACGTAGAAAGTTTCCTAATACTATAAATTTTAAGCAATACATTTTTCAAATATTTTCAATTTCCATCGCGGGATTTAAAACATTTCAAATAAAGGGAAACTGTAACTTTTCTTCCCGAAATAAAGCAACTGTTAAAGGGCAGAAAACCTATATTACCCTACACTCAATTTGAAAAATCTACGAGAGAGAGGGGGTCGATATAGTCGTTGTCTTTTATTCCCGGATTATGACTTAATTTAGTCAAGGTGAGAGGGCTGGTGCTGAAAAGAACAGCCCAGAATATTTTTTCCTCATCCGACACCCAAAGAAAGAGTGAAGAGAACTTTCTCTCTCTCTCTTGTAAACTTGGAAAAACTTTTAATTGGGAAAAGGTGTGAGGAGAAAGTAGCAAGGAAGCCGTGGAAATTTGCAGCCGCGTGATTAACGAGAACAAAATGCACTTCTTTGCAACGGGCCAATACAGTGCGGTGATTTATTACTCGGGATTATTTTTAATGAGTAACAAGGACTGACAAAAATTACTTTTGTAGAAATTTTCTCTGCGCTCAAAAAATAGTTTAGAGATTCATCAATTTTTCTCTAATTACGGAAACTTCTTGATTTTTTTTGGTCCAGCTATAGACTTCATTATACATTTTGCGCGAGACTTTGACAGAATAAAGCGTTCTATAAAATCGGCCCAAAACCGGTCAATTTTTTCCATACAGACTATAGATCTATAGTTCAGCAGGACTAACAACATTTGTTACTCTTTGGTTTCAGAGAAATCGGCTTATGTCCTGTCTTTATATGAATATTTTAGAGACGTACCTTTTAGGAGTTGTAGGAGGGACCCTAAGTGTTGAAGTATGTTTGGGGTTAAGGATATTTTCATGATCTAAGTTTCTTTTTAAACCCGTGGATTTGGGACTAGTATTTTGCTTATTTACCATCATACATTTATTACAAAAATCATTTAAAATACGAAAAACGGCGCGGAAAGCCGGAAATTAGTGAAGCCTAGGCTAGCAACTACGCTACTCCTAAAAATCGACTGCTCTCAATTTCTTACGGGTTTGCCAGATAAATATTTTTCTCTCACACGAAAAACCAGCCAAACATTCACCTCCTCCGAACTCAAAAGGGGGAAAGCACACCACACCAATTTTATGGAACGCTCTATTATTGCTTCCATTCATACTATTTTGCATTTAAATTGGGTAATTAGGATCATTAAACAATTATCTTCTATGAAAGGATATACCTCAAACCATATCTCTACAATGAAATCGCATTTGTTTTTGGGTTTTCACATCTTTCCTTCCATCTTTATGACAAAGCTGGACCTTTTGGAAGGAGATTTCAAACGGTTTATCCGTGCATCACCATGGAGATGGTTTTATTGGATCCATGAACTATTCCAACAGCTAACAGGTTTTTACGTTAGTTAGTTGATCAAACTTTGATCAAAGAAGTGTTATTTGATCGAAATATAATTTAATCAAATATTTTTGAATCAAACTTTGATCCTAATTTGATTAAATCTTGCAGTTCAGATTTGATAAAATTTTAAAAAAAATATTTAATAAAATTTTTATAAAAAATATTTAATAAAATTTTTATAAAAAATATTTAATAAAATTTTTATAAAAAATATTTAATAAAATTTTTATAAAAAATATTTAATAAAATTTTTATAAAAAATATTTAATAAAATTTTTATAAAAAATATTTAATAAAATTTTTATAAAAAATATTTAATAAAATTTTTATAAAAATTATTTAATAAAGTTTTTATAAAAAATATTTAATAAAATTTTTATAAAAAATATTTAATAAAATTTTTATAAAAAATATTTAATAAAGTTTTTATAAAAAAATATTTAATAAAATTGTGATAAAAAATATTTAATAAAATTTTGAATGAAAAATATTTAATAAAATTTTGATAAAACAGTATTTGACCAAATTTTGATAAAACAGTATTTGACCAAATTTTGATAAAACAATATTTGATCAAATTTTTATTAACCATTTTCGTAAGGGAACTGTGGAATGCAAAATTAGTTTTCTGTTCTTACGCCTTAAGGTGGGGTAGCGGAGTGTTTAGCACGTTCGCCTCGAAGCGAGAGGAGCCGGGTTCAATCCTAGCTTGTTGCACTGTGGGGCAAATGTTCGAATTTCATTCGTCCGAACCGCCGAAATAACAAATGTTTCAATTGTTCGAATTGGACAACTTGTCTGTTTCATTCGTCCGAATCGGTAGCATCACTTGTCCGAATTCTGTCGCTAAATTAGTATTTCTTATTGCTGTTTTTTTTGGTCCGGATTTTTTTTAGTGCAAGAATTAAAAATTAAAAACTACATTGTAAATATCGTTGTTTGTTAGTAAGTGGGAATTGCGTTGAATGTTGTGGATATTTTAGGTTAGGTTAGGTTAGGTTCACGTTAATGTCACTATTTTCTTATATTAAAAATATTTAAAAAAAAACACCAATTTAAACATAAATTGAACGACTAAATCACCAACAAAAGTTGTGATAAATTTTTCGGGCAAATGAAATACGTTTTCGGACTTACGATCCTGGTTTCCGGCATTCGGACAAATGATCATTCGGACATTTGTACCACCGTTTGGACGAATGAAATTCGTACAAATGTACCCAAATCCCTTTCTTTCAATGGGCTGTGCTGATTATTATAATGATAATTTTGGACGATTTTTAACGTTTCTTCCAATCCATCTCAGGTATTCCAGTAGGCCCCTCCCTTTCATTTCAATCAAACTTTCCCGATATCTCATTGGCTCTCTAAACCTGACGTATACTAACTGGACTGAAACGTTCACTGGTGACGTTAATCCTTGCAAAATCACTTTCCATAACTATAAAAAAAACCATTCTACTCGCGAATCATCCTTTCAACGTTACGGACTTAAAGGGGAACGGCCAAGCTTTTCCAAATATGGCCTTATTTCCGTATCAAAATATTAACAAGACGTTCAATATACTAACACGTACCTTTTTTTGTCTTGAAAAAATAGCTTTTGGCCCAAAAGGTTGAAACGAAAAGTAACGCCAAGTGTTTGGGTTTGAATTTTCGCCGCCACCTTAGGGGCTCCCGCCAGCGCCCCTAACCCCGTATGAGCGATTTGCGAACTATCCTAACTTTTAAAATCACGCAATTTAGGCTTAGGTCTCTTATAACTGGAACATATTTTTCGCGTCTTTAGCAGCGCGCGCTTTTACGTTGTTTTTCTGTCTCACACCGACTCCTCACCAGATATCGCGGCGGACGCGCGCTTTTCAATTTCCCGAAATTTCTTTATTTTTTTTTAAATTAACCACTCAATATTTTTTACGCGGTTTTCGCCATCAATTTTAGTTTTTAATGGGCTATAGGACTATCTAATTGGTTAAAGCTTGACCGTTCCCCATTAAATAATTAATGAACGATTCTCTAGTATTGTATATTCCATCTATGGATAATTACGGTTAAAAATAACCCTAGCATAGCGTCAAACCCAAACCAGCCAACAAAGGACGTGATATCACAGCCCGAGTAAAAAGATTCATAGATGCAAGAGCCTTTTAAAAGCATTCCTCGCGTTAATCGCGTCGAGACAGATTTCTTCAAAAAGGCGGCCGGGGTCACTCGCCAATTTTTACTTATCGAAATGGGCACTCAAGTTTTTTTCCTCCGACAAATATCCCTTTCTAGAGAAGAAGAGAACACGGCGAGGAAGACAGCGTAGAAGGGGCATCGTCTCTTTCTGTCGCCGAGATATGACGACGACGTGGGGACACTCTTTCCATAAACAACTTTATCACGTAGACTGAATAGAGAGAGAGACAGAGTCCCAGAAAATATAAATCACGAAGATTGAAGAAAATTTCGCCTCCATTATTTAAAAAAAGGCACCAGGGGGCAGCATCAGCCGAAGGGGGAAGCACCCGATTTAGAAAAGGTTCCAAAGAGTTTTCTATCTTTTCCATACAGGATAAGTAGAAATATTCCCTTTTTTTAGTTTCTTATTTCACTTCGATAAAATTATGTCCATTTATGGCTCGCTTTATGGGCCATGGGACACATGGCTAAGACGAAAGCCTTACAAACTGTCCCGGTGTGGAAATGGCCTCGAAAAGTTACAGGTCTCGCGCGATATTGAATCGAATGTTTGGGGGGGGGGGCGAAAGGGAAGTTATTACAATTCACGAAAACGTAGAGGCTTCCCTGTAAATCGGCTTTTCCTTGTAACAGCTCGATGAAAGTGACTGGTAATCGGCAACGTTGTATCTTTAAATTTAATCCGGTGAAATGTTTTAAAGCAAAGTCAATGTCAGACGGTATTGGAAACGTTATATGTACGGAACTTATTTGAAATGCATAGTGCCATTTAACTCTAATTAGTTACAAAGGAACTCAAATTCGTGGCGTGTAATCGACCACGTAGAAATATGTATATACAGTTTGGTACTCGCATTATTGCACTAATGTATGTAATTGTAAAGATATACCATCATGGAAATGGTTGATTAAATTTGATTTAAGATATATATACAAATTTGTACTTACATACAATGTTTGAAATTCAACTTTATTCGCATTGCATAAATTTATTTGATCCAAACAGAATTGGATTCAAACTGGATGTTTCTTGATTGCGGATGAAACCAAATTATTTTTATTGGATAAAAACATGTATCGAGTACAAAATAGCAGAATCAAATTTACTAGTCACACTATGCGACACAGAAAAGACCAAAATTTGTAGGCAATTTGTAACCGTTTATAAACAAAAATTTCAGGATCGCCAATAGTAATCAATTTACTCTATCCAGAATTTCAGGTATGATTCCCGAATTAACCATCGTAAAACATTTTTTAAAATATTTAAAGGCTTAGGTTTTCTTCTGCCTGTCACCCTTTAAATTTACTTTCCTTCCAAACAAATAGGCCAACGTGTTCTGATTTTCATAATTAATTTAAATTATTAAAAAAATTTAATAGTTTGCGTAGTGCAAACTTAGCTTTACATGAAGTGATTAGCACCCTAAATTTCATGAAAGCATATATTCCTTTCTCCTAAACGACCAGGATCGACTTCGACGAGTACAGAAGTAAATTTACATCCTCAACCGCAAACCATCCCAAACCCATTAGAGTCTGTCCGAAGTATAACCATACACGAAACAATTTTCAAATATATAAAACCGACACACTTGATAAAAACATTTAAATTCCCAACACCGACCGCGGAACACTATCAAAAACTTAAATAGCTCGACATTATAATTCAACACAATAGCGACATTTCGCAATCATCGCCGTAGAGGAGAAATAACAAAAAGAGTTGGAACATGGCCCGAGTCTAACGTCCCAATTCGAATCAGAAGCGAGCACCAGGAATTCGGAAAACTTTACAATGAGAAGTAGCTAACGCCAGAAAGGAAGAGAACAGATTCCTTTATATCCTTTCTCTCTACAACTTCCGGCGTAGAATACTCTAGAAGCGCTAGGCCTACTTTCTTCATTTTCTCATCCCCTGCCCGTTCGACCTCCCCGCGTGGCTATCCTGATTTCAGCCTTCGCTCTTTTTCGCTTTTACCATTTTTCGGGGGTTCTATTCGAAAGGAGGAGGACCGAAAGAAACGGTGAATAATGTCGCCAGCGCCGCCTTTCGTGCGGATTTACTGGAGCGAGAGTTTTTATTTTCCATTTTTCGGTAGCGAAAAAGAAAGTACCCCCAAAAAAAGGGACGCGATGGCTAGAGCTGAATTTTTCCTAGAAAATATATATAAAATACTTTATATAAGCATATACTCGTATTATAAAAATAGTTCGGTGTATAGTTGCGAAATGAAAGTAAAGAAAAAAACCATGTAACGTTATAAATAGGAAAACGGCGACGAATTACAGTTCGCCTGGATTGACCGCCAGGGCATTTTTCCATTTCTAAAACGGCGCTCTCTTTCCGGAAAAAGCTATTAAGACGTGTTTAAAGACCCTCAAACTCGCCGACTCTTATGTATTGCTTTAAAATAGATTAATGTAAATGTTTTCGTGATTTAATTTTTACGCCAAATTTTCGAAAGATTGAATTTGCGGGTTAAAACCTAGTAGTCGGCTTTACGCTGAACTTTGGCGTTGCGCGTGTGAAACACTTCTACAGGCGTTTGTAGGTCACAAATAGACCAGATTTCGTGAGGGAAAACTTAAATTAAAGGTCTTAAATTTTAGCGTTAAAAATACTATTTAGTGCTTGAAATCGACATAAATAATAAAGTAGCCCTTAATTTAAATATATTCAAAACGTATCAAACGTTATTTTTTATTATCTATAAGTAAAATACGAAACTATTAGATTGGCAATATCGTCTAAAGTTATCCGATCTGAGGAAATAATATCAGATCAGTTGATACGGGTCATAAAGTCAAAATTAATCTGAATTCATTGTAAGGTGACGGATAAAAGTGGAATGGATTTCAGATGCTTCACAGTTAATGATTTTACATATCCAACGATTAATTTCCTTTCGAAATTTTAATTACTGTTTATTTTGATAGGTTTTCCACAAAATTTTATACATAGTAAACGCATAATTTGGATAACTGTGGTTAGATTTCTGGGTGAGGGAAATATATAAGTATATTTGCTATCACGTGCTAAATTCGGCCCGAATTTTTCAAACGCATGGTTGGCCATTTAAATAATTGAACAGCGCGTGCCAACAAATATACCACTTTTATAAATGTTTTGACTATATTGTATTATATGTTATAGAAATAGCTAATGGTCATTGAAAGCACCAAGAACTAAGGAATATAAAAAGGATTTAATGTTGTTCTTAAAACATACGATATTTTAAGAAATCTGCATACAAAACCTACAAAATTTTTAAATTTGAAATGGTGTCATTCCAATCCACTTAAAAATAGTTAACTAGTCTATACATTGCCTTTAATCTTTAGGTTCAACTAATTCGAGGCTCTCTAGTTTTCACGTCCGCGATAAAAAGAAATCTTATAAGGAAGTATGAACCAAAAAACGCTGAAAACTTTCCAACTTTCTCATCCTCAAGCAGCTTTGTTTTTCTAAAAAAAGGCTCGCAAAGGCTTAAAACTCAAATCTATTAAATACGTCAAAACGGACTTGTGTGCGGTAAAATTAACTTGTCATATTAGTGGATGAGTTAAATCCCGTATGGAAAACTTCCTGGAACCACTACCCAAAAATTACCATCGTCTAACTTAGTTATTTAAAAAAAATAGGAGAATAATGCTAATATAGCGGTTGCCTTTATAGAGGCTTGTCAAACGGGAAGAAAGTGCGAAAAAGTGTTAAAAAAAACATTTTTTAGACTTATTTACCTTAAAAAGAGAAAGAATGACTTTGAAATTTTCCCTGGAATATCCGCATCTAATATAATAATCTTGATAAATGAAGGTATTCATCTTTTTTCGTTTTTTTTTCAAGGAAAACTTGATGAACTTGGGTAGAATTTTTAACTCTGCCCACGCTTCCGAGTTTTCCGGCAAGTTATAAAATATGAACATTGATAACGCAAGTGAAGATAGTTAAGTTCCAGAAGAGGATAAGGTGATAAGTAAAAACCTTTTTATCCGGCATACGCGTGGAAACCGCCATTGTAGTGGAAGTTACAATATTTTGGAAAAGCAACAGCCAAGTAACGTAGAATCGCATTAATTTCTACCTAAAAAAACCCACCAAGTTTTAACTAGTTTACATCACGCGAGGTGGCGCCACCAGTCTCCCAGATGAGTCGAGGTACCTAATCCGTAAAAAGTAGTACTTTAATTTCACTTCCTCCGAGAAACCCCAGAAAATCGCATTATTCACTCTGCCGCTTTTAGTCATCTAGCTTTGTAGTATCTACACCATAGGGTATAGTTATTACGAACGTGCTGCCCCCTACGGTCACCATCTTATTAGCTAAGAAACTACGGAGAGCGGCGAGTCCATTAAGACGCGGACTGCCTCCGCTTGTTTTTCTGTCATCTGCTCGCGACAGCTCTCCTCTCTTCCGAGCGCTCTTTTTCTTCAGCAACCGTGCCATTGAGAGCTTTTACCACTTAAAGCCACGAGCTCCGGAGTCAACCACCCTCCCTGCCACCCACCGCGCCAAATAAAGGGAAAAAATGAAAAAAAGTCATCCGAGAAAATTTACCCTTCTCTATTATTTTTGAGAAGTTTTCTCCTTTTCATAAGAATATAACGGGATGCCGCGAAAGACCAAAAAGTTGCCTTTCACTGATGTGTGATGCGGCTCGATTCTTCTGTCAAATTGTTTACTAGCTTTCCAAAACTTCCCCCTCAAAGTTTCTCCTCCCGATCAAAAGCATCTCCCCTTTCGCCTCCTCTAAAACTTAAAATCTAAAGATTACTTCTTTGCTTCCATTATTAGGTTTTGAATTGAAATGAGATCGTTTTTATTAAAAGAAAAAAAGCTTTGAGATAGCTGTCGCTTTTGCAGTTTTCTTTCGAGAAAAGTTATATGACTGTTAGCGCCGCCTGTTGGTACACTTTTGAAATACCAGTAGGGGGTATTTACTACGGCCTAGAGGGGAGAGATGAGTTACCCCAATTGTAACTTTTGAAAATTTCATAAAGAAATGCCACGCCTACATTTTCTTTGGGTGGTATATACTTCGAAACCGTACTGGGTTCCTTTCCATTCAAAAATTGGTTAAATTTAGAGTAACCGAAATTTCGCGCAATTTTAAAGGGAATTTAGTATCTTTTTCGGAGGGACTACACTTCCATTGATTTGAAAGAATATTGGGTTTCAATACAATGAGAATAGTACCGTAGTGTTGGATAACGCCTTCTTCGGCTTAGTCGCTGCGTGAGAATCTTCTCCATAAAATGTAGATAGTAATTTTGTTTCAGTAAGAATTTACAGTTTATACATTTAAAAAAATGTATTATAGACACCCTTTTTACCCGTGTGATTAAACGTATCAACGGTTTCCAATTTTCATTGCTCAAAAATCATCTAAAGTAATTGTTCAAACATAAGACCTTAATAGTAATCTAAATTATGTAAATTACAAAACAAAAATAAACTGATGTAATCCGTAAGTGGAAACTGTCGCTAACAAGAAGAGTACCCGAGGTGTTTGTTCAAAGTCGGGCGTAATGTAGACCTATATGAGATATGAAATTTCCCAAAAGGAGACGTTGCACTACCCATTCGATTTGCCATGGCAACCGAAAATGTTTTTGAACACTTAAAACCAAATAAATCTCCTTTTAAAAAAAAATTGAAAATCACGAAATGGGTAATTTGGACCACATTTAGGTAAATTTCATCAAGTTTGGATAAATTGGAACATTTTTGGGTAAAATAAGGAAAAAATCTTTTTTTTTTTGTTTTAGGTGGTGAAAAACATTTTTGGTTGCCACATGTGGCAAATCGAATGGGTAGTGCAACGTCTCTTTTTAGGAAATTTCCTATCTCATATAGGTCTACATTACGGCCGACTTTGAACAAAATCGGCAATAAACACTTCGGGTACTATCCCAGTAAGTTTGGCAGCTTCCGCGATCACCATTAAAAGACTTCCATAACGAAATTTAACGAATTCCGAACAACTAATGACAAAACAAATAAAAAGGTGACCCGTTTAAAACCCCCTTAACGGCGAATACGACTCAAGAACAAAAACACCTAAAAAAGGAAACTCGAAAATGGTCGAAGAGAGGAAATGAGCGCAGCGGAGGGACAGTTTCTGTCACTAGATGGGGCGAACGCTCATATTAACGACGCATTATCAAAAGACGATAAAAACGCGGAAAGAAGAAGTACAATGTATCGGCTTAATCAAATTCTCGAGTTCGCGCGCGCGAGGAGAGTGTTCCGAGAAAGCGATAACAAATTGCGCGTGAGAGAGAACGAAGTATTTTTATGGAGCTTTCACCAACACACTTAGAAGGCGCTAGCAACCGTACTCAACACACGCGCAAAGAGAATGGAAAGGAACAAGCGCGAAATAACGAGCCGGCACGGGATGAATTATATTCTTTTAGCGAGCCGCTGCAACGGCGAAATGGGCCCAAAATAAAGACAACGACGACATTTTTAGAGTATCCCATAAATTGTCCACCCCTTGTTTATTACTCGCTGGTCACCCTTAAATAAAGCGCTAAAACCCAGAGGGACCCGCGACGCTACTGCCGCGCGCGGGTTTAAATGAAAAGCTGATTACATCTTTCACATTCTTCGCAGCGTGCCCCCTTCGCGTAGGGTTAGGGACCTAGGGTAGCGGCTAATTTTCCAGGCTCGGAGTTTTCCTAACGTTTTAGGCCAATTTTTATTAGCGTACGCGTTTCTAGTCATTTCACGGCGAAAAAGCCCCCATCCCCGGTAAAATGAGGAGTCAAATAGTTTGGAAGCGTGCCAAAAATTCCCCATTTAAAGTATAAGATAGTTTTCTAGTACGCTTATAGTTCAACCGAGGCTTAGATAACAGTACGCACCCCCGTAAAGCGTTCCGCCCCGCGTTACCCGAACCGACTCAAAATCGCTTCCCACTATACGTATAGAAAATTGCGAAGCTCAAAATATTTTCTAGATCCGGAGTGAAATAACATTGCGTTTTGGGATGAGGTAGGGGTAGGGGTATTGCGGGAATTTTCATTTTTTGATGGACCTATATTTAAAGGAATACTGGGGGAATTTTTTTACTACCCAAAAATACTATTTTTTAAAACGCTATCAGCTCTTATATTCAAAAATATATATCCGTTCGCGCCATGGAGGAGTAAAATGGCAATTACTTTGCGAGAACTTATGGAGAAGAGAGAAATACCGGATTCGAAATGATATCATTTGTCCATGTCAACAAAATGCGTTACGTTATAGAAACCCCTAGCGGGAGAGGGTAGCCGAAAAAAGGGGTTATTCCCTATATATATCTAAAAATCGTAATCCCCCTCTATAATACAGGATTGAGAAATGGGACGCCATCGGAACAGGATGGACTGACTGAAAGCGACGATGCTGTTGGAACTCGAGATGGAATGATGTGCAAAATATATCGACGATTTTTTCCTTTTTTTTTCACGCCAATTATTTTCTTTCCGACCTATTTTGCCTGGCGAAGAATAAGATTCGCCCGAGAATGAAAAACCATATCTTAGGGACGAGAAATCGAGTTTCAGGATTCAAACGTCTCGTGCTAAAAAAGGATGATATCCTTTCCCAAGGCCTTTAATGTTAAGGGTAAGAGAAAATATATTCTAAATATTTTTTTACAGTTTTGACGACTGGGTTTATAAAACCGCCGTTATCGCTTATAAACAGAGAAAGTTTTTAAAATTAGCATAATACGGGGGACTTCCCCTTAAATGTATTGTTTAAAAAGTCGTAGTACATTAATATCATTAATAAAATAATATCATGAGTGTATTAATTTCAACCATGAATAGCGTTTTACATTTGACTGCTCTCGAGTGCTTTAGATCGCTCTGATCAACATTTTATGTTCCATTTCGCGCTCTCGGGTGCCCCGAGATCGCCCAAAACTGATCTGCCGATTTCGACAGATCAACGGATCGAGATGAAGATCGGAGACAATTTTTGCGTGTTCCTTTTAGATTTTTTGGCAAAATGGCAGACCAAGACGCAAAAATTCAAATGACTAACAACCCAAAACAACAAAGCGCGGGAATATGATAGTGGAATGTTCGATTTGCGGTTTTACTCTATGTAGATCGGGGCGAGATCTATGACGTCAGAGACAGATTCGGAGCGAACCTCGAGCAATCAAATGGAAAACGCTATTAATCAGTAGACAAGTGTTTGTCGTTGACTCGATCCACAAAACGTTTCCGGGATTGCGCGATTTAACCGGCGAAGAAAATGACTCGTGATTCTTAGAAAAATACCGGTACTTTGACAAAATTACTTTTTAATCATAAATAATGGAATTTATTATTAATATTCTTACTTATTTTCGTCAATTAAAATGGTGTGTATTAAAATTTTAGAAAGTAAATTTCGCCCTAAGCCTTAGCGCTGAAAGTGCTGAGAGCTAGTGAAGTTTCAAAATGTTTCCCTTCGATACAATTTTTGAGTGGCGTCGCGTGACCAACGTCATAATAACTAAGCCCTCCCATCCTAGTGACTGAGCATAGACTACCTAATGCAGTTTGGTATTCATGATTGAATGATCAGAAGACCGTAACGTCTACTAGAAGTATATTATATCCTTAATAAGAAGTATTCATATCCGTATAAGCCAGAAATTTGAACCTTCACAGACTCGTTTACTTTTTAAAAGATATTTCGGGAATAAATTGTATGGTGTAAAATATGCCATAACATGTCGGTGAGTAGTTTTTGCTTAACATTCTTGAACGAAAAGTGTACACTTTTTACACTAAATCAATCTATTCCTCAGTCGCAGTGGTAATAATTACTCTACACTTTAAAAGGTTTCAATTCAAGTAAAGATGAGTATTCAAATTTGGTCGACTTGTAAAGTCATAGTCGCCTGGTTAAGTCAGTGTCACAGTCGATGAAATTAATTTTGAGAAAATGTATACACTTTTATTCTCAAAACAAGTGAAATGCATTTATTTGTTCAGGTTAACGGTAATAGTTAGCTATTGGCTCGCGTGGAATGAAGAGCTTTCCACGACCTTCTACGCATTGTAACCCGGCCACCTGAATTAGTAGCATTAAAAGTCGCTAGATAACTGGGGTATAAGGTGGTGCTGATTAATGTTGTTTTTATTGATTATTATGGTTCTTACTCTTTTATGGAACCTTTTTCCCCTGGCTACACTACACCAAGTTACCAACCCAAACAATTTGCAAGGACAGAATTGGAGTAAACTGACGTCAAAAGGGTACTCTACCTCTAAACCACTCAATTGTACTCTCACGTCAGAAAAAATTTAATTTATCAATAACTTAATTTTTCAATCCAGATTGATCATTCTCTCGTAAGCCAGAAAAATAAAATTTAGATACATGTACTTTGACCGAGTAATATATTGTTAATAATAAATTTTACAGACGGGATTTGAGTGAATTTTGGGGTTCGGCGTTCGGATAAGAAATTTTCTGTTCATTTCTTTTATATCCATATCCGAAAATTATCCGAATAAAAACTTATTTGTTGCATATTAAATCTTATATTAGTCGCGAATAATATCCATGAATAAATAGTTAATCGACTTTTTTATGATTAATTGAAATTTTTCGGTTAATTTATCCATTTCCCCGAGCTCTAGTGAATTTATAACATGTACTCCAAACAGCTAAAATAATTCTTTAGATAAGAGATATCGAAATATACCCGCGATTTTAGACCAAAATTAGGCTAAAAAGACCCAGGAAAAATCCCACGTATAAAAAAATCGTAAAACCAACTAGAAATTCAACCCCAAATAACCCTAAAAACTAGGCAACTACCGCTATAAAAAAATCACGTA
Source organism: Leiobunum rupestre (assembly GCF_980474605.1). Lineage (NCBI taxonomy): Eukaryota > Metazoa > Arthropoda > Arachnida > Opiliones > Sclerosomatidae > Leiobunum > Leiobunum rupestre. The sequence goes on along the minus strand of NC_143392.1, from coordinate 27,531,894 downwards.
TATCCAAATTTACTGTCGATTAATTAAATCCGGGAAGAATTTTTAATAGAACGGCGTTGTTCGAGGGGTAGGTGTAGGGGCGAAGGGTAACGTAAGAGAGGTAGGCAGAAACCCCACCACGCCCTGGAACCATTTCGCGACACGAGGGCGAATTGGGCCGGATCGCGAAATAATCATTCACTAAACTTAGCGTGTTCAATTTTTCGAGGCGTAAAAAGTGGAAAGTGAAATATAGTTGAGGAATACGGCGGAAGGGGCCCCCTACAACCTCTACATGGAATAAAAAACAATAGAAGAAAAATATAAAAATTCGGGGATGGAAGAACAAGGAATAAATGGCGCATCGTTCGAGCGCCTCAAATGGAGCACAAACGGCCTCATTTTGGACGCGCGCGTTCCTCCAGGGGGAGTCACCGTCGGGCCAGGCCGTTTGTAGGGGAGAAGAAGGAAGCCCAAGACCAAAAGGATGCTCTACAGCATCTTCCTTACAACAACAACGCGGGAAAAAATATCTTTCTAACACTAAAAGAAGATAGAGGTACAAGAAAGTTCAAAGAAAACTCGACGGGAAAATGACGAAAAAAGGGGATCTGGGCAGATGGCTCCCTACAGTACCCGGAACATCTCTTACGAAATCATTTTTGTAGGTATATCTAATTTTCCCGGTACCCGTTCTAAAGAAAGTAACGACTAAAATATCAAATCTGTTGTTGGGAAATTAGTCAACGTGAACCCTATTCAGATATTAATTCTCCGATTTCTTTAAAATCGAGTGAGGGGGTAATCACTAACTAATTAGGTGTCAAAATTGTGGGTAATCAACATAATACATCGAAAAAAGTTTAAAAATCACTTGAAATCCTAGAAAAAAAATTAACTTGAAACCACCCAAAATTTGGGAAAAATCACTGGAAATTACTAAAAAAAATAAAATCATCGACATTTTCTGCGAAACAACCATAATTTTTTTAGAAATCACTTAAAAATTTAGAAGAAACACTTGAAATCACCGTAATATTGTGATAAATCACTTGAAATTACCGAAAAGTTGTGATAAATTACTACAAATCACCGAAAAGTTGTGATAAATTACTACAAATCACCGAAAAGTGGTGATAAATTACTACAAATCACCGAAAAATTGTTAAAAAAAACTTGAAATCACCGAAATATTGTGATAAAGCACTTGAAATCACAAAATAAAATAAAAATCATCGAATATATCTGGTAAATCACCGAAAATGTTTGAGTAATCAACGAAAAATTTAGAAGAAACACTTGAAATCACCGAAAAATTGTGATAAATCAATTGAAATCATAGAATAATTGTGAGAAATTATTTCAAATTACCGAAATGACGGGATAAATTACTGAAAATCATATAATTTTTATCGAAAATAACTAATCAGGTGTGACTACCCCCTCGGTTACGAATGGTCCTATTGGTTCGTTTTCGGCCTCAGGCTAAAAGTTTATTCTTTTTTATAAGTTCGAAAAGCAAAAAATAAATAAAAATAAACGTGAGGTGAGAAAACTATTCTTGTTTTTTTTTTGGAAAGTACCTGATAAGAAATTGGGCATCGTTACCAGGAGTTGTTCCGTAAAATCGGGTCACTGCGCGGTTCACTATACGGGGAGATCGATTTCATACAGTTTTAGTATGAAGTTCAAAACGTAAAAATTTACGAAAACTACGTAATCAAATTATAATTTATTTATTAAGTCTTCGCCCATCGGTAATCGTATTATCGAAAAATATCTCTACAAACCGTAAAATAAATTGAAACGATTGTTTACGTCCACGGCACTAACATTGCTCGCTAAAAAATAAAAGCGCTTAAAAAATGAATTTGGCTCCCAGCCCAAAACATAAAAAAAAACCCGGCAAACTACAACGCGGGATCCTAAAAAGTTGTGACAAAGTAGGAACACTCCGACCATAGTGATTCCGACTCGTCTAAACTCGGACGAGCGTTGGAAATGACCGTTTCAAGCTGTCCCAAAAACCAAGTTAAATATAAAATGCGGAGGCGGGTTCGCGCAACGTATCTGGGTTATAAGCCATCTCGGACGCGCGAAAAAGAACGCAGTTCAGACATGGACAAAAAAAAGGCCGGAGAAGATTGATAAAATTCGGTGGACTTACTGGAAAGAGGCGACTCTCGCAGTAGCGTCGATGAGGATGGTTCCTCCGATCGTCTGCCTTTTTCCTCCGCATCCCGGTAGCATCCCTTAAGACCCGATTTCTTTAGCATCCACTATACGCAATCCGGATAATGAAGAAAAATAAAAATAAAATGGACGAAACAAAAAATAGATTTTTTTTTCAATTCACTTCGATAAAAAAAATAAAAATAAAAAAAAATTAAAAATTATTAAAAAGTCAGTATTTTACGCGGATTTCGATCTAAACTACGCGACGAAATATTTTCAAGGGTGAAAAAGTCTGACTAAACGGACGATGGTCAAGCGGCATTTTATTTTTGAGTCCCGCCACGGTCACAATCCACGTCTGGCGGGTGTCTTTCTAAGCGCCCCGTCGGCGACTCGACCCACCAGCACCCGAACAAGGCGAGCCGGCAAAGCGCTCTCAGCTGCGACGCATCGTAGCCGGACGCGTCCGTCTCATTGGCCTCTCGCACCTGAGGCCCTCTTCAAATAAACTCTCCACCCGCTCCGCTCAGAGCTCTCTCTGGCGCCTGACAGAGGACCCGCTTCCGCTTCTGGTGCGCGCTGGTGCCGGAGGTGCTGCCACGGCTCCGACGAAATCGCCACGCATCCAACAGTTTTCGTCTCCCTTTTATCCCAGCATCACTTACGAGCGGGAATCGGGGGGACGCGCAAGGGGGGGGGCGACTAAAAACACCACCGGAGCGCCGCGTCGCGGTCACCCTCGTCAACTAACCTCGCTCTCCCTCGAGACGTAATAGCTTTACCGCGGCTGCAATTATGATCTTTCGTTGGGGGGGGGGGCATCCTTTTCCTTCCCCCTCCATCTTCTCATTTTCATCGTAACAGCAAATACTTACATTAATTTCGTTGTATTTTAAAATATGTTGTCAAATAAGATATTATTTTAACAAGAAAGAAGCAAAAAATACTACCCTCATTCGAGTCATGTTTTACTGAATGGTTCTACCGTGGGGTGGCGGAGTGGTTAGCACTTTCGCCTCGCAGTGAGAGGAGCCGGGTTCGATCCCAGCTTGTAGCACTGGGTGAAAACTCGGAGCAAATCCTTCCGCCTTGAGTTTGCAAGTTTTCTTCCCACTAGTTTAAGAGGTTTTCCCCCGAGCTCTCCGGTTTCCCCCTACCATGAAAACGTGTTGAGGTTAACGGTAATAGTTAGTGTAGGGAGCTGTTGGCTCGCGTGGCATGAAGGGCTTGCCACCACCCTCCAACGCATTGTAACCCGGCCACCTGAATTAATGGCTTTAAAAGTCGCTTGATGACTTAGGCCTAAGGTGGTGCCTAGCTGGTTATTATTATTACAACCCAGATTAGTAATCCACCCAAAGAAATTTCACTTATCATTCTTTCAGTGCATCATGTAACAATTTTTAACATCTTAAGTTTAAAAATTGGTAATAGCATAAGTAACATAATTTACATAAGTATAGCGCAGAACGAATTCGATGAATGATAGTCGGTCGTGGAGTGATTTGCGAAAAAGGAAGTTTCCGAACCGGAAATTCATCCCTTCCTACTCTTTCCGTTGGCCAAATAGTTGGTTAGTTTGTTGACGTGAAATATGAGCGTACACTCGTTTAGGTTTGAAATTCGAAACTAACAAACTTCGGAAATGGAGCCAGTGTTTATAATAGTAACTCAAAAGTTTCTTTTATTTCGCAAATATATACAAATATTTATTTTTATCTTCTGATTCAATAATTCATCATTATTTCCCAAAAGTAAACGTTATTTACACTTTTGAAAGTGTTTCAATTTTTAATTAGTACTAAAGTGTCATACTTATTTATATTGCGTTACTAATGATATTACTTGAAGTATGGCCAGTCTTAAAGCTATGTCAGTAAATACAACGCTCTTGATACAAGTCAATTATAAAAATAGCTATAAAGCACAATATATATGAAATCGATTTCCCTCATATTTTCCGGGTTTTTTGCGCTTAATTCCTGGCTATTTTTCGCCTTCAAGAGGCTGATTGTTTCACGATAAGAGACCTTTCATAAATTAGCTTTCCTCATCAGCGCCCACGTTCGCAACCCTGATAAAAAATTAACCCTTGCTGATATTTTTCTGACGTATATTGCCAACATTCTTAATTACCTTATGCTTTTGCCAAAATTCTTAATTCCCTATTATTTTGGCAACAATCTTAATTCCCACCGCAATGTTTTGGCAACAACCTCAATTCCCTAATGTTTTTGGCAAAAAATTTTATTCCCATCCCGATGTTTTTGTAAAAAATCTTAATTCCCATCCCGATATTTTTGGCAAAAATCTTCATTCCCATCTCGAAGTTTTTGCCAAAAAATTTAATTACCGTCCCGAGGTTTTTGTAAAATTTTTTAATTACCTAAGGTTTTGTCAACAATATTAATCCCCTAATGTTTTTGGCAACAACCTTGATTCCCTAATATTTTTGGCCAAAATCTTAATGCTCGTCCCGATGTTTTGGTCAAAGTTCTTCATTACCTAATAAGTTGGCCCGATTTTGTTTAGGCAAAAATCTTAATTCCTATCCCGATGTTTTTGGCAAAAATCATAATTCCCGTCGCGATGTTTTTGTCAAAATTGTTAATTGCCTAATGTTTTGTCAACAATCTTAATTACCTAATGTTTTGGCAACAACCTTAATTCCCTAATGTTTTAGCACTAATTTTAATTCCCTAATTGTCCACAATTTTAATTCCCTAATTGTCCACATTCTTAATTCCCTAATGTTTGGCAACAACCTCAATTCCCTAATGTTTCGCAACAACCTCAATTCCCTAATGTTTTTGGCAATAATCTTAATTACCATCCCTAAATTTTTGTCAACGATCTCAATTCCCTAATGTTTTGTCAACAATCTCAATTCCCTAATGTTTTTGGCCAAAATCTTCATTCCCATCCCGATGTTTTTGGAAAAACTCTTAATTTTGCCAACAGTTTTAATTCTCTTAATGTGTTTGCCAATAATCTTAATTCCCACCTCATATGATTTTGCCAACAGTTTTAATTCCTTTAATGTGTTTGCCATTAATTCGTAATTCCCGGAAATATTCCAGGTTTTCCAGGTTTGTACGAAAGCGAAGTGATTGAGCTACCTAGTTCCCTCAAATAGACCAGACCTACAAAAAACCACGGGTACTCGACTACCAATTAACTCAACGTCAAGATAGCTAATTATTATCAAATCCAGCTCCGGAATTAAATTAATTAGTCTGGTTGAAGTTTAATAGCAATCCTAATAACGGCTATAATAAAAGGCTCGTGTAATCGTCGGCAGGTCAGCGCTCGGACTAGAAGACTGTCCTGAGATTCGTCAATATTAAAGGCTGTCGGGCTTTCGCTTATCGCCCTATAAAACCAAGCTCGCCCACTAATCAAAATCTACACTTCAATACGTTTAATAAGCAATGAGGAAGAGAGCTTTGCCAATTCTGGCGACGCGGCGATTTCTCATTCATTCCCTTCATCTCGCCCCGCCTTCCATAATAGCTCTATCGTTCCACGCGCATAAATTATAGGCTTTATAATATTCAGAAACGGCCATCGCACTAGGCTCAGGCTTAGTGCCAAAATAAGTCAAGTCCAATTTCGTACGTTTCGAGACCTTATACATTATTTTTTTAATAATTTTATATTATTTTTATTCACTTTATTTTTATTTTTATTATTTTTATATCATGTTATATTATTTTTATTCGCTTAATTTTTTTTATATCATTTTATATTATTTTTATTCGCTTAATTTTTTGTTTATTATTTTTATATCATTTTATATTATTATTTTTTTATTCAATTTTTTTTATTATTTTTACATCATTTTATATTATTATTCTTAACTTAATTTTTATATACTATTATATCAATTTATATTATTTTTATTCGCGTTTTTTATACTATTATATCAATTTATATTATTTGTATTCACGTTTTTATTTTTTTATACTATTATATCAATTTATATTATTTTTATTCGCGTTTTTTATACTATTATATCAATTTATATTATTTTTATTCACGTTTTTATTTTTTTATACTATTATATCAATTTATATTATTTTTATTCGCGTTTTTATTTTTTTATGTAATATTATATCATTTTATATTATTTTTATTCGGTTTATTTATTTATCATTTTTATATAATATTATAATATTTTTATTCGCTTTATATTTTTTATTATTTTATTTTTTAGAAATTGATTTAAAAAATTTAGTTTAATTTTCAGTATTTCGGATTTACACATCTTTAAAATAGAACAGTAAAATAATTGGGTATTATTTTAGCAAACTGGCAATACAAACATTTAAAGTGTATAATAGGGCGCAATGGCGTTATTTCTTCCGAAATATCATAATGTATTTTCCGACTTCACAAAGCAAATTATGAAAAACGTAGTTTTTCGTACTTAGCGTGATTTTGCTTTAAGGTCGACGTATACTAAGGCACTTTAATCAAAGGCAGACGGAGAGTAAAGTCTGTTTCTAAGCTTTTAACCGAATAACCCAAGATTTTAAAACAGCGCGTAAAATAGGGGAAGGGGGTAAAGTTTGCGATATAAACTATACCCTCTCCCCACCTTCGACGGAAGTATTGGGTGATAAGACCTAAAATAGGCCAAGCGGGTGGTGGTCAATCAGCTTAATAGGGATCGCTTTCCTCCGCTAAGACGAAGGCGCACTTCGGTTTGCAGCGCCGCCCGTAACAAGCGGGCAAGCATGAAATTAAACTCCGAGAATACATTAGAAGTGTCTTCCATCCAAAATTCAAAACCTTTTCGCAACAATTATATTAACATAATGAGATATTTAATTTCACTCATCATTCACGGAAACCCTTGTTCTACGCATTTCTAATTTCGCTAAATTCCTGCCACTGCTGGATTCATCCCGATTTCAAATTTACATTCATTTTCTAAGGTATTAAAGGATATTGTAACAGCGCGTCCAAAAATATAATTAAAAAGATAACGCCTTATAAATTAACCTTTTTACCCACAATCCTCAGGGATTTGTGCGTATTAATTTCACCAAAAGTAGCATGCTACTTTTGGTTTCACGTATGGTGTCCGCACGATTTCTCTAGGAGCAACAAACACAGCACCCCACACAAGGAGAACGCAACCCGTCAAAAGTCGTGGATTTTCTTGCGTACAATTTTCATTGGTTAAAAGCTTTAGCGCCTGCTGCCGTCGGAAGGGGAAAATTCGGAGATTGTCTTCCCCCTTTCCGTAAAACGTTCAGCGTAAAGGTTCATCCAATGAAATTTGTACACAACACTGCGTTAGCGTGTTTAAAGGCTAGCTGCGTTCTCCTTGTGTTTGTTTCTCCTACGTTAGAGGTACCATGACACATGATACGTCAATCAATTGGATATATCATAACCTCGTAGGCATTGTTAACATATGTGAGATCGGGACTACGGGAGTATGGCATTTGCCCATTTTATTAATTTTTTGAGATTTTCTACAGACTTTTTTTAAATTAGGAGCGACTTGGTTGAATATTATATTTTGAGTTAGTACATTTTAATTTTAAGGGAGATTTCTGAACCATTCGCGGGACCCCACAACCCACGTACGCACTATTGTCATATTGGACTTTCGTATCAATTGATACTGGCGCCATCTAACTCGTTCGCGTTTCGCTACTTTATTTCCGAAACCGTGTAACTCGAAAAAACCTTTTTATCTAAAAAAAATTTTAATGAACGTTTTCGTGTTTCTATACCTTATTTCCAAAACCATGTAACTCGAAAAAACCTTTTTGTCTAAAAATTAATTTTAATAAGCGTGTTCGCGTTTCTCTACCTTATTTCCGAAACCAGATAACTCGAAAAATTCATTTTGTTTAAAAATTAATTTCAATAAACGTTTTGGGTTTATTAAAGGAAAAGTACAGGTTAGGTAAAACTTGGGTCTATTTCAAAGATCATGTTTAAATATACTCAAAAATATCAGTCGTAAAATTGTATCTTTTTTTAATAACGATAAATTGATTTTTAAACGAGCGAAATTTATCCGCCAAGCTAGCTGCCATTTTCTTTGGCCTCCCCTCCGCAGACCGCACGCGGATCAAGCGCGCGCAGGGAACAGAGCGCTGTTATAGCGCGAACAGCGCATGATTTAAGTCCTAAAACGTCAAAGCGAAACAAAGTCGCAGATCGCTTGGCGGGTAAATTTGGCTCGTTTAAAAATTAATTTATCGTCATTAAAAAAAGATACAATTTTACGACTGATATTTTTGAGTTTATTTAAACATGATTTTTGAAATAGACCCAAGTTTTACCCAACCGGAACTTTTCCTTTAAGTTAATGTACAAGATGATTCGAAATTTGTTAAATTTAAATTTAATATTTGAAATATAGTTAATACATCGGGGGGGATTGTGTGTACTTAAGTGTCCGTGACATCTTGTTTATATCCCATTTTCTAAGAAAGAGCTTTGAATCGGAAAGAAAGATGCCATTGTGTTAACCAAAAAATTAGGTGTTGACCGAAATTCTTAGAACTATTATCGCCTACCTAAATTTCCGGGAAATAACGCATAAAAAGACTTTTTAAATAATGGGCTTAAGTTCAGACAATAACTATTATAATACAATAACTATTATTCCTATAACTATGAAATAACCTAATAGGTCAAATACCCCGCCTACGTAAGCCTTTAGGGGTATCAAATTTATATGGTTGTCTTCGTAAAGTTTTTGGAAAAAATATAGAGTTTCAAGCTTTATTTCTCCCATAGCTTGGGTCGTCTTCCTAAATCAAGCATAAATAAAACTCAGACAACGTGATTCGGTTTTTTTCTTTTTATGAGTACAGTAATACCATCCCCCCCCCTGTTACCCAATTGGCTTCTCTATAACCTCACCCCACCCAGTCCTACCCAGCCCTACCCTAGCTTTTTTTTGCCTTTCCTACTTTCTCCCAAGATCCTAGTTTTTTATTCAGAGGGTTCAAAATCTGCATGATGCAATTTGACGCTGGGTTTTTCCTTTATATACGAGATACGCCGACCCTGTTCCTACCCCCCCCCCCCTTTAAAGTAAGAAGAACCTAAGAAAGGAGAATGCACGGGGGGGGGGGGGAGAAACACGTGTGAAACGACTGTAATGTGACGTTAGGGAGAGACCTCTGGTGAGCAAAGCGAGATATAAAAAGAAGCAACGTATAACGTAGCCCTCCCAAAAGCCTTAAATCCATTATATTGAATTCGTTGTCGGGATAAGAGCGGTATAGAAAATACTACTATATAGGTTTTTAAAATAGAATTCCTTAAAGAAATTGGGTTGCAAAAAAATTTCGATCCATATCGCCTGACTCCCTCGCGAGGGGGCGTATTGTGAATCGCATTAATTTACAAAAATGAATTTGTCTTTGTTATTAAAATTAGCTTTTATTTCTTTTAAATTAAATAAATCAAACGATTCTTAGTTTTCAACGTTAGTAGGTCAACTGGTCTACTAGTCCCTGTAAAAGTGTTCCAACAGCAGCACAGTGATGTCCTGCGATAAGTGACCCACCAGATGGAGGTAAAAAACGTTGTTATATTATAAATAAATATTCAGGGTGGTTGATTTCATTTATTTATAGCAGAAACTACTTTAAATAGCTTGATATAAAGGTCTTATATAATTTTAATTATTTTTTTCTTTATAGGTCTAATTGGTTTATACGTTGCCCAGTAATTAATCGTTCCCTTGTTTTAATCAATAATGTCAAACGAAATTTAAATTCATATGAATTAAATTTTAATTATTTTATTACTACATTTGGTTTGATACAGAGCATATTTTCTACATTTTCTTATAAGTGATTAAAGTAAATCATAAAATTAAATTATTATGGTTTTTAAATATCAAATGATATTATTATTTTTAAACATCAAATCATATTATTATTTTTAAATATAAAATGATAAAATTTTTAAATATAAAATTATATTATTATTTTTAAATATCAAATGATATTATTATTTTTAAATATCAAATGATAATATTATTTTTAAATATCAAATGATATTATTATTTTTAAATATAAAATGATAAAAATTTTAAATATCAAATGATATAATTTTTAAATATCAAATGATATTATTTTTAAATATCAAATGATATAATTTTTAAAAATCAAATGATATAATTTTAAATATAAAATGATATTATTTTTAAATATAAAATGATATTATTTTTAAATATAAATGATATTATTTTTAAATATAAAATGATATTATTTTTATACATAAAATGATATTATTTTGAAATATAAAATGATATTATTTTTAAATATAAAACGATATTATTTTAAAATATAAAATGATATTATTTTTTAAATATCAAATGATATTAATTATTATTTTTGAAATATCAAATGATATTAATTATTATTTTTAAAATATCAAATGATATTAATTATTATTTTTTAAATATCAAATGATATTATTTTTAAATATAATATGGTATTATTTTTAAATATAAAATGATATTATTTTTAAATATAAAATGATATTATTTTTAAATATAAAATGATATTAATTATTTTTTAAATATCAAATGATATTAATTATTATTTTTGAAATATCAAATGATATTAATTATTATTTTTAAAATATCAAATGATATTAATTATTATTTTTGAAATATCAAATGATATTAATTATTATTTTTAAAATATCAAATGATATTAATTATTATTTTTTAAATATCAAATGATATTAATTATTATTTTTTAAATATCAAACGAAATTTAAATTCATATGAATTAAATTTTAATTATTTTATTACTACATTTGGTTTGATACAGAGCATATTTTCTACATTTTCTTATAAGTGATTAAAGTAAATCATAAAATTAAATTATTATGGTTTTTAAATATCAAATGATATTATTATTTTTAAACATCAAATCATATTATTATTTTTAAATATAAAATGATAAAATTTTTAAATATAAAATTATATTATTATTTTTAAATATAAAATGATAAAATTTTTAAATATAAAATTATATTATTATTTTTAAATATAAAATGATAAAATTTTTAAATATAAAATTATATTATTATTTTTAAATATCAAATGATATTATTATTTTTAAATATCAAATGATAATATTATTTTCAAATATCAAATGATATTATTATTTTTAAATATAAAATGATAAAAATTTTAAAAATCAAATGATATAATTTTAAATATAAAATGATATTATTTTTAAATATAAAATGATATTTTTTTTAAATATAAAATGATATTATTTTTAAATATAAATGATATTATTTTTAAATATAAAATGATATTATTTTTATACATAAAATAATATTATTTTAAAATATAAAATGATATTATTTTTAAATATCAAATGATATTAATTATTATTTTTTAAATATCAAATGATATTAATTATTATTTTTTAAATATCAAATGATATTATTTTTAAATATAATATGATATTATTTTTAAATATAAAATGATATTATTTTTAAATATAAAATGATATTATTTTTAAATATAAAATGATATTATTTTTAAATATAAAATGATATTATTTTTAAATATAAAATGATATTATTTTTAAATATAAAATGATATTATTTTTAAATATCAAATGATATTAATTATTTTTTCTTAATTATCAAATTATATTAATTATTATTTTTTAAGTATCAAATTATATTAATTATTATTTTTTAAATATCAAATTATATTTATTATTATTTTTAAATATCAAATGATAAATGAAAAATGTTTTTGACAACACAAAATATTAAATTTTCCCATTGAAAATAACATGGGATTCTGACCGATTCTTAGGGCCCTGTGAAAAATTTAAACAAATTTCAAAACTTCGAAAATGCCAAAAAAAGAAAACGATAATAAAAATTGACAATAAAAACATCAAAATTGATCAACTTTTGATCAATTTTAGGTCAAAATCCCATGTTATTTTCAATGGGAAAATTTAATATTTTGTGTTGTCAAAAACATTTTTCGTTGCCATGGCAAAACGGTTGCCCATTGAATAAATTGCATTTAGGATTTTTTATGATTCATGAACGTCTACCAATCCCCCGAGTTTGAACAAAATCGGTGGGTTACACTTCGGGATGTCTCCTTGTAAGAGCTGGCAGGTAAGAAAACAATTTTAAATTACTTCATTTAAAAGACGAAAACATTTTACAAAATAAAAACAAGATAAAAAAAAATCGATTTCAAAAAGGCCTTTCTAGAAAAGTTCAAAATCCTACCGCTAGATGGAAATACTGGTATAAAATAATAAAAATGGGCGAACAACTCCTCCCGATAACATCCAGGCCCATATCCGTGGCCGGACCATTACCAAGATTGATACTTATAGGCGAGGGTCTACCGTCTTCGTACGCCGGAAACCCAACAATATAAATAATAAGTTTTCGGGGCAGGGGAAATAAACCCGCGTATTAGTCCCACAGGATTTCCACATTTCCAACTTTTCCGCTGGTCCAACGCGAGTCAAAAAAAGACGGTGGGCATAGTGAGGGGCGTGAAATGTATATTACCTAAGGCCCTTTACAAGTTATATATCTGGCAACCCGCAGTATGGAAAGGGCAAATTCTTTTCGGATAACTTGATCAATTTAGTTTTGCCTAAAAAAACAGGTAAAGCTATAAAGGTTTGACCCGAGCCGAGCGAACAATACAACACTGTACGTGTGCAAAACAAAAATGATATGACGCCATACTCGAACCAAAAATAAAAGTTTTGCCAGTTTTCTTACGTTATACCATGAATGTATTCATTTCAACCATGAATATCGAACTATATCATTACCCTTTCTACTATCTGGGGCCAAGATGGGCGGTGCCTTTTGCGTCTTACGTAATCACTTGAACCATATGTAACATAATCACTCATAAGTATGTCATAAAATCATTTTCGTTAATGAAACCTTGTTCACGGGATATGACGTAAATTACGTCACTTACAATTCCGTGATGAAATACGCGTCATCAACTTTACTGATGGGAAACGGAAGTTAGTGAGAATTCCTCGCGCGTTTCTGGCTTTGCCCATGTCAAGTTTAGTTCGTGCCTCGCGATCACATGATTTAATTTCCATGGTAACCTTTTCAATAGCAAAAGGATTATAAGCATTTTTGCATTTTTGGGTCCGCTTAATGTATGTTCCGCGTGAAACAAGGTCTCATTGAATTTTTTTCAATGGAAATGTTATACAGAGGCATACTTATGAGTAATTATGTTACATATGCTTGAACCAATTAGGAGACAGGTGATTGTCGTTGACTCCATCCACAAAACGTTTCCGGGATTTCGCGATTTAACCGGCGAAGGAAATGACTCGTGATTCTTAGAACAATACCTGTACTTTAACAAAATTACTTGATAATCAAAGGAATTTATTATTAATATTCTTACCGATTTTCGTACAATCAGAAAGATGTGTATTAAAATTTTTTAAACTAAATTTATCGCTAAGCCTTGGCACTGAAAGCTAGTCAAGTAAAGATGTGTATTCAAATTTTTTAAACTAAATTTATCGCTAAGCCTTAGCACTGAAAGCTAGTCAAGTTTCAAATCGTTGCCCTTCGATACAATTTTTGAGCGGCGGCACGTTCCCAACGTCATAATAACTAAGCTCCTCCCATCCTGGCGACTGAGGCCAGACTACCTAATGCCGTTCGATATTCATGGTTGAAATGAATACATTCATGGTTATACCGCTTTATACGTATATGTTAGATGGACCTAGATGGAAGTTACGTTACTATCACGCGTAAAAATAGATTAGAACATACAGGGTGTTAACTAAAAAACGATACAGAGCCAATTACTCAAAATGTGTTTTATGTAAGAATTTGAAATTTGGAGATTACATAGAGGGTACAGGGGGACAAATGACAATAAAAATTTCAATGACCTTGAACCAGGTCTTCAAGGTCATTCAAATTTTATCTCGAGAACCATTAGCATTAGAAGAATGGTTCCAATTAGAAATGTGTTCTACGTTTAATTTTAAGTCTAAACAGCTTTGACCCGATCTAATTTGACCAATGCGAAGACGAGAAATGTTAGACCAAAAACCATAAGGTCGTGTGTGGTATTCTAATCAAGACACGACATTTAAGGGCTTATAAATCGAAAACTACCAGATCTAATGGATCAAAATTGTCATGACACTCAACTGAGTGGGGGAGTTCGAAATTTGTAACTTATGATGACCTTGAAACATTAGTTCAAGGTCATTCAAAATTTATCTCGAGAACCATTAGGATTATTAGAAAGGTTCCAATTATAAAAATGCCCGCCAAGGTTTTTAATTCAAATTACCTTTTACCCGAGATAAATAAACCAATAAAACTCCAAAATAAACTTTAATTAGTGATTTAAGACGTACGAAGTATTTGTATCATTTTTTTTAGTTAAAATGTTTTAAACATAAAAGAAACTAAATAAGTAATTGAAATAAATAAGCAACTAATAAACGTAAGAATTATTTACAAATAATTTAAATAAATAAATAATGAAAAAACTGAAGATTAACTTTCAAATAATAATGAACATTACAATGATAATGTAATGTTTCAAGCTCCCTTAAATTCTAGACTTAGTTTATGAAGTGTTAAAAAATACCTCCATTGGCTACTACTAGTTTTCGATTTATAAGCCCATATATGTCGTGTCTTGATTAGAATACCACACACGACCTTATGGTTTTTGGTCTAACATTTCTCGGCGACCCATTGGTCAAATTAGATCGGGTCAAAGCTGTTTAGACTTAATATTAAACGTAAAACACATTTATAATTGGAACCATTCATCTAATCCTAATGGTTCTCGAGATAAAATTTGATTGATCTTGAAGATCTGGTTCAAGGTGATTGAAATTTTCTTTGACATTTGTCCCCCTGCACCCTCTATGTAACCTGTAAATTTCAAATTCTTACATAAAACACGTTTTGAGTAATTGGCTCTGTATCGTCTTTTAGTTAACACCCTGTATGCATACGCGTTGGGTTGGGAAAAGTACAAATTCTGCCCCATTCTATGAGCTACGAATACGCTAATAAAGGTATGAAAATTGCCTACTTAGAGAAGGTGGGGCTGACGGGTAGTTAGCACTTTCGCCTCGCAGCAATTAAGAGGAGCCCGGTTCGATTCCAGCTTGTGGCACTGGGTGAAAACTCGGAAACACTCTTTCGGCGTCGAATTTGCAGGAATCCATACCTCGACTTGGAATGCTTGTCGCGGCATATTTTCGTCTCGATATGGCGGACGGTTTTTTGACGTCACTATGTTAACTTAACAAACAACAACGTGAGACGGGAGCGCGCAGAGGTGATTTTTTCTCTCGTAGGCGGAGCCAAAGCCGTCAGAGTTATCTTACCATACGCGATACGGCAGGATAACTATTCCAAGTAGAGGTAGGGATTGCTGCCTCTAGTTAAAAGGATTTTCCCCGAGTTCTTCGGTTTCCCCATTCCATAAGTTGTTGACGCGCGTGGCCTGAAGGGCTTGCCACCACCCTCCTACGCATTTTAGGACGACCACCTGTTTAAGGCATTATAAGTCGCTACTTGGGCCTAAGGTGGTACCTTGGGTATTGCCTAGCTGATTATTATTATGTATGTGGGCTTTAGAATAGTTAAGAAAACGACGTTTTAACAGGTATCTCTAAAGCTTGAACTGGTTTGATGACTTTAAAGTTTATTTTCAAACTTCTCCCGAGGCTCTAATCAATTTGAGATATTGAACGTCGCTTTGGTCACGTATATCAGTGGCATAGACAAAGGAAGGGTTTGACGAGTTTCTGGCTACGCCACTGACGTATATAACAACTTAGTAAATTACGCGAAATTATCAAAGTAAGCAATAAATACTTAGAGCTTAAAACAAAATATAAGACGGTTTCAATACCAACTTTGACCAATATAATTTAAATAAACTAGCCATGAAAACTGACTTCAATCAAGTATCGGCTCGACATGAAGTAGCTTTTTTTTTTCAACAGATGTCACTAGCGTCGAAATCAAAACAAGATGCTTACGCTAAATTTTGACTCAAAATGCGAAACAGAAAAGTACCTCTCGCGTTGATTGGCTCGTTTGTAAATTTGACGATAACTTTAATTATATTAATTTTTAACAATATATTAATATGGTATATAATAATTTAGGTTAAAGTCCTCTAAGTAGAGTATAAGTTCTCTAATTATAATACTCTACCATGATTCTCTGAAATCGTTATTGTTTCGCTATTTTAAATTTTAGCTTCCTTTTCCATTAATGGATGGCACCACGATCTCCGTTAAGGTAATTTTTTCGAAGAATCGTATAGATTCATTGCCATCTCTAATAACAATTGCCAAATCATAATACAGCTGCCGACTGTTGCTTTGTCAAGTCATAGGTCAATAAAAGATTTCACTAGTTATTTCGACCAGGGTATGTCTTACAATATTTAAGTTAGAAGGAAGGAATGCAATAAATCATCCTTACCAAGCGAGTGTCCTTACCTTGTTTGGTGGATTTTGCCAATTAGCGTAGCTAACTAAACTATACAGGAGCCCGCCGAAATTACTAACGTATATAATTAACGTTCGAACCGTTAGAATAGTTGGCTGTAGGACACCGGGATGAGCTATAGTAGGTCAAGATGATAGAAGGCCGACGGGTCATAGTTCACTTAGAAGAGCCCGAGCACGTCACGACCCATTAGGCCCGCTACGCTCCCATTCATAACGGCCTTGGCAAATTTATTCGGCAATTCCAAACATTTCTATAACGGGCTGGCCCGCCTGCCACGAATAAATCTGGCTAAAGATTCGTTTCATTAATTACGCTCCGCTACGGCTTCACATTCTCCATTAGCAATGGCAGCTAGCCCCGTTCACTTATAGGTCAACGCGTGCGTACGGAAACACGCATAATTTATGCTCGCGTTTCGAAGATGACGAAATGGAGACGCTCTTTCTCATTTCAAAGGCGTATTTTACATTCGAACTACCTGTTAAAGAAAGTATAAATTAAATTCACGTTTTTGTCACTAGCTAAAAGCGCTGTTAGAATTTCAGGGTGACACATCTGTACGCGCAATTTATGCACATGCGCCTATCCAGCGGGCGTTCTTATATAACTTAATCAACGAAGATTCTGCTAAATAACTAACTCCGTTAATTTGGGAATAGCTCCTATTATACCGGAGTGCGAAATGAGGCTGAGAAGATTCTGCTAAATACGAGAGAAGGGTTACCGTCTGGTTAATGAAATAATCAGTCTGATAACTAATCTCATTAACCAGACGGTAACAGCAAGATTCTCTCTGCTTCCCCTCCCCCTACCCAATCGCCAGAATTTGTTATCGCTTCCAATCGCCATAATTTTCCCTCATCCCCAATCGACAAGATGTTTTCTGCTTCTCACCTATCCCCTCCCCAATCACCAGAATTTGTTATCGCTTCCAATCGCCATAATTTTCCCTCATCCTCAATCGACAAGATGTTTTCTGCTTCTCACCTATCCCCTCCCCAATCACCAGAATTTGTTATCGCTTCCAATCGCCATAATTTTCCCTCATCCCCAATCGACAAGATGTTTTCTGCTTCTCACCTATCCCCTCCCCAATCACCAGAATTTGTTATCGCTTCCAATCGCCATAATTTTCCCTCATCCCCAATCGACAAGATGTTTTCTGCTTCTCACCTATCCCCTCCCCAATCACCAGAATTTGTTATCGCTTCCAATCGCCATAATTTTCCCTCATCCCCAATCGACAAGATGTTTTCTGCTTCTCACCTATCCCCTCCCCAATCGCCAGAATTTGTTATCGCTTCCAATCGCCATAATTTTCCCTCATCCCCAATCGACAAGATGTTTTCTGCTTCTCACCTATCCCCTCCCCAATCGCCAGAATTTGTTATCGCTTCCAATCGCCATAATTTTCCCTCATCCCCAATCGACAAGATGTTTTCTGCTTCTCACCTATCCCCTCCCCAATCACCAGAATTTGTTATCGCTTCCAATCGCCATAATTTTCCCTCATCCCCAATCGACAAGATGTTTTCTGCTTCTCACCTATCCCCTCCCCAATCACCAGAATTTGTTATCGCTTCCAATCGCCATAATTTTCCCTCATCCCCAATCGACAAGATGTTTTCTGCTTCTCACCTATCCCCTCCCCAATCGCCAGAATTTGTTATCGCTTCCAATCGCCATAATTTTCCCTCATCCCCAATCGACAAGATGTTTTCTGCTTCTCACCTATCCCCTCCCCAATCACCAGAATTTGTTATCGCTTCCAATCGCCATAATTTTCCCTCATCCCCAATCGACAAGATGTTTTCTGCTTCTCACCTATCCCCTCCCCAATCGCCAGAATTTGTTATCGCTTCCAATCGCCATAATTTTCCCTCATCCCCAATCGACAAGATGTTTTCTGCTTCTCACCTATCCCCTCCCCAATCACCAGAATTTGTTATCGCTTCCAATCGCCATAATTTTCCCTCATCCCCAATCGACAAGATGTTTTCTGCTTCTCACCTATCCCCTCCCCAATCACCAGAATTTGTTATCGCTTCCAATCGCCATAATTTTCCCTCATCCCCAATCGACAAGATGTTTTCTGCTTCTCACCTATCCCCTCCCCAATCGCCAGAATTTGTTATCGCTTCCAATCGCCATAATTTTCCCTCATCCCCAATCGACAAGATGTTTTCTGCTTCTCACCTATCCCCTCCCCAATCACCAGAATTTGTTATCGCTTCCAATCGCCATAATTTTCCCTCATCCCCAATCGACAAGATGTTTTCTGCTTCTCACCTATCCCCTCCCCAATCGCCAGAATTTTTTATCGCTTCCAATCGCCATAATTTTCCCTCATCCCCAATCGACAAGATGTTTTCTGCTTCTCACCTATCCCCTCCCCAATCACCAGAATTTGTTATCGCTTCCAATCGCCATAATTTTCCCTCATCCCCAATCGACAAGATGTTTTCTGCTTCTCACCTATCCCCTCCCCAATCGCCAGAATTTGTTATCGCTTCCAATCGCCATAATTTTCCCTCATCCCCAATCGACAAGATGTTTTCTGCTTCTCACCTATCCCCTCCCCAATCACCAGAATTTGTTATCGCTTCCAATCGCCATAATTTTCCCTCATCCCCAATCGACAAGATGTTTTCTGCTTCTCACCTATCCCCTCCCCAATCGCCAGAATTTGTTATCGCTTCCAATCGCCATAATTTTCCCTCATCCCCAATCGACAAGATGTTTTCTGCTTCTCACCTATCCCCTCCCCAATCGCCAGAATTTTTTATCACTTCCAAGCGCTATAATTGTCAATCGCCAAGATTTTTTCTGCTTTTCCCCTCTCCCCTCCCCAATCACCAGAATTAGTTTTCCTCGCGCAGATTTTTGCCAAGTTTATAGCTAATTGTCATTGGAACCATAACAAAAACCACGTTGTAACGTGATAATGGCTACCCTATCGAGAATTTTTGAAACTAAGAAATATATTATACTGGTCCTGACATATGGATATTTTAAATACCCGTGAAACGTAAACTTATCAAGATAAGAAACGGCATATGAGATTATATAACTAGATAACGTTCATAAAATATTTTCCTAATAATAAAAACATTTAAGAAACATTCTATTTTTTAACATAAAAATAGACAATTTTTAGTTAAACGCAATTTATTTTTTTGTTAAATGCTATTTATTTTTTTTTGTTAAACGCTATTTATTTTTTTGGTAAACGCTATTAATTTTTTTGTTAAACGCTATTTATTTTTTTGTTAAACGCTATTTATTTTTTTGTTAAACGCTATTTATTTTTTGTTAAACGCTATTTATTTTTTTGGTAAACGCTATTTAATATTTTTCAAACGCTAGTATCAATTCCATGACAGACTCTTTCAGTTTCTTTTACTTTATTTTTATTTACAAAATTGTGTATTAGATAATGTTAAACTTACCACGCATTTCTTTAACACGTAAGTTGGTGCCAAGACGATTGATGGTTTCACTTATTTTATCTGTATTTTCAATAATGAGCTATTTCAATTTAATATAATTTATGTTATTTTTATTTTTAATAGAAAAATTGTTAATTATAGTCAGGTTGGGGAATATCATATCAATTTAACTTCTTAAAAAGCACGCGAGTCTCTTCTACGACGTAGACAATGTGCGATTGTTATTCCTAAAAAGCAATTCTTTGACACTTATTCAACTTTTCGCGGAAGAGAGTTGTCTCATCGTAGGGATTTTTTTATTCGGAAGTCCGTCGGAGAATCGTAATCTTATTATTTGAGATCCAGCTCTCGAGATAAAAAGGATTAAATTATTATAATAATAATGCAAGGATAAATCGTTCGTAGCATCCGAATTTGTCTCTTGCGTTAACTATGTGACCAGGAATTAAAAAAGTCAACAAAACACTATCTCAATTTCATCCTTTAGAAAATTAAAAATGATTTTCAAGATTGTTTACAATAGGAAACAACCTTCAGTTGCTGTTTAAGACTGGTTAAATATATTCGACACGTGATAATAATTAGTTCGGAAAAATCTCGTTAGGGGGTATCATGATATAGCTCAATGGGTTTTTCCACACGATTATTAGTTCGGAAAAAAATACGTTAGGGGTCATCCTGTTATAGCGTCAATGACGTTTTTTCCACACTGGCACTTCAGAAATGAGTTCTATGTAGTCATTAACCAATGGGAATCAATTCTTAGTAGCAGTTTCGATATCTCAAGAAAGTTTAATCTCAAGAGCCTTATCTACACGTCATATAGCGTTCTTTCAGTCCTAGGGAATTGTCGTTGAAGATCACGCAGCTTTTGGCCCCACTTTTAGCCGTTCGTCGACTCTATTTCGAAGATAAAAAGTAAGTTTCTATTTTCATACATTATTTACTATATTTAAAAATAAATTTGTAGGCGTTCTTTTATATATTGGAAATGTATTTTAACGTATTAGACATAGAAAATTAGGCCTAAATTTGGCCTTGTAGGGCCAAGATTAGCGTAGAAAGTAAGTTACTAATTTTTTGTAGTACACTATTTTCTAAAACAATTTTCATATTGAACAAGCGGTTAAATTGATAAATTTAGCGTAGAAATTTAGGCCTAACCAGTTAAAACCATATTGAGAAAATTAGGCTTAGCATGTTGGATTAGAGAATGTATCATCTGAAACTATAGAAAATATTTTGTCTAGAGCGGCTATGGATATCGAAGCGTATCCAGGCTCCCCGCCAGCAATAGGCACAAGTAGGCACGTGCCTACGTTGAAAAAGTGTAGGCCTACTTGGGGGCCTCCAAATTTTTAAAAAGGTGGCTATGATTGGGCCTCCAAAATCGAAATAA